>NC_133138.1:85933827-86249924 GCF_048418815.1 Hemitrygon akajei | reverse complement strand
TAAAGACCAACTGGAAAAGATTACTAATGAAATGATGTCATTTCTGGGAAAACTTAAAGACCTAAAAATTCAAGTCATTACACACGAAGAGGAAGAGGAATTGAAGGTAACTGAGCAAAAATTGCTTGAAACTACAACTCATTTGGAAAAATGTCAAAATAAGATTATAGACCTGGAAACTAGGTCTAGTTGAAGGAATATACGGATTATTGGGTTGCAGGAAGGAACTAGCTGAAAATGGAGATTTAACTGCTTACTTTGGTAGGCTTTTTCATACTTTGTTTGCCTTCTGCTACAGAAAGAGCACATGGAGCTCTTACTTTGAGATCTCAAGATTCAGATAAACTAAGGTCTGTCTTGATTTGCTTTCATCACTTTAAAATTAAAGATCAAGTTATGAGACAGGCAAGGAAACAGAGAATGTTCTGATTCAAGGATTCTGAGCTCTATTTTTATGAGGATTACCCGAAGGAGGTAATGGAACAAAGATCAGAATTTGCTTTGGTAATGAAACAGGCATATGATAAGAAACTGTTCCCCTCCTTGCATTACCCAACCAGAATTAAAGTTTTTCCCCCTAATTCTTCTGCTCGTACATTTTTTGATCCTAAAGATGCACTGGCGTTCATTCAAACTATACCCACTGTGACTGACAATTGAACTGTGTGGAAGACTGCTTGGTTATCTGCATATCATTGGCATTTCGGAAAGAACATTTATGGTTCAAGTATGTTCAAACGGTTATTCGGACATTTGTCCAAGAAAAAGAAGATAAAGGGACTTGTTCCTTTGACTTATTATCTGATTTGATTTTTTTGTTCCTTTCTTAATTACTTAATTGGCAGTTTTGCCCATTAATGTTTTTTTTATATATAGCTAGGGAGGGTTCAATTACTTATATAATATTACTAGTTGGTATTTTTGAAAATTTATTTGGGTTAAGTATGCTATTAATCTTTTTTCCTTACTCCTTTCTTTGAAAAACTGTCCTGATTTGTTATTAAAAGTTATGCTTAGGATTTTCTAGGTAATATATTTTAGATCTTAATAATTGCTTATTTTTTTTCTTTTTTTAGATTTAATTTCAATATATCCGTATGTTTTTTTATATAATAGTGTAGCGATGTGCTACACACAGCGCTGAAATAACGACACGCAGTCGGTAAATCATTTCGAGACTAGTTTATTCAAACTTAGTGGCGCTGGCATTTAATCCCTAACGCCCGCCCTCTCCGGGCGGAAATGACGTCAGAGGTGCATTACCAAAGTCTCCCCCCGCGCGCTGGCTATTTGTGAGCCGGTTCGCCTGCGCAGAATGCACAATATTGTCGCCATAATACAATGTTATAGCATCTTATAACCAAATTTAACGCTTTTTTAGGGATTTAATGTTAAATTTAAGATGGCCCTGGTTTTTCTTTTTAAGAGATAACATAAACATCTTTAATTGATTGTTTTGGCGCTGTTGGATTCTTTCTTCATTTAAAAAAGACTAAATATAAACATGGGATTGTTTGTAGATGTTGGAAATGTAAACATTTTCCTTTGTTGAGATTTTGTTGTTCCTCTTACAAGATCAGTGAGTTTCATTTTTTTTGACTTGAAGGAGGGATAGAAAATCTTTTTGAATTTTCTGGGTTTTTTTTTACAGACAGCAGTCCATCGCTTTGTATCTATGGGGTGCCTGCTATCCTTCGGGCTGTGGGCGTTGGTGGGGTTAGAGTTAGGGGGCTATGTCCATTGGGTGGTTCCGGAGCACACGAGTTTTCTATATGTTTGTATTCTTCATCGCCACCATTTTTGTTTATCCCGTATTGGTATGTGCTCTGTGCATGTGTAAAGTAGAATAAAACTCTTATTATGGTATTTAAACGGATGAATGTAATAAGCTGGAATGTGCATGGTTGGAATCATCCTATCAAATGAAAAAAGACTTTTAAAATCATCAATTGATCCCAACCTGATATAATTTTTGCCCAGGAGACGCATATCAGAGCCAGAGATCAAAATAGATTTTTTGGATGGTGGAGGGGTTTGCAATTCCATTCTACTTCTCAGAGTAAAACCAAGGGAGTTTTTAAAATCTTTATTAAATCCAATATTTCATCTATTCAAGAGGATATTAAGTTAGATTTTAATGGTAGATTTTTAATTGTTAAAGGAGTAATTTGTAATAGAAAAGTTGTTTTGGTTAACCTGTACGGTCCTAATTCAGATGATCCTTTTTTTAAATATGCATTTGCTTTACTGCCTGAATTAAATGAAAATATGCTGATATATGTAGGCTTTGAATAATTTTCTACCTTATTTTGTTTCCCTATCAGCAATGGATTGCTGGGACTAAAAAAAAACATATTTCTTTTAGTGAATTGCAGTACCAGATTTTGAGAAATCCTGAACAATTTCTTCATGAGCTGGAACTGCAATATAACAAAGTCCAGTCCAGATTATCAATTAAGTATGGAGTCAGACACAGATTCAGACTTCTCCTGAGAAAAAGAAGCTGGTAATATCTAACATCTAATGTATAAATGTTGTTGGAGTAAACAAGAATTAACTAGTAGGATCGGGATCTCAAATACTCTGTGCAGCTCTTATTGTTGAAAGGGGAAACTCTATGTTATCAATTGGATTGGTAATCAGAGGACACAATTTAAGACAATTGGCAAAAGACAATCAAGGAGACATAGAGAATAACTTTTACACATGAAATAATATATCTGGAATGCATGCTTTTAAGGGTGGTAAATAAAAATTAAAAATCATTCAGCAGAGAAACAAGCCCTTTTGGACCATCTTGTCCATACTGACAGTGATGCCTATCTACACTGATCCAATTTTCTTGTATTGGGCTCACAGTTATCAATACCATTCCTATGCAAACACTCATCCATATGCCTTTCAAGGTTTATGATTGTATCTGCTTCTACCACCTTCTCTGACAGTTCATTCTGGACAAGCACCACCCTCTGAAATAAATTAAAAATCATTTTGAGAAAATGAGTGGATTTTCACTTGAAAAAGAAAGATAAAGGGCACAGAATTAATGGTGGATTTTTAAGTGTACTGGAGTTGAATTGCCTATCTTTAAAAGTTGGAAGTAAATTTATTCTCAAACTATGTTTATGTTAACATAAACTGTATGATCTTGAGATTCATTTTCTTGCAGGCATTTACAGGGGGAAAGGTAGTATAATAGAATTTCATGATAACTATACGTAAGCAAAGACTGACAAACAACCAATGTGGAAAAATAGAAAAAATGTATAAATAAAAATAATACTGAAAACATCAGTTGTAAAGAGTCCTTGAAAGTGAGTCTGTAGGTTGTAAAATCAGTTCAGAACACTGGCAAATGAAATTATCTATGCCATTTCAGGAGCCTGATGATGGGGGTCTTTGATGATGCATGCTGCTTTCTTGTCAATGCACACAAGAGAGGGAAGGGCTTTGTCTGTGATGGAGTAGGCTGTATCCGCCATGTTACGGCATATTCTGGAGTTAGGGGATATTGCAAATATTTACTTCACCAGCAACCTATCTTCAAACATGAACATGGATTGTAGATTGAATTTAAAATGCAGCCCTGAACAATAGCTTTCCTGGAACTGTGCACTGGAGTTGATTGCAAACTAGACAATGGTGATTAACATTCCTTTTGGGTGTCTGGAGTGAGGGTGCAAAGGAGGAGGTGTGTGAAATCTATATGTAATTCAAAGGAAGTATTGTAGATGCTTTTGATCTTTAATATATAAAAATGTCATGCAATATTGGGTCAGGAAGCTTCTTCTTGCAAGAGTGCCTCATTTTGTTGAATAAAACACTTCTGTATCCACTAGCTTCAGTGTCTGTATGGTGACTTTTTTAACGTTACAACGTTTAGGGGCTCATCCGTGATATCTTCATGACTCATCGTGTGGCCAGCAGTCTAAATCAGTGAGCATTTTTAAATTTAGCACTCACACATGGATCTGTTTGTGTTGATGACTATGGGATCACGAAGTAGCATGAACACGGCGGAGAGCTGAACTCAGATATAAAAGTAGTGTGGTGTTATTGTGCATATTTGTTTATGTAAAAGACTTAACATCTGTGTGTTGATTTAGTGAGACAGGCCACCAGTTGCAAAGGGCTGTTACTGAACCCTTTTCCAGCGGAATGCAGGGGAAATGCAGTTGCAGATGCTTTTGTAAGTGCATGTGTTTTAAGAATAAGTCTGTACAGGCACTATGAGTTCAAATGCACAGAAATGGCAGATTGCAGAGTACATACTCTGCAATTTTAAATGTGTACTGTAAGTTTTATCCATCATTCATATTTTGCATAGTGTGGGAATTAGTGTGGAGATATTTGAAGAAGAGGTTATCCCCAGATATATCTGTTGGGATGGCACCTATTGAGGTCAAGCAATGTTAGGTCGTGAACCCCGACGACCTGAGCCAGCCCTTGGCATGATTGCGATCATCCATAAATCCTTTACACCTGGCAAGAAGCAGAGCATTTTGTCAGAGTTGCCCTCACATAAATTTGCCTGCAGGAATGCAGAATTCTGATGCAAGCTCGAGGAAATGGTTGAAATTCACCAGATGCACCTGAAAGGTATACATGTTTTGGTAAAAGCAAAGTGTCCAAGGAATATCTGGGACAGTATGGCCTGGGGATACAGAACGGTACGTAGGCAACTGCCGGGAAAGCCAGCAACGAAGAGAGCTATCGCTTCTTTAAAGGGGAAGTGAGGCAGTGACTGGGGGAGGTGAGAGCAACTGGGGAACAATAATGTCAGTGGATCAGAGAGCTGAGGAGCCTGCCATGGATTATGCAGAAGGTAAATATCGAGCGAATGAGGAGCATTCAGCGTTGGATAATCGAGGGAGGGATGGCCCTGTCTTCCTGAAAATGCTGAAGGAAGGCCTGAGCTCAGCCCAACTGGAATCTTTAGATTTGGGGATGGCGTTGGGAATCAATCTACTCCGCGATAGTATTCTGGGCCGGTGAGCTAGGCCAGAGGAGGGGTAAGAGAAGTGGGAAAGTGGCTGTAGTGAATGTAGCTGCTGTGACATCACAGAGAACTTGCTTTGTGTGCCAGCAGCTGGGGCATGTAGCAAGGAACTGCTGGAATAGACGTGGGAGGGTAAAGGAGATAATTCATTACACCTGTGGCTTTTCAGGCCATGGTTGAAGGTAGTGTCCTAAAAAGAGAAAAAATATAAAAATCATTCACCAAAGCCAGCAGAATCCACAACAGCTCCCTCATTTCGATTCAGCTGCTGATCAGATTATAGAGCTGCTGAAGTCAGACAAACAGCTGCTGGCAGCCTATTACCAGTGGTGGTCACCCAGGGATGTACACAAGAGATTTAAAGGGAGCCAGCAATGTGAAATGTTAGTGAACATGGATCCAATCCGCAGATGCTGGAAATCCAAGCAACACACACAAAATGCTGGAGGAACTCAGCAGGTCGGGCAGCATCCAGGGAAAGGAGTATAGTTGATGGTTTGGGCCGAGACCCTTCATCAAGACTGGAGAAAAAAAGATGAGAAGTTAGAGTTAGAAGGTAGGGGAGGGGAGGAAGAGACCCAGGTGATAGGTGAAACCAGGAGGGGAGGAGGGGTGAGGTAAAGAACTGGGAACTTGTTTAGTGAAAGAGATACAGGGCTCCCAATCTACATCGGGTCACACTGATATACGGGAGGCCAAACCGGGAGCACCAGATACAGTAGATGATCCTAACAGACTCACAGATCAAGTCAAGTCAAGGCACTTTTTATTGTCATTTCGACCATAACTGCTGGTACAGTACACAGTAAAAATGAGACAACATTTTTCAGGACCATGGTGCTACGTGAAACAATACAAAAACTACACTAAACTTTGCAAAAACAACATAGAAAGACCTACACTAGACTACAGACCTATCCAGGACTGCATAAAGTGCACAAAACAGTGCAGGCATTACAATAAATAATAAACAAAACAACAGGCACAGTAGAGGGCAGTAAGTTGGTGTCAGTCCAGGCTCTGGGTATTGAGGAGTCTGATAGCTTGGGGGAAGAAACTGTTACATAGTCTGATCGTGAGAGCCCGAATGCTTCGGTGCCTTTTCCCCGATGGCAGAAGGGAGAAGAGTTTGTATGAGGGGTGAGCGGGGTCCTTCATAATGCTGATTGCTTTGTGGATGCAGCGTGTAGTGTAAATGTCTGTAATGGCGGGAAGAGAGACCCCAATGATCTTCTCAGCTGACCTCACTATCCGCTGCAGGGTCTTGCGATCCGAGATGGTGCAATTTCTGAACCAGGCAGTGATGCAGCTGCTCAGGATGCTCTCAATACAACCCCTGTAGAATGTGATGAGGATGGGGGTTAGGAAATGGACTTTCCTCAGCCTTCGCAGAAAGTAGAGACGCTGCTGGGCTTTCTTTGCTATGGAGCTGGTGTTGAGGGACCAGGCGAGATTCTCTGCCAGGTGAACACCAAGAAATTTGGTGCTCTTTACGATCTCTACTGAGGAGCCGTCGATGCTCAGCAGGGAGTGGTTGCTCCGTGCCCTCCTGAAGTCAACAACCATCTCTTTTGTTTTGTTCACATTCAGAGACAGGTTGTTGGTTTTGCACCAGTCCGTTAGCTGCTGCACCTCCTCTCTGTAAGCTGACTCGTCGTTCTTGCTGAAGTGTCTCCTCACCTGGAAGGACTGTTTGGGATCCTGAATGGCAGTAAGCAAGGAGGTGTAGGGGCAGTTGGAGCATTTGCTTCACTTGCAAGGATACATGCCAGGAGGGAGATCAGTAGGTAGGGTCGAATGGACAATGGAATTGTGTAGGGAGTGATCCCTGTGGAAAGCAGGAAGTGGGGGGGGTGGGAGGGGAAGATGTGCTTGGTGGTGGGATCCTGTTGGAGACAGTGGAAGTTATGTAGAATTATGTGCTGGATGCAGAGGCTGGTGGGGTGGTAGGTGAGGACAAGAGGAACCCTATCCCTGGTGGGATCGCAGAAGGATGGGATGAGGGCAGGCATGCGTGAAATGGAAGAGATGCGGTTGAGGGCAGTGTTGATGGTAGAGGAAGGGAAGCAGCCCCTTTCTTTTAAGAAGGAGGACATCTCATTCATTCTGGCATGAAAAGCCTCATCCTGAGAGCAGATGTGATGGAGATGGAGGAATTAAGAAAGGGTGATCACGTTTTTACAAGTAACAGTGTGGGGAGATTTATAGTCCAGGTAGCTGCGAGAGTCAGTGGGTTTATAATAGACATCAGCTGATAAGCTGTCTCCAGTGATAGAGACAGAGAAATCGAGAAAGGGGAGGGAGGTGTCAGATGTGCACCAGGTGAATTTGAGGGCAGGGTGGAAGTTCGAGGCAAAGTTGATGAAGTTGACAACCTCCTCATGGGTGCAGGAAGCAGCACCAATGCAGTCGTTGATGTAGTGTAGAAAAAATTGGGGAGTGGCACCAGTGTAGGCTTGGAACTTGGACTGTTCCACGTAGCTGACAAACAGGCTGGCATAGCTGGGGCTCATGTAAGTATTCATGGCCACACCTATTGTTTGAAGGAAGTGGGAGGAGCCAAAGGAGAAATTATTGAGAGTGAGGACAAGTTCTGCCAGACAGAGGAGAATGGTGATGGAGGGGAACTAGTTGGGTTTGGTGTCGAGAAAGAAACTGAGAACTTTGAGGCCTTCCGGATGGGGAATGGAGGTGTACATCCATAGTAAAACTAAGATGATGGGGGCCAGGGAACTTGAAGTTATTGAAAAGATCAAGAGTGTGTGAAGTGTCAGAGATGTCGGTAGGAATTGACTGAACTGGGCTTGGGGCTGGGGGGGTGGATAAAGCCGAGTCGAGGTATGCAGATATGAGTTCAGTGGGTTAAGAACAAGCAGAAATAATGAACGTGGGATTGCCAGACCTATCACTGTCCATGACTGGAGCAGTTATTTACATTACAATGAGGGCAGAGAGAAGTCAGCCCCAGGTAGTTGAGATTGAGGGAGTGCAATTTCCTGTAGATTACTGGGTATGCCCAGACAATGAAGGTCATATCCTGGGGATAGACACACACCGAGTAAGGTAGGTATCATATACTCAGGAAAAGGAGAAATAACATGGACAAGACAGGGACAGCGAACATGTGTGACCTGCTAACTTGACCCACAGAGAGGCATCAGCCCCAAGCAGGGAGGAGAGATTGAGCAACATGTAGGAGTCATGTCAGGAGCTCCCGAGACTTTGGGCCAAACACAGTCAGGAGCTGTTAGAAGTGGTGAAGCTGCCTGAAGTGGGAGCAGTGATTAAAGTAAAGGCTCAGCAGAAAAGGGATAGCAAGGAGCAGAGAGGGAACAAGTGGACAGAGGTCAGTGCGAAGAGGGCAACAGAAGACTAAGAAGCAACAGAAATTAAAAGTGTACAGGAAGAAACTACAATGCCAAGTTAGTAAGATTATATGGAGGTGTGAGGGTTACAGTGGTAACCAGGGTAACACACTGAAGGATTGAGCAAAACACCAGCAACATATTGTAGATCAGAGAGCATGAGGGAAAGAAGATAGTCCTCCCACAGCCAGGTGACCAAGTCATGGTAAAGCAGTCAGCTGAAAGGATAGGTTTCGCTTCCAGGTGGATAGAACCACAAGTGGTGCTCCGGATGAAATGACACCTGTGTTGGTGTACAGTCCCAGCAGGGCAGCCAGTGGAAACACTGGACTCAGATTAAACTGTATGACCCATCTTCTTGTCGCCCTCACAGACTGAGCGGGAGATCATGTGTACCCAGTAGCAGTGCCATCACCGAGAACCCAAGTGGTGAACACCAGCCAGCTGCATCAGACCTGATCACAGCTGATAGAAGCAGACCCACAGCAAACATGGAAGGCTGAGGACGTAGAGAGAGTATGGCAGCTAGCTGTGAACAACATGTAAAAGTATAATGGTAACTGGACTCTGTAATGAAGACTGGTTGCTGAAGGCAGATGTTGAGTTGTATAGCTCAGTACGGAAAGACATTTAGGGAAAATAGTTGGGAAGGGATCTGAGTTACAACAGAGACATCAGGTTCCACAACCTTGATGGCATGGCAGACTGAGAAAGAAAAGAAATTGCGCACAGCTGGGCCCTGTCAATGGTTAGGCAAGTGATCAATGGGACAGTCCATAAAGGGGTGCCCCTTGGGTGAGGTCATCGAAATGGAGACCACCCCAACTCTCTTAACATTGATGAGAGGGTCTGAAAGTCTTGTTGTCAAGATTCTGACAATCTTTTGTCAGGATATGGAGCGTGAACTGTTGCCTGTGAGCCTGATACATGAAGGGATGAAGATAAAGAATGTGATTAAACTGCAATTGGCCAGCAGGGAAGAAGGCAACAGGCATACGAATGATGAAGCTGCATTTTAAAGGTTTGATCAAAATTCAGAAACAATCTGCTTAGAGTCTCATTGGTAGCCATTAGGGACGATGGTGTAGATGTAGATGCATATAGGGTAATTGGGAAAGGGGTTCCGAAGTACTGGGCATTTTAGCTGCCCTATTTGATTAGATCCTCAAAGTTTGTCCTTTCTGGGAACAAGTTTATTTTTGTCCGTGAGGGCTAAGATAAAGGTCTGTTGCGGCATATTCTGGAGTAATGGTATATTGCAAATATTTACTTCACTAGCAACCTAACTTCAGACATGAACGTGGATTGTAGATTGAATTTAAAATGCAACCCTGAACAATAGTTTTCTTGGAGCTGTGCACTGAAGTTGATTGTGTTACGTTCCCCAGTAACCGAGTAATTTACCTGCAAAGATAGATGGGTCCGCTGAGCCTGGTGCTACTATTTTCAAACGTTTTATTTATAAAGGGGCACAAACGTATGGTTAATACAAAACATTCAGATCATATACATCGTCAAAACTCAATCTAAAGCATAGGTGTAGTAATGATCAATCAAAAAATGAGCTCTATCGTTGTCTAGGGGTAGAACGATTTGTCCAATTGAAATATAAAAGTCTCGCCAGTTCATGGATGCTTTTTGCTGCTTGAGGGACCGCTGCGTGTTCACGGGTTGGATAGAGAAAATAAACTTGCCAGCCTTCTGGACTCAAAGCGTGAGATCGAGAACGGGAGTTCCTCGTTGTCAGTCCGAAATCCTTTTTGGACTTATTAGCCACTCGATTCCCTAGCTAGGGGATCCAAATCACACGTGGCTTCCGAGCAGCTTCCCGTTATTACGAGAGGGATGAGCGATGGTGTCCGTCTAGTGCGTCGCTAGAGTACCGCCTCCAGCAGTCTCCTTTTTATCATAGCTGGCAAGATTTGTAAATGTCAATCAAGGTAGGGTGAGGCCATCCCCACACCACATTGCCCGAGGGTGTCCATGTCCCTGATATCTGGCACGTACTATAGAGTTGCAATTCACACAGGTGCCTCTAAGAACAATGGTCAACTCCTTGGCATTGTCTCTCATTTCCTGGGTCCAAGACCCGAATTAATAGCGATCTTGCAATTCTCTTGAAGGAGGGGGCTGAGGTCATGACAATTGCAAACCAGACAATGTTGATTAACATTCATTTTGGGTGTTTGGTGTGTGAATGTGAAGAAGGAAGTGTGTGAAAACTACCTGTAATTCAAAGGAAGCATTGTAGATATATTGTAATTATAGAATTGTCCTGCTTTTGACCTTTAGCATAGAAAAATGTCATGTAATAATAGGTCAGGAGGCTTCTTCCTCAAAGAATGTCTCATTATATGCAGTAGCCTCTCCGGACTCTGGACTGGGGATTGCCAAACGTTATGTGGATTTTCTGGTATAGTCTGTTTTGTCATGTGTTTTTGTGATATCATTCTGGAGGAACGTTGTCTCATTTTTTAACTGCATTGCATTTGTGGTTTTTAAATGACAATAAACTGAATCTGAATCTGAATCTGAATGTCTCATTTAGTTGAATAAAATACTTCTGCATCCATTAGCTTCAGTGTCTCTCTAGTGACTTTTGTTCATGTTACAACATACCACTTTCTGTTAACTTTTCTGTTCTTGGGCATTGTTATTTCCATACCCGGCCATGATGCAACCAGTTAGGATACTCTCCACGTGCATCTACAGAGGTTTGCTGTATAATTCCATGATGTAGCCACACTCATAAAGGACAGACCTACAGACATGGTAGCCAATGTTCACAAAGATGACATGAGCCAATGATTTCAACAATGTGAAAGAGAAAGAGGGAGAAATTTGGTGACCACTACCAAAGGTGGAGGATTTTACCAAAATGGAAGTGCTATACTTAATTGCACATACATGCTTATACATGCCAACGTAGGCCATATGCTCTGTTCAATTTACTATCCAAATGGAAAATTACAAAGGGTGTTTTGTGTACCACTGTCTTTGAAAACTAAATGCACAGATCCTGGCCAGTAGCAGCTTAATATCATGCAAGCCGCAGCCCATTTTGTCCTATGTGATGTCAGAATTTTACCAGTTAAATGGCATTCTCCAGTAATGCCAGAGCACAACCCAAAAGTAGTGGATACCATCCAGTGCATTATGGTTAAAGCCCTCCCCACCATTGAGCACATCTACATGGAGCATTGTCACAGAAAAGCAGCATCCATCATCAGAGACCCCTGCCACCTAAATCATGCTCTTTTCTCACTGCTGTCATCAGCAGGAAGGCACAGGGGCCTCGATATTCACACCACCAGGTTCGGGAACAGTTATTACCCCTCAACTATCAGGCTCTTGAACCAAAGGGGATAACTTCACTCACCCCATCACTGAAATGTTCCCACAGCCTATGGACTCACATTCAAAGACTCTTCATCTCATATTCTTGATATTTATTGCTTATGTTTCATTATTGTTATATTCTTTTCTTTCTTGTTGCTTTTGCACAGTTGATTATCTTTTGCACTCTGGTTGTCTGCCCTGTTGGTGCAGGATTCTATTCTGGTTATTGGATTTATTGAGTATGCCCACAAGAAAATGAATTTCAGGGTTGTATCTGGCGACGTATGTACTTTGATAATTAATTTACTTTGAACCAATGTAGCTGAAAAGAGGCCTTGAGGGGGAACACAAAAGCACAAGAATATGGGTACAGGAACAGACTACCATGGTTCTCAAGCTTGTCCCACCATTCAATGTGATCATAGCTAATTGTCAACTCCTCTGTTGTATTGGTTACTTGTAACCCTCAGTTCCTTAAACTTCTGAGTATATCTTCTACTTTTCACGGTTCTTGCCTAAACATCTTGAGTGATGAACTTGAGTTCAAGAGTCATGAAGTCTAGGAATCCTCAGAGCCAAGATCCAAGTGAAATGAGGTAGCCACAGAAACTATCAAGTAGGTGGGCACCATAGTTAAGATGGACTGGTTGAGCCAGAGGAAATGTATTCATGAGCAAATCTCCTTGGACTGCAAGTAGAATTGCAATCAACTCTGGTCTTACAAGATGCAGACTGTCCCCATGTTTCAAACATTTTTTTTATATAAACAGCTGTTCATAAGCCAATTTTGTCCATGAGTTGGAAAGCACACAGAGATCATTTGTTATGTAACCACAGTATTGTAATGAATGGCAGCAAACGCACGCAAGATTGATAAGAACAATTACTAAAAGTATGGAGAGAGAGAAAACCATTTCTGCTGTTATAAATGAACAGTACATACATCAGACTCTGGGATTTAATGATGTTATAGGAGCTCATTCACATATGGGAGGTATCCATCAACTGGGCCTTCATAAACTGGGGGTGCCAGCAAACCAAATTCAAAGTTCAAAGTAAATTTTATTAAAGTTCATATATCTCACCATATACAACCCCAAGATTAATTTCCTGTGGGCATACTTAGCAAATCCATAGAATAGTAACTATACTGGATCAATGAAAGATCACCCAGAGTGCAGAAGACAACAAACCGTGCAAATGCAAATATAAATAAATAATGAGAACATGAGATTAAGAGTTCTTAAAGTGAGATCATTGGTTGTAGAAACATTTCAATGATGGGGAAATGGAGTGTAGTTATCTCCTTTTATTCAAGAGCCTGATGGTTAGGTGACTGCTCTTGGACCTGGTGGTGGGAATCCTAAGACACTTGTACTTTCTACCCAATGGCAGCAGAGAAAACGAAATGCTCTGTGACTTTGAAATACATCTTCCTTATGCTTCCCCACAACTTGCACCTCAAAACCTTTACCAGACCTCATAACCATCACCATAAAAGCCCTCTCACCATCTGGCCTCCAAGACTCTTGACTTTCTTTCTCTTCTCAAAAATTAATATCTTCACACAGACCAACACAATTCACATCTGGCAACCATGATACAAGAGACTGTAGATTCTGACAACTAGATTAAAAAGCAACCCTTAGAGAAACTCAGGGGTTTAAGAAGCTTCTGTGAATGAAAAGGATAGTCAACATTTTAGGTTCCGACCCTACATCCCACTGGACTCTGCATCCTTTATTGTTTTTACCAGCTGTAATGGGATGCCACACCAGTCACATCTCACTTCTTAAACACCTCTTTCTCCCTGGGCATTCTCTCTCATTTGCTCTTCCTTTGGGCAGAAGATACAAAACCCTGAAAGGCCACACAACTGTTGTGACTGACTAAAACTGAGCCATACAGAAGCTGTGTGGGAAACACAGAAGTCTTTATTTACACAGTAAACTTCCAGGAGAAAGAGTTCAGGGGAATCTCACTCTCCTGACACGTTATCTTATACAGAAGTAGCAAACAATTAAGTGCAGTTTCAATTGCTACAATTAACCACCTTAACATTAAGAATATTGTCAGATAAATTTTCAGATCACATTATATGTCATATTTATGCAGAAGTAGCAAAAATTCTACAGGGTTCACAAACTTTCTAACACCACTGTATTACTAACTGGAAGTTTAAGTGACAACAGATCTGCCTTTAAGTGGCACTTTAACAATATGCTCAGAGCAGAAAGATTCATTTATTATCTTTCCCTATGCAAAACTGGGCTGAGAAATGGCAGATGGAGTTCAACCCAGATAAGTGTGAAGTGGTTCATTTTGGTAGGTCAAATATGATGACAGAATATAGTATTAATGGTAAGACTCTTGGCAGTGTGGAGGATCAGAGGGATCTTGGGGTCCAAGTCCATAGGATGCTCAAAGCAGCTGCGCAGGTTGACTCTATGGTTAAGAAGGTGTATGGTGTATTGGCCTTCAACAATTGTGGAATTGATTTTAGGAGCCAAGAGGTAATGTTGCAGCTATATAGGACCCTGGTCAGACCCCACTTGGAGTACTGTGCTCAGTTCTGGTTGCCTCACTACAGGAAGGATGTGGAAGCCATAGAAAGGGTGCAGAGGAAATTTACAAGGATGTTGCCTGGATTGGGGAGTATGCCTTATGAGAATAGGTTGAGTGAACTCGGCCTTTTCTCCTTGGAGCGACGGAGTACGAGAGGTGACCTGATAGAGGTGTATAAGATGATGAGAGGCATTGATCGTGTGGATAGTCAGAGGCTTTTTCCCAGGGCTGAAATGGTTGCCACAAGAGGACACAGGCTTAAGGTGCTGGGAAGTAGGTACAGAGGAGATGTCAGGGATAAGTTTTTTACTCTGAGAGTGGTGAGTGTGTGGAATGGGCTGCTGGCAACAGTGGTGGTGGAGGATACGATAGGGTCTTTTAAGAGACTTTTAGATAGGTACATGGAGCTTAGTAAAATAGAGGGCTATAGGTAAGCCTAATAATTTCTAAGGTAGGGACATGTTTGGCACAACTTTGTGGGCCGAAGGGCCTGTATTGTGCTGTAGGATATCTATGTTTTTATGAAGTTTCAATGGGACAACTCAGATTCAATAGCCACAAAGTAACAACTGGAAGTTAGATTTTGTACAGGTTTAGTTCCTGAAGACTGGTTCTCATTTTAGTTAGTCCAAGACTATGCTATCCATGATTGTGAAGACCACCAGACTCAAGAATAGCCTCTACCCACTGTTTGAATACTTCCCTAGTATGATCAGATGGACTTTTGATCTCTAACCTACCTTGTGATTATCTTTCACCTCATTGTTTACCTGCACTGCATTCTCTCTGTAGCTGCTCTCTCTGCATTCTCTTATTGCTTACCCTGTTCTCACACGATGCACTGGGCAATGATTTGATCTGTACGAACAGCATTGAAGACAATTTTTTTCCCGTTGAATCTTCCTACAGGTGATGATGATAAACCAATTCTAA
The DNA here is from genome assembly GCF_048418815.1 of Hemitrygon akajei. Taxonomy (NCBI): domain Eukaryota; kingdom Metazoa; phylum Chordata; class Chondrichthyes; order Myliobatiformes; family Dasyatidae; genus Hemitrygon; species Hemitrygon akajei. The sequence goes on along the minus strand of NC_133138.1, from coordinate 86,234,723 downwards.
TTCCAATTATTTCGCTCTTCCCCCCTTTTCTACTTTCTGCTGAGGCTACTCCATGTTTCTCTCCTCACCCACTCCTCCCCATCCCAGCACTTTCACCTGCAACCACAGGAGATGCAACTTCTGTCCCTACAACACCTTCATCACCACCCTCCAGGGACTTCAGCAGCCATTCCAAGTAAGGTAAAGATTCAGGGACAACTACTCCTCCAACATAAATTGCTTCATTCAGTGATCTTGATGTGTCCTCTAGATTGGTGAGACCAAATATGGGCTAGGTGACTTTTTTGTGGAGCAACAACCAACTTCCAATTGCATGTCGCTTCAACTCCCCTTCCCATTTCCACACCAATCTGTTCATCTACCAGATTCCACAAACTAAACTATCTCTCAGTGAATCATTAAGCCCACCCTTAAACTGACAATCTCGTCAATTCAGCTGCATACTTTGAAATGGTCTCACTTTCCTTATGATTCCACTTACGAAACCTAAAAGATTCTGCAATCAACAATGGTTTCGGTTCTAAACGTTCCTGCAATACTTTCACAATATCAGAAAAATTCATTTCAGCTGGTTTGTTTGGAGCAGTTACATTTCGAAGCAAACTATATGCTTTTAAACCTAATGCATTCAGCAAAATTGATATTCATTACTGTCAGTCAGGCTCTAAAGGCTCAAAAAGTAATCCGGGAAATTATAGGCTAGTAAGTTTGACGTTGGTAGTAGGTAAATTATTGGAAGGAGTACTAAGAGATAGGATCTACAAGTGTTTGGATAGACAGGGACTTATTAGGGAGAGTCAACACGGCTTTGTGCGTGGTAGGTCACGTTTAACAGATCTATTAGAGTTTTTCAAGTAAGTTACCAGGAAAGTGGATGAAGGGAAGGCAGTGGATGGACTACATGGACTTCAGTAAGGCCTTTGACAAGGTCCTGCATGGGAGGTTAGTTAGGAAGATTCAGTCGCTAGGTATACATGGTCAGATAGTAAATTGGATTAGACATTGGTTCAATGGGAGAAGCCAGAGAGTGGTAGTGGAGGATTGCTTCTCTGAGTGGAGGCCTGTGACTAGTGGTGTGCCACAGGGATCAGCGCTGGGTCCATTGTTATTTGTCATCTATATCAATGATGTGGATGATAATGTGGTAAATTGGATCAGAAAATTTGCTGATGATACAAAGATTGGAGGTGTAGTGGACAGTGAAGAAGGTTTTTAAAGCTTGCAGAGGGATTTGGACCAGCTGGAAAAATGGGCTGAAAAATGGCAGATGGAGTTTAATACAGTCAAGTGTGAGGTATTGCACTTTGGAAGGAAAAACCAAGGTAGAACATACAAGGTAAATGGTAGGGCACTGAGGAGTGCAGTAGAACAGAGGGATCTGGGAATACAGATGTAAAATTCTCTAAAAGTGGCGTCACAGGTAGATAGGGTCGTAAAGAGAGCTTTTGGTACATTGGCCTTTATAAATCAAAGTATTGAGAATAAGAGTTGGAATGTAATGGTGAGGTTGTATAAGGCATTGGTGAGGCCGAATTTGGAGTATTGTGTGCAGTTTTGGTCACCAAATTACAGGAAGGATATTAATAAGGTTGAAAGAGTGCAGAGATGGTTTACAAGGATGTTGCCAGGACTTGAGAAACTGAGTTACAGAGAAAGGTTGAATAGGTTAAGACTTTATTTCCTGGAGCGTAGAAGAATGAGGGGAGACTTGATAGAGGTATATAAAATTATGATGGGTAAAGATTGAGTGAATGTAAGCAGGCTTTTTCCACCGAGGCTAGGGGAGAAAAAAACCAGACAACATGGGTTAAGGGTGAAGGGGGAATAGTTTAAAGGGAACATTGGGGGGGGCTTCTTCACACAGAGAGTGGTGGGAGTGTGGAATGAGCTGCCAAATGAAGGGATAAATGCGGGTTCACTTTTAACATTTAAGTAAAACTTGGACAGGTACATGGATGAGAGGTGTATGGAGGGATATGGTCCAGGTTCAGGTCAGTGGAACTAGGCAGTGAAATGGTTCAGCACAGCCAAGAAGGGCCAAAAGGCCTGTTTCTGTGCTGTAATGTTCTATGGTTCTAAGTCCAGGTTGCAGACTCAGGAATACCGTCACACACAGATGTAGAAGGATTCTTCATTGCTGTTTCCATAACAGTTTTGTTTTGCCAGTCAAGGTTATGAGCCCTGAACTGAACTCTTAAACCTGGAGGACCAGTGGAGACTCTTGGTCTGGCCTCTACCCTTGGAGCTGTTTGGCAAGAGTCAAAGCACAAGGCCCCGATTCCAACCAACATAGTTCTCCAGTTCATTGAGGCATACAAGTCTCCAAACCCTACAACAAGATTGTGGTCCTCTTGGGAAGTTTTGCTTTTGAATACTGCTCAATTAGCTCAATATACATGAGCCAGTTACCTGTTGTCATTCTTTACAATGTAACCATCCATTTTGCTTTTTTAAAAATTTATGATTATAACTCACTGTTAATAAACCTATTAATTGCTTTTTTAAAAACTTGACTGTCTCTACAAGGGCTGCTCTGTTTTTTTTTTAAACAAACTGTTTCTCCCTGCACTTTTTAAAAAACTTTAACATCTCACTGAGCTTCAACAGGTCCATAGCTTTCTTGGGTTCATTTTAAAAATACCTCGTCACCACCACTGTTATGTCTTGTAGCTACAAAACATTAAATTAATTCAAAGGAAAACCAGACAGCCTGGAATGCGAGTCTAATTCTGTTCTTAACTTTAAATGAGGCATGCACATATCACATAGCATCAAGACATATACAATTCATGCATTTTCACAAATAACTTCTAATGAATTATTTGAACAAGCAGGAATGTTTCATCAAACAAAATATTTACAAGATTACTCAAGTATTTTCATGCACTGCTGTGTATGAAAATCTTAGATCAGCAGTTTCTGAGATACTCAATCCACTCGGGCTGGCATCAACAATTATTCCACAGTCAAACTCACTTAGATCACAGTTCTTCCCCATTCTAAGGTGTGTTTTGAACAACAACTGAACTTGTTGACCATGTCTACATGTTTTTATGCATTGAGTTGCTGTCACAAGATCGGCTGATTAGATATTTGCAAAAGTAACCATTGAATGTGGCTGGTGATAATGTGATAATGTGATAATATAGTTAATGAATATGTTTTTGACTTTTCCGAGAAAGTCACAGCAGGCTTAACCAGTTCTGAGGTTCACAACTCTAAGGACATGGGCATGAAGAGTTAAATTAGAAAAGTTCTGTGTGATGACCCTTAATGAGAAAAGTTAATTGGATTGAATGGACTCTTTTGGATGTGTTCAGGAGCATAGCTGACAATGCTGGTAAACTTTCTATTGGCTCACATGAACCAGAAACCATGACTAACTGGCTGTTAAAGTGCACCGCCCCTCATTCAGTCACTGCTGTGTAGGTATCCAAGGAATGCTGTTCTGAAATAGAAGCCAATCATTTTGCTGCGGGTTTATTGTGGGTTTTCCTGCAGAAAAATGAAGACTTTCAAAAGTGACTAAATAAGTTTCTGCTGTAGAGGAAATGCTGTGTAAGTAACAGCAACCTCACAGTTTTGAGTATTGGCCATTGATTAACCCAGGCCAGTACTGTGAAGATCCATATGTTATAAAAGCCCACAAACAATTCCTTGTTCTTATTGATGTTGAGTACAAGGTTGTTGTTGTGATACACGATTTGCCCACCGAATATATCTCACTCTGTACACCTCTTCGCCGCCATCTGAAATTCTGCCAGTAGTAGATGTGTTGTCCATAAGACAATAAAACCATCATATATAGGAGCAGGATTAGGCCATTTGACCCATCGAGTCCACTCCACCATTTCATCAAGGCCGATTCATTTTTCCTCTCAGCCCCAATCAACTGCCTTCTCCCCAAATCCTTTCGTGTCCTGACCAGTCAAGAACCTATTAACCTCAGCCTTAAGTACTCCCAAAGACTTGGTCTCCACAGCAGTCTAGGGCGATGAATTCCACAGATTCACCTCTCTCTGGCTAAAGGTATTCCTCCTCATCTCGATTCTAAAAGGATCCCCCTCTATTCTGAGGCTGTGTATTCTGGTTCTAGACCGTCCCACCAAAAGAAACATCCACTCCACATCCACTCTAGCAAGGTCTTTCACCATTTGATAGGTTTCAATTAAGTCACCCCTCATTCTTCTGAATTTGAGTGAATACAGGCCCAGAGCTATCAAATGCTCTTCAATACATTCAGGCTGCTCAATCCTGGGATTATTGTGAGCCTCCTTTGAGTTCTCTCCAGTTTCAGCACATTTTAAGAAAAGGGGCCCAAAATGGCTCATGATGCTCCAAGTGAAGCCTCACCAGTGCTTTCTGAAGCCTCAACATTACATCCTTGATCTTACATTATTGTCCTCTAGAAATGTATGCTAACATCACATTTGCCTTCCTCGCCACAGACTCAGCCTGCAAATTAACCTGTAGGGAATCCTGCACAAAAACTAAGTCCCCTTACACCTCAGATTTTTAAATTTTCTCTCCATTTAGAAAATAGTCTATCCTCTTATTTCTTCTACTAAAGTGCATGACCATACACTTCCCAACATGGTATTCCATCTGTCATTTCTTTGCCCATTCTCAGAATTGAAAACCTTCTGTAGCCTCTCTACTTCGTCAGAACTACCTGGCCCTCGATCTACCTTTGTACCTTCCACAAAATTAGCAACAAAGCCATCAATTCTGTCATCCAAGTCATTGACATGTAACGTAAAAAGATGTGGTCCCAACACAGACCCCTGTGGAACACCACTAGACACCAGCAGCCTACAAGAAAAATCTCAATTTATTCCCACTCTTTGCCTCTTACCAATCTGCCATTGCTTTATCCATGCTAGAATCTTTCCTGTAATACCATTTGTGCTCTCAACTTGTTAAGCAGTCTCATGTGTGGCACCTTGTCAAAGGCCTGAAAATCTAAGTACACAACGTCAACCAATTATCCTTTGTCTATCCTGTTTGTTATTTCTTCTAAGATTTCCACCAGATTTGTCAGACAAGAATTTCCTTTAAGGAAACCATGTTGACTAAGGCCTATCTTATCATGTGCCTCCAAGTACCCCAAAAGCACAGCCATAATAATTGACTCCAACATCAGACTAACTGGCCTATAATTTCATTTCTTCTGCCTCTCTCCCTTCTTGAAGAGTGGAGTGACATTTGCAATTTTCTGGTTGAAAACTGAGTGATTCTTGAAAGATCATTAATAATGCCTCCACAAACTCTTCAGCCACCACTTTCAGAACCCTGTAGTGTACACCATCTGGTCCAGGTGTCTATCTTCAGACCTTTCAGTTTTCCAAGGACCTTCTCCCTAGTAATGGTAGCTTCACACACTTCATGACCCCTGACACCTGGAACTTCCATACTGCTAGTATCTTTAAAAGTGAAGACTGATCAAAATTATCATTCAGTTTGTTGAGCATTTCCTTGTTCCCCCATTACTAGCTCTCCATCATTGTTTACCAGTGGTCCGATATCCACTCGGTCACACGATCAATGCCTCTCATCATCTTGTACACCTCTATCAGGCCAACTCTCATTCCCTGTCGCTCCAAGGAGAAAAGACCGAGTTCACTCATCCTATTCTCATAAGGCATTCTCCCCAATCCAAGCAACATCCTTGTAAATCTCCTCTGCACCCTTTCTGTGGTTTCCACATCCTTCCTATAGTGAGGCGAGCAGAAATGAGCACAGTACTCCAAGTGGGGTCTGACCAGGGTCCTATAGAGCTGCAACATTACCTCTCGGCTCAAACTTAATCCCATGATTGATGAAGGCCAATGCACCATATGCCTTCTTAACCGCAGAGTCAGTCTGCACAGCAGCTGTGAGTGTCTTTTCGACTTGGACCCCATGATCCCTCTGATCCTTCATACTTCCCTCCACTCTATCCACAACACCTTTAACCTTTGTGTCATCAGCAAATTTACTGACCCATCCCTCCACTTCCTCATCCGTCATTTATAAAAATCGTGAAGAGTAGGGGTCCCAGAACAGACCCCTGAGTCATACCACTGGTCACTGACCTCTGTGCCAAATATGACCCGTCTACAATGTCCCCTTGGATCCCATGCCTCTTTCTCAATAAGCCTTGCATGGGCTACCTCAACAAATGCCTTGCTGAAATCCGTATACACTACATTTACTGCTCTACCTTCATCAATGTGTTTAGTTACATCCTCAAAAAATTCAATCAGGCTCATAAGGCACGACCTGCCTTTGACAAAGCCATACTGACTATTCCTAATCATATTATGCCTCTCCAAATGTTCATACATCCTGCCTCTCAAGATCTTCTCCATCAACTTACCAACCACTGAGGCAAGACTCACTGGTTTATAATTTCCTGGGCTTTCTCTACTCGCTTTCTTGAATAAGGGAACAACATCTGCAACCCTCCAATCCTCCGGAACCTCTCCCATCCCCACTGATGATGCAAAGATCATTACCAGAGGCTCAGCAATCTCTTCCCTCCACAGTAGCCTGGGGTACATCTCATCTGTTCCCTTTGACTTATCCAACTTGAAGCTTTTCAAAAGCTCCAGCACATCCCCTTTCTTAATATCTACATGCTCAAGCTTTTCAGTCCACTGTAAGTCATCCCTACAATTGCCAAGATCCTTTTCAGTAGTGAATACTGAAACAAGGTATTCAATAAGTATCTCTGCTATCTCCTCCGGTCCCATACACACTTCTCCACTGTCACACTTGATTGGTCCTACTCTCTCACCTCTTACCTCTTCCTCTTCACATACTTGTAGAATTCCTTGAGGTTTTCCTTAATCCTGTCTGCCTAGGCCTTCTCCTGGCCCCTTCTGGCACTTTTAATTTCATTCTAAGCTCCTTCTTGCTTATAATCTTCTATCTCTATCATTATCTATTTTTTTGTACCTTTTGTAAGCTCTTAGTTTGTTCTTGACTAGATTTGCAACAGCTTTTGTACACCACGGTTCCTGTACCCTATCATCCTTTCCCTGTCCCACTGGAACGTACCTATGCAGAACCCCATGCAATATCTCCTGAACATTTGTCACATTTCTTCCGTACGTTTACCTGAGAACATTTGTTTCCAATTTATGCTTTCCTGCCTGATAGCCTGATATTTCCCCTCACTCCAATTAAATGCTTTCCTAACTTGTCTGTTCCTATCCCTCTCCAATGCTATGGTAAAGGAGATAGAATTATGATCACTATCTCCAAAATGCTCTCCCACTGAGAGATCTGACACCTGACCAGATTCATTTCCCAATACCACATCAAGTACAGCTCTCCTCTTGTAGTCTTATCTACATATTTTGTCAGGAAACCTTCCTGAACACACCTAACAAACTCCACCCCATCTAAACCCCTCGGTCTAGGGACATGCAATTAAAATCTCCCACCGCAACAACCCTCTTATTATTACATCTTTCCAGAATCTGTTTCCCTATCTGCTCCTCAATGTCCCTGTTACTATTGGGTGGTCTGTAAAAAACACCCAGTAGAGGTATTGACCCCTTCCTTTCCCTAACTTCCACCCACAGAGACTCCGTAGACAAACCCTCCATGTCTTCCTCCTTTTCTGCAGCCATGACACTATCTCTGATCAACAGTGCCACACCCCCACCTCTTTTGCCTCCCTCCCTGTCCTTTCTGAAACATCTAATGCCTGGCTCTTGAAGTAACCATTCCTGCCCCTGAGCCATCCAAGTCTCTGCAATGGCCACAACATCATAGTTCCAATTACTGATCCATGCTCTAAGCTCATCCATTTTGTTCATAATACTCCTTGCGTTGAAATAGACACATCTCAAACCATCAGTCTGAGCGTGTCCCTTCTCTATCACCTGCCTATTTTCCCTCTCGCACTGTCTCCAAGCTTTCTCTATTTGTAAGCTAACTGCCTCTTCCTCCTTCACTTCAGTTCGGTTCCAGCACCCCAGCAGTTCTAGTTTAAACGCACCCCAATAGTCTTTGCAAACCTCCCTGCCAGGATATTGGTCACAAGGCACAGGATAGATATGTTCCATAGAAGAGAAGTTCTCAAATGGCAGGGATGGGCAACCATGGCTAACAAGGGAAGGTAAGTACCACATAAATCAGTATCATGTGTCGTGAAATTTGTTAACTTAGCAAAAGCAGTTCAATACAATACATAATATAGAGGAAAATAAATAAATAAATTACAATATAGGTATATTGAATAGATTAAAAATCAGGCAAAACAGAAATAATATATATTTTAAGAAATGAGGTAGTGTTCACAGGTTCAATGTCCATTTAGGAATCAGATGGCAGAGGGAAAAGCCAAGAAAAGGAAGCAAAAGTGAGTGGGAATTTGGATGTTTTTAAAATCCAACAAAAGGCAACTAAAAAGCTATCAGAAGGGAAAAGATGAAATCTGAGGGCAAACTAGCCGATACTATAAAGCAGGATACTAACAGTTGAATTTAAGCAAGGGTTACTGAAAACCACTACAGCCAGACTATTGTGTGTTTTGAGTGCATGAGTACTTTAAATTAAAAAACTGGGGGCGGGGGGGGGGGGAGGATGCAGTTTATTTCTGATAGATTAAAACTGAGTAAGCATAGGAATAAGACACAAAGAAGGTTGTCAAGTCAATGAACAATTGGGAACATTTAGACAAAGGAATGTGGGAGTGTATGATGCAGGGCAGAAACAAAATGTCCTGCAATGCCCAAAAGGGAGAAGGAGAAACAGACAAGCTGAGGTAATATCAGAGATCTGAATGGAAATTAAGTTACATGAAATTGTGGAATTCAATACAGAGTCCCAGAGGCTGCAGCATTACCAGTATGGAAGATGAGGTGCAGTTCTTCAGGCTTGGTTACACTTTATTGTAGCAGTGCAGGAGGCCATAGACCAAATGGTTAATGTGGGATGGAGAATTAAAGGGGCAATCAGAAGCTTGGGGTTGCACATGCAGACTAAAAGTAAGTTGAATGTAGTACAGCCTATGTAGTACAACCTATGTTTGGTATCTCCAATGTTGAAAAGACCTTATTACAAACATCAAACACAATACACTAGTTTGGAAGAAGTGCAAATGAATCCCGACTTTGCCTATTGAGAGTGTGTGGATCCCTGGATGGTGGGAAGGGAAGAGGTGAAAGGACAGGTGCTTAATCTCCTATGGTTGCATGGGTAAGTGCCAGAAGAAATGTGGCATTTGGTAGGAACAGAAGAGTGAATCATGCAATTGCAAAGGGAACAGCCCTGCAAAATGCAAGGACAGGCAATGATAAGGTGGTGGAATCTCTTTAAAGTTTGTTACGAATGTGACGCAACTCTGAGGGGCCGAAGGGTACAAAGTCGCCCCCTCCTTTTTGAGAATCGCAAGATCGCTATTAATTCGGGTCTGGGACCCAGGAAATGAGAGAGAGACACGCAGAATCCACAAGGTTTGGAATGTGTCCTGGCCTCAGCGAAACGAAACAACAGATAACGGCTATTGCCTCTTGGAGACGGAATTGTGTATTGAGTACTGTACTATTCAATGAAACCACTCAGGGGACAACCAGAGTGGGCTGGTTGAGGGATTGCATCATCCCAACCTGATTGACATCTGAGACCCAGTGAGTAAGAATAAAAGAGGGTCTGGGGAACAACCCCTTCAGATGCACCAGGAGAAACGCTAGAAATCCCGTGACAGCGTTTACTAGCGACAGCCGGTGGGGGCTCGTGTGCGTCCTCCCTTGCCTGGGTGGCGGGCTCATCACGGAAGAATGGCTTAGCTAAAGGAGAGGCCACAAGTGAACGGCCACACCAACGAGACTCCGACGGATCGAAATCATAAAAGGAAAAGCCGGCAAGTTTTTCTCCCAAATCCCTCTCTCTCTCCAACCATTGCAACCCCAGCGGTCCCCAAAGGCTGCAGCCTGCATGAACTAAGTGAACTTTATATTTCCATCGGACAATACATTATCCCCTAGACAACGATAGAGCTTATTTCTTATTGATTATTATTATACCCGCACTTTTAGATTTAGTATTGATGACGAATATTCTCTGTATATTTGCATTGATATTACTTTTGTGTATTTTTACTAATAAATACTGTTAAAAATAGTATCATCAGACTTCAATGGACCTCTCTATCTTTGCTGGTAAGTGACCCAGTTACGTGGTTCGTAACAAGTTATAGAAACTGCAGATGGTATGTCGGGTGAAGACCAGGGGAACTCTAACCTTGTTCTGTCCCACAGGAGAGAGGGTGAGAGCAGAGGCACAGGAAATGGATGAGATAGTTATCAGCTTTTTTTTTATCAATGGTAGAGGGGAGGCCATTGTTCTGGAAGAAGGAAGACTTTACAGAGGCACATCCCACTTCCCATTTTCCCAGTTCAAGTCAAGTCACTTTTTATTGTCATTTTGACCATAACCTGCTGGTACAGTACATAGTAAAAATGAGATAACGTTTTTTCAGGACCATGGTGTTACATGACACAGTACAAAAACTAGACTGAACTACGTAAAAAACAACACAGGAAAAAAAAACTACACTAGACTACAGACCTACCCAGGACTGCATAAAGTGCACAAAACAGTGCAGGCATTACAATAAATAATAAACAAGACAATAGGGCAGTAAGGTGTCAGTCCAGGCTCTGGGTATTGAGGAGTCTGATAGGTTGGGGGAAGAAACTGTTACATTGTCTGGTCGTGAGAGCCCGAATGCTTCAGTGCCTTTTTCCAGGTGGCAGGAGGGAGAAGAGTTTGTATGAGGGTTGTGTGGGGTCCTTCATAATGCTGTTTGCTTTTCGGATGCAGCGTGTAGTGTAAATGTCCGTTATGGCGGGAACAGGGACTCTGATGATCTTCTCAGCTGACCTCACTATCCGCTGCAGGGTCTTGTGATCCGAGATGGTACAATTTCTGAACCAGGCAGTGATGCAGCTGCTCAGGATGCTCTCAATACTACCTCTGTAGAATGTGATGAGGATGGGGAAGTGGGAGATGGACTTTCCTCAGCCTTCGCAGAAAGTAGAGACGCTGCTGGGCTTTCTTTGCTATGGAGCTGGTGTTGAGGGACCAGGTGAGATTCTCCGCCAGGTGAACACCAAGAAATTTGGTGCTCTTAACGATCTCTACCGAGGAGCCTTCAATGTTCAGCGGGGAGTGGTTGCTCTGTGCCCTCCTGAAGTCAACCATCTCTTTTGTTTTGTTCACATTCAGAGACAGGTTGTTGGCTCTGCACCAGTCGTTAGCTGCTGCACCTCCTCTCTGTAAGCTAACTCATCATTCTTGCTGATGAGACCCACCACAGTCGTGTCATCAGCGAACTTGATGATGTGGTTCGAGCTGTGTGTTGCAGCACAGTCATGGGTCAGCAGAGTGAACAGCAGTGGGCTGAGCACGCAGCCCTGGGGGGCCCCTGTGCTCAGTGTGATGGTATTGGAGATCCTGCTCCCGATCCGGACTGACTGAGGTCTCCCAGTCAGGAAGTCTAGGATCCAGTTGCAGAGGAAGGTTTTCAGGCCTAGTAGGCTCAGCTTTCCAATCAGTTTCTGAGGAATTATTGTGTTGAATGCTGAACTGAAGTCTATGAACAGCATTCGAACGTATGTGTCTTTTTTGTCCAGTTGGGTTAGGGCTAGGTGGAGGGTGATGGCAATGGCATTGTCTGTTGAGCAGTTGGAACAGTATGCAAACTGCACGGGGTCCAGTGAGGGGGGCAGCAGGGTCCTGATATGCCTCATGACGAGCCTCTCGAAACACTTCATGATGATGGATGTGAGTGCAACGGGACGGTAGTCATTTAGGCAGCACACTGAAGACTTCTTCGGCAGGGGGATGATGGTGGCGGCCTTGAAGCACGTTGGAATGGTGGCGCTGCTCAGGGAGATGTTGAAGATGTCAGTGAGAACATCTGCTAGCTGGTCTGCACATGCTCCGAGCACTCTACCAGGAATGTTGTCTGGTCCAGCAGCCTTCCGTGGGTTGACCCTGCACAGGGTTCTTCTCATATCAGCCACGGTGAGACATAGCACCTGGTCATTTGTAGGAGGGTGGACTTCCTCGCCGCCACGTCATTTTCCGCCTCAAAACGGGCGTAGAAGTTATTCAGCGCATCTGGGAGGGAGGCATCACCCGCACAGTCAGGTGATGTTGTCATGTAATTGGTGATGTCCTGGATGCCCTTCCACATGTGTCACATGTCGCCGCTGTCCTGGAAGTGGCTGTGGATTCGCTGGGCGTGTTCATGCTTTGCCCCTCTGATGGCGCAGGACAGTTTCTCCACCTCCTTCATATTTGCTCTGATGACAAAACTTTCCACCATCCCAAACAAATAAAATAATTTGACTGCACAATTGCATAATAGATTCATTTGAATCTGCCTTGTCTTGCTGTCCCCAGATTTAAATTCATAGTAAAATAAGAATGATTCCACCAAATTTGAACTCATCTCCAAACGCAATGCTGGAGTGAAATTCCATTCAAAATGCTAATATATTTAGAAATACCCTTTTTTGTGCTAATGATAGGCAGAAGAGCAATGAACTAATTCACTAATCTTGGATTGAGAAGGGAACATTCCATATTTAAAACAGACTTATTGAACAGTATTGGCACAGTTAATAGATGGAGGCGAGAATTTTGTGCAATATGTTGTTCAGTGAAAACGTTAACAAAAGAACTGCAGAGAGGATTGCCCATCCAAACATGCAACTTACAGGGTCCTCTGAATATTCCCTGGACAAACAATTCCCTGGAAATTAATTCTGATTAATTCATTACAGAGAACTACCTCTTGAACTAAAGCAACTTTCGTTGCCATTAATTTCATGTGAACATCTCCCAGGAGATTACCTGGTTGTGGACACACTCTGTGATTGAATCGGAGATATGCTGAGTAAGTGTTTAGTCATGATATTCTAGCAATCATGAAAACAGTTCATGAGTGTTTGGCAAGTGATCATATCCTGCTCATTAACTTTGTTTATATGTCAGTATGGCTGAATCAAGCTCTATCCCACCCTCGCTTGAAACTGAATTACTCAGCCCAGAAAGTTACCTGTTCATGTATGGAGCTCGCAGTTTCAGGTGCAGCAAGTGCTGGGATTGCAAAATCTGCCTCCAGTTTTACTGGGATAGAAAGAGTAAAAGTTTTACAATGTCAAAGCCATGAGCAGGGACTGCATTAAGCTGAATTAAGATGAAGACTTCTTGGAATTACTGCGTGGACTCTGATGAATTATGATAACAGTACGTCATGAAGAATTTGAAGCTTTGTTAGATTTGGCCTTCTTGGCCAAACTAAAGGACACTCTAAACTCATGGAATTTCAATGATGAAGAGTTTTCACTTTTGGGGAATGAGTTAACACGATATAGTAGACAGCTTAAACAAATACTCTCTTCATTGATCTTTGTCAAGGTTATCTTGTAATTGAAGTTCTCTCTCTGGCCCAGTGCTCACCTCCTGTTCCAAGGTCTTCACTGAAAAATCTCTTCAAATTTAATCATGGGGGCCTCATTTGTTTTTGTGATGTTGAAGTAATAATCCTTCTACTGCTCCATCTTGTGTTCCTAGTCAGCTCCTGCTTGCTGCTGACAAATCTGGTAGAAGGTTGATGTGAATTAATAAAGATGTTGGATCCAGGAAACAACATCAGGGGTAATGTGGGTTAGTGTGGCCAATGAAAGACCATATCCATCAGCAAGGACATAAAATCTATCCCTCATTCTCCAGGCTTCCACATGAAAAATGACCATGTGGGTTAAATCTTCAAGCACATACCAGAAAGCAGTCAATGACTTCCGCTGGGCTGAGGAGAAAAGCAGTTTCTAAATTTTGCAATGATAAAAATATGAGCCAACAATATTGATGATCAATTAATGTAAAAATTTATCCACTTGTTGGCATAAGCCAAGCTATATTTGATTCCAAACAAATTTTGTGTTTGCAATATCCAACCTATCAAAATCTTTGAGACTTGTTATGCCTCTGTGACTCTTGTTGATATTTGACCCAAGTGATATTTCGTAAGTATAAAGAAATGGAAAATAATCTGTTCTAATGATTTTATTTGAGGGATAAAAATTTTCAAAGATTCGAAGTATATTTATTATCAAAGTATGTATACAGTATACAACCTTGAGATTTGTCTTTCCACAGACAGTCATGAAACAAAGAAACATCATGGAACACATTCAAAGAAAACAACCAACACACAAAGTGCAAAAAAAAGAACAATTCATACAAATGGCAAAAAGCAAGCAAGAAAACCAATATAAAACATCAGACCACAGAGTCATTGAAACAGTCCAGGAATGGTCAGTTTAATTTAGTGTGGTGTTATTCATTGACTTCAGGCTGCAGAGCCAGTCCACCCCAAGAAAATTGGACAAATTAGCCATAAAAAAAGAGTAACCAAAAACAGGAAACACATCATAATATGAACTACAGAGTCCAGTCCACAAACTGCGTCTTATCAAAGACCCAAGACTCGGACACCAACCTCCAGCAGCATTGGGTGAGAGGGAGAGAAAGACCGGTCACACGCAGACACTTTCCTCTGGCTAGGGTCTTCCTTACATCAGCTGTAGCCAGACAGAGTGCCTGCACCTTGGGTAGGGTAGGGGAGGGGACCTTTCTCACTATCACATCATTTAGTACATCAAAATGTGTTAGCAACAGAGGCATCACTGTCATTGATGTGTAGGGTCGTTAAGGGCTGGATGCCTTGCCACGTGCATCCTTGGTGTCATACAAGTGGCTGTAGATTTAATGTGTGCAATCCTGATGGCACAGGAAAGCACAGCTCTTGCTGATATTGTTTCCCAAACTGAAGGCAGTATCTCATTCTTAACCATATAACCATATAACAATCACAGCACGGAAACAGGCCATTCCGGCCCTCCTAGTCCGTGCCGAACTCTTAATCTCATCTAGTCCCAAGTACCCGCACTCAGCCCATAACCCTCCACTCCTTTCCTGTCCATATACCTATCCAATTTTACCTTAAATGACACAACTGAACTGGCCTCTACTACTTCTACAGGAAGCTCATTCCACACAGCTATCACTCTCTGAGTAAAGAAATACCCCCTCGTGTTTCCCTTAAACTTTTGCCCCCTAACTCTCAAATCATGTCCTCTCGATTGAATCTCCCCTACTCTCAATGGAAACAGCCTATTCACGTCAACTCTATCTATCCCTCTCAAAATTTTAAATACCTCGATCAAATCCCCCCTCAACCTTCTACGCTCCAATGAATAGAGACCTAACTTGTTCAGCCTTTCTCTGTAACTTAAGTGCTGAAACCCAGGTAACATCCTAGTAAATCGTCTCTGCACTCTCTCTAATTTATTGATATCTTTCCTATAATTCGGTGACCAGAACTGTACACAATATTCCAAATTTGGCCTTACCAATGCCTTGTACAATTTTAACATTACATCCCAACTTCTGTACTCAATGCTCTGATTTATAAAGGCCAGCGTTCCAAAAGCCTTCTTCACCACCCTATCTACATGAGACTCCACCTTCAGGGAACTATACACTGTTATTCCTAGATCTCTCTGTTCCACTGCATTCCTCAATGCCCTACCATTTACCCTGTATGTTCTATTTGGATTATTCCTGCCAAAATGTAGAACCTCACACTTCTCAGCATTAAACTCCATCTGCCAACGTTCAGCCCATTCTACTAACCGGCATAAATCTCCCTGCAAGCTTTGAAAACCCACCTCATTATCCACAACACCTCCTACCTTAGTATCATCGGCATACTTACTAATCCAATTTACCACCCCATCATCCAGATCATTTATGTATATTACAAACAACATTGGGCTCAAAACAGATCCCTGAGGCACCCCGCTAGTCACCGGCCTCCATCCCGATAAACAATTATCCACCACTACTCTCTGGCATCTCCCATCTGGCCACTGTTGAATCCATTTTATTACTCCAGCATTAATACCTAACGACTGAACCTTCTTAACTAACCTTCCATGTGGAACTTTGTCAAAGGCCTTGCTGAAGTCCATATAGACTACATCCACTGCCTTACCCTCGTCAACATTCCTCGTAACTACTTCAAAAAATTCAATAATTCTTACAACAGTGGCCAGGCCTGTGCTGCCACCCATGGCTTTTCATGGCCTGAATGGTGGTGGGTTTAACGACAGTGATGTCCTTGATGCACTTTGCCATGTAGCCAGTCACAGTTCCTATGTTGATATGATGACCATAGGTAGCCACCTCCCTGAATTTGTTCCGGTCATTGACTCAAAATAGTCCTGTAATGCTGAGATGGCTCCTTCTGACCAAACTCTGATTTCCTTGCAAACTGGTTAGGCATGTTTTAGCAGTAGGTTGTATGCGGGGACCAAATTATCCAAGGTGGGGGCGGGAGGCTGTCTTTTATGCCCCACAGATGCTGGTGTAAAATTAGTCCAATATATTCTCTCCTCTGGTGGAAAGTCAATATTTTAATAAAACTTAGGTAGGACTATTTTGAGTTTTGCATGATTGTGTCCCCAGCTACAATATTAAAAAAAATCATCATGATAAGCAAAGCTCACACAATGCCTCTCCAGCATTGGCACGGGGTAGCAGGGGGAGTGTTTGGGATATACACAGCAACAATCACAGAGCCAGTGAATTCTCTTGGCAGGTAGTAGGCATACACCTCACCATTAAAAACTCTACCAGTGGTGAACAGTGTATTGCAACTACTGTATTATTAACACAGCAGTTTTTAAAAATATAAATACACAGCCCCCCTCCAAGGGTCTTACTGGAAGTTACAGGCTTTTTTATCCACACGAAAAGAGTTAAATCCCTCTGGCTGGATGGCTGCGTCTGGGATGTTGTCGTGCAGCTATGTTTCTGTAAGAATAACCATGTAGCAGTTCCTCATCTCACGCTGGGTCAGTTGCAGACGAAGGTAATCCAGTTTGATTTCCAGGGTGTGAACATTGGAGAGCAGTATTGATAGTAGAGCTGGACTGCAGGGGGTAGTCTTTAACCTAATATGAGTGCTTCTCTTTCTCTTGCATTGCTTCTGCCACCTCCTGTCTGGGTAGCTGTGACATGTGACATTGTGGTATGGGACTGTTAGAGAGTATTCTGGGGTTAAGGTATACAGCAAATATTAATTTCACCGTCAACTTATCTTCAGATTTGATTGTGGATTGAATTTAAAACGTAGCTCAGAACAATAGTTTTCCTGGAGCTATAGGCTGGAGTTGATTGCAAATCAGACAATGGCCAACTAACGTACATTTTGTGTGTCTGGAGTATGGGTGAAAAGAAGGAGGTGTGTGAAAACTATATGTAATTCAAAGGAAGCATTGTGGATACATTATAACTGTAGAACTGTCCTGCTGTTACCTTTGATCTTTAGCACATAAAAATGTCAACTAATATTGTGTCGGAAGGCCTCTGCCTCTAAGAGTATCTTAATATGATGCCGGCTGCTCATTTTTGTTGAATAAAATACTTCTACATCCACTAGTTTCAGTGTCTCCCCAGTGACTTTGTTAACGTCACAACAGTCTGAGCTCTTGCTCCATCCAAGAACACAAGACTACGCAGCTAATACACTTGCTAATGAAATGGACATAGTATTATTAATGGCATAGGGTCTTGTGATCATAAGAAAAATGTGTAAGACTAACACTTGTTGAACCCAGAGAGGCCACTGTGAATAAGTGCCCTGCCATTAACCTATCCAAATTTATGCCCATGCACATACCTATCCAAATGTCTATTAAATGTTGAAATTAAACTTGTATCTACCACTTCAGCTGGCAGCTCATTCCGCACACTCACCATCCTCTGAGTGAATTAGTTCCCCTCATGTTCCCCTTAAACATTTCACCTTTCAACCTTAACCCATTACCTCTAGTTCTAGTCTCAACCAATCTCAGTGCAAAAAGCCTGCTTGCATTTACTCTATCTATACCCCTCTTAATTTTGTATCCCTCAATCAAATCTGCTCTCACTTTCCTTGCCGGAGGGAATAAATTCCTAACTGATTCAACCATTCCCTATACTTCAGGTCCTCAAGTCTCGGCAACATCCTTGTAATTTTTTTTCTGTAATCTTGCAGTCTTATTGATACCTTTAAAGTAGATGACCAGAGCTGCACACAGTATTCCAAATCAGGCCTCACCAACATCTTATACAACTTCAACATCCTTGGATTTATGAAAGCCAATATGCTAAAAGCTCTCTTTAGGGCCCTCTTTACTTGTGACACTGCTTCCAAGGAGCTATGGATCTGTATTCCTAAATTCCTTTGTTCTACCACACTCCAACTTGCCCAACCACTCACTGTATAAGTCCTACTCTGGTTTGTCCTCCCAAAGTGCTACACCTCACACTTGTCTGCATAAAATTCCATTTGCTATTTTTAGCTCATTTTTCTAGCTGGCCCAGGTCCTGTTGCAAGCTTTGATGGCTTTCCTCACTGTCCCCAATCTTGGTATCATCTGCAAATTTGCTGATCCAGTTCACCACATTACCATCCAGATCACTGATACAGATGACGAACAACAACTGACCCAGCACTGGTCCCTGTGGCACACCACTAGGCACAAGCCTCTAGTCAGAAAGGCAACCATCTATCAACACCCTCTGGTATCTCTCACAAAGCTAGTCTCTAATCTAATTTACTACGCTAGTGCAGAACCAACAACCTGTCTCTGAATGTGAACAAAACAAAAAGAGATGGTTGTTGACTTCAGGAGAACATGGAGCGACCATTCTGCGCTGAACATTGACGGCTCCTTGGTAGAGATCGTTAAGAGTACCAAATTTCTTGGTGTTCACCTGGTGGAGAATCTCACCTGGTCCCTCAACGCCAGCTCCATAGGCAAGAAAGCCCAGCAGTGTCTCTACTTTCTGTGAAGGCTGAGGAAAGTCCATCTCCCACCCTGCATCCTCACCACATTCTACAGAGGATGTAATGAGACCATCCTGAGCAGCTGCATCACTGCCTAGTTCGGGATTTGCACCATCTTGGATTGCAAGACCCTGCAGTGGATAGTGAGGTCAGCTGAGAAGATCATTGGGGTCTCTCTTCCCGCTATTACAGACGTTTACACCACACGCTGCACCTGCATAGGTAACAGCATTGTGAAAGACTCCACGCATCCCTCACACAACCTCTTCTCCCTCCTGCCATCTGACAAAAGGTACCGAAGCATTCAGGCTCTCACGACCAGACTGTGCAACAGTTTCTTCCCCCAAGCCATCATATCCCTAGTGACTGACTCCATACAGAATATGACCTGTCTACAACCACTCTTTGCCTTCTGTGGGCAAGCCAATTTTGGATCCACAAAGCGATGTCCCCTTGGATCCCATGGCTCTTTACTTTCTCAATAAGCCTTGCATGGGGTACCTTATCAAATGCCTTGCTGAAATCCACATACACCATATCTACTGCTCTTCCTTCATCAATGTGTTTAGTCGCATCCTCAAAAAATTCAATCAGGCTCGTAAGGCATGACCTGCCTTTGACAAAGCCATGCTGACTATTCCTAATCATATTATGCCTCTCCAAATATTCATACATCCTGCCTCTCAAGATCTTCTCCATCAACTTACCAACCATTGAAATAAGACACACTTGTCTACAATTTCCTGGGCTATCTCTACTCCCTTTCTTGAATAAAGGAACAACATCTACAACCCTCCAATGCTCCCGAACTTCTTCCATCCACATTGATAATGCAAAGATCATTGCCAGAGGCTCAGTTGTCTCCTCCCTCACCTCCCACAGTAGCCTGGGTTAAATCTTGTCCATTTCCGGTGACTTATCCAACTTGATCTTTCCAAAACCTCCAGCACATCTTTTTTCTTAATCTCTATATGCTCAAGCTTTTCAGTTTGCTGCAAGTCATCCTTACAATTGCCAAGGTCTTTTTCCGTAGTGAATACTCAAGAAAGTATTCATTAAGTACCTCCACTACCTCCTCCGGTTCCATACACACTTTTCCACTGTCACACTTGACTGATCCTATTCTCTTATGTCTTATCCTCTTGCTCTTCACATTCTTGTAGAATGCCTTGGGGTTTTCCTTAATCCTGCTCACCAAGGCCTTCTCATGGCCTCTTCTGGCTCTCTTTTTTTTTTGAAAATACAGTATATCTGGGTTTTTTTTGCACGTATTTAAAATCTATTGAACCTAAGTATACTGTGACGTATCTATTTATTTATTTATTTATTTATTTATTTTCTCTGCTAGATTATGCATTGCATTAAACTGCTGCTGCTAAATTAACAAATTTCACATCGCATGCTGGTGAAAATAAACTTGATTCTGATTCCTAATTTCATTCTTAAGCTCCTTCCTGCCAGTCTTATAATTTTCTAGATTTCTATCATTACCTAGTATTTTGAACCTTCATAAGCTTTTCTTTTCTTCTTGACTAGATTTTCTACAGCCTTTGAACACCATGGTTCCTGTACCCTGCCATCCTTTCTGTCTCATTGGAACGTACCTATGCAGAATGCCACACAAATCTCCCCTGAACATTTGCCACATTTCTACCATACATTTCCCTGAGAACACCTGCTCCCCACTTATGTTTTCAAATTCCTGCCTGATAGCTTCATATTTCCCCTTACTCCAATTAAACCTTTTCCTGACTTGTCTGCTCCTATCCCTCTCCAATGCTATGGTAAAGGAGATAGAATTGTGATCACTATCGCCAAAATGCTCTCCCATTGTGAGACCTGACACCTGGCCAGGTTCATTTCCGAATACCAGATCAAGTACAGCCTCTTCTCTTGTAGTCTTATCTATATATTGTGTCAGAAAACCTTCCTGAGCACACCTAACAAACTCCATCCCATCAAAACCCCTTGCTCTAGGGAGATGCCAATCAATATTGGGGAAATTAAAATCTCCCATCATGACATCCCTGTTACTATTCACCAGAATAGGTCAACGGCAGCTTCAAGTTCCTGGGTGTCAAGATCTCTGAGGATCTAACCTGGTCCCAACATATTTATGTAGTAATAAAGAAGGCAAGACAGCGGCGATACTCTGACATGTCAACAAATACACTCAAAAACTTCTACAGTTGTACCGTGGAGAGCATTCTGACAGGCTGCATCACTGTCTGGTATGAAGGGGCTACTGCACAGGACCGAAAGAAGCTGCAGAAGGTTGTAAATCTAGTCAGCTCCATCTTCAGCAACAGCCTACAAAGTACCCAGGACATCTTTAGAGAGCGGTGTCTCAGAAAGGCAGCGTCCATTATTAAGGACCTCCAGCAACCAGGGCATGCCCTTCTCTCACTGTTACCATCAGGTAGGAGATACAGAAGCCTGAAGGCACACACTCAGCTATTCAGGGCCAGCTTCTTCCCCTCTGCCATCTGATTCCTGAATGGACATTGAAGCTTTGGAGACTACCTCACTTTTTTTAATTGTTACGCCCGTGGCCCCCTCCTTTTTGAGAATTGCAGGATCGCTATTGACTCGAGTCAGGAGACCCAGGAAATGAGAGGAAGACATGCAGAATCCACAAAGAGTTTGGAATGTGTCCTGGCCTCCGAAAGGCGGAACCATTGATAACGGCTTTGGTCTCTTGGAGACAGAATTGTGTATTGAATCCTGTACGATGCCTCGAAGCCCCCAGGCAATGAACCGG
Organism: Hemitrygon akajei; assembly: GCF_048418815.1. Taxonomy (NCBI): domain Eukaryota; kingdom Metazoa; phylum Chordata; class Chondrichthyes; order Myliobatiformes; family Dasyatidae; genus Hemitrygon; species Hemitrygon akajei. Next base: position 86,213,055 of record NC_133138.1, on the reverse strand, counting down.
GGGGGGGGGGGGTGTTGGTGGAGGGATTGCATCATCCCACCCTGATTGACATCTGAGACCCTGTGAGTCAGGATAAAAGAGGGTCTGAGGAACAGCCCCTTTAGGCGCACCAGAAGAAACGTTAGCGATCCCGTAATAGCAAAAACTGGTGGAAAGGCCACGTGCGTCCTTTTCCATTTGCCCCGGAATCGGTGGGCCCTTTACCACGGCAGAACGGTTTTTAGCTAACAACGGGGAAATCAACTCCCAACGACTCTCGAAGGATTGACATCATAAAAGGAATGGGCAAGTTTTAACCCGTCTTTCTCTCCAACCAAAAAGCTGCAGCTTAATGAACTACAGTGACTTTTATATTTCCATCGGACAATACATTATCCCCTAGACAACGATAGAGCTATTTCTCATTGATTATTATTATACCCGCGCTTTTAGATTTAGTATTGACGAAGTATATTATCTGTATGTTTGCATTGATATTATTTTGTGTATTTTTATCAATAAGTACTGTTAAAAATAGTACCATCAGACTTCAACGGACCTCTCTTCCTTTGCTGGTAAGTGACCCAGTTACGGGGTACGTAACATAATATACAGTATTTCTGTTTTTGCACATTTTAAAAAATCTATTCAATATATGTTATTGATTTACTTGTTTATTTATTATTATGTTTTATTTTATTTATTATTGTAATTATTTTCTCTCTCTGCTAGATTATGTATTACATTGAACTGCTGCTGCTAAGTTAACAAATTTCACGTCACATGCCGATGTTAAGAAATCTGATTCTGATTCTGATTAGTGTACTGCTCCAGAATGTGTCTCTCTCTCTGCTCCACAATGTCCCTGTTACTATTGGGTGGTCTATAAAAACAACCAGTAGCGTCATTGACCCCCTCCTGTTTCTAACTTCCACCCACAGAGACTCAGTAGACAATCCCTCCATGACTTCCTCCTTTTCTGCAGCCATGACAATATCTCTGATCAGCGGTGCCACACCACCACCTCTTTTGCCTCCCTCCCTGTCCTTTCTGAAACATCTGAATCCTGGCACTCGAAGTAAACAATCCTGCCCCTGAGCCATCCAAGTCTCTGTAATGGCCACAACATCATAGCTCCAAGTACTGATCCACGCTCTAAGCTCATCCACTTTGTTCATGATACTCCTTGCATTAAAATAGACATATCTCAAGCTATCAGTTTGAGCACATCCCTTCTCTCTCACCTGCCTATAAGCTTTCTCTATTTGTAAGCCAACTGCCCCTTCCTCCATCTCTTCAGTTTGGTTCCCACCCCCCAGCAATTCTAGTTTAAACTCTCCCCAATAGCCTTAGCAAACCTCCCTGCCAGGATATTGGTCCCCCTCGGATTCAAGTGCAACCCATTCTTATTGTACAGGTCACACCTGCCCCAAAAGAGGTCCCAATGATCCAGAACTTTGAATCCCTGCCCCCTTCTCTAATCCCTCAGCCACGCATTTATCCTCCACCTCACTCTATTTTTATACAGTCGGCCCTCTTTATCCGCGAGGGATTGGTTCCCGGATCTCCCGTGGATACCAAAAATCGCAGATGCTTAAGTCCCTTATATAAAATGGCATAATATTTGCATATAACCTACGCACATCCTCCTGTATACTTTAAAGTCATCTCTAGATTACCTATAATACCTAATACAATGTAAATGCTATGTAAATAGTTGTTACACTGTCTGACGGGGAAAAAAACTGTACATATTCCTCTCGCTCACAACACAAGCAGCGAACAAACGAGACACTGATTCTTCCGTGATCTTTACGTTCTTGAGGCTGTAGCACTTTATATAGCCAGCCAGCCATCCCTTACAAGCCTTAAACTCTTTTCTCTCGCTCTCATCAACCCCATCACAGTAGTGCTCATAGAGACTAAGAGCTTTTTCATATATAATTTGGCCATTGACAGGGATATGCTTCTGTGACATGTCCTCTAGCCACATGCTTAATGCTTTCTCAGTCTTCGCAAGCTCTTTATCACGAACCATAGAGACCATTTTTGCCATTCTAGGGGCAGCACTAACACTTCCATGAATTCCAGCTTCTTTCTGCTTTATTGTGTGAATGCTCACTTTGTTCTTACCGACCTTATGGCCCACTTTGGAAAACGACATGCCACTTTTCAAAAGATCTAATATTTCTACTTTCTCAGCAAGAGATAGCACTTAGCCTTTGAGGAATTGATTTGACCACGTAATTGCTTTTTAGGAACGATTTTTTCACAGGAACAAAGTAGTGAACGAATGAGATGCGAGGCGGACAATGCTCGAGCAACGAGTGCTGGAAGAGCACTTCCGGGTTTTCTCGATTCGCGGTTGGTTGAATTCGTGCATGCGGAATTAATGGATAAGGAGGGCTGGCTCTACTCACTATTGCATGGCAAAGGCAGTAATCCTGAGATTACTACCCTTGTGATCCTGCTTCTCAGCTTCTTTCCAACCACGTGACAGTGAGTATAGGAATGGAATGAGGTGGAGGATAAATGTGTGGCTGAGGGATTAGAGAAGGGGGCAGGGATTCAGATTTCTGGATCATTGGGACCTCTTTTGGGGCGGGTGTGACCTGTACAAAAAGGACGGGTTGCACTTAAATCCCAGGGGGACCAATATCCTGGCGGGCAGGTTTGATAAAGCTGTTGGGAAGGGTTTAACCTAGTTTGGCAGGGGGGTGGGAATCAGAATGTGAGTGCAGGAATCAGACAAGGGCATGATGCTAAGAGTTCTGAGTTGATAAGGAAGGACAGGCAGGGGACGAAACATAATTGTAGCCAGTTAAAGGGGTTGAAATGTGACTATTTCAATGCTAGGAGTATTAGGAACAAGGAAGATGAACTTAGAGCATGGATTAGTACGTGGAACTACGATGTTGTGGCCGTTACTGAAACTTGGTTGGAGGAAGGGCAGGATTGGATGATGCAGGTCCTGGGATTCAGGTGTTTTAAAAGGAATAGGATGGGAGGTAGAAAAGCGGGGGAGTGGCATTGCTGGTCAGGGATAGTATCACAGCTATAGAAAGGGAGGATGCTGCAGAGGGAGTGTCCACTGAGTCGGTCTGGGTGGAAGTCAGAAATAGGAAGGGATCAATCTCTGTGCTGGGAGTAGTCTATAGGCCCCCAAATAGCCCTTGGAATACTGAGGAGCAGATAAGCAGGCAGATTTTAGAATGGTGCACAAAATACAGGGTAGTAGTTATGGGTGATTTCAACTTCCCTCATATTGACCGGCACCTCCTGAGTGCAAGGGGGATAGATGGGGCTGAATTTGTCAGGTGTGTTCAAGAAGGATTCCTGACACAGTATGTGGACCGGCTGATGAGAGGAGAGGCTATACTGGATCTAGTTCTGGGTAACGAACCTGGTCAGGTGACAGACCTCTTGGTGGGGGAGCATTTTGGTGAGAGTGACCACAACTCCATTAGCTTCAGCATAGCTATGGAAAGGGATAAAATCAGACAAAATGGTAAAGTGCTTTAACTAGGAAAGGGCTGACTTTGAAGGGATGAGGCAGGAAGTAGCGAGAGTAAATTGGAAACAGATGTTCAAAGGGGAAAGCACAGAAGTAATGTGGGAGAAGTTTAGGGACCATTTGAGCTGGGTTCAGGATAGGTTTGTCCCACTGAGGCAAGGAAAAAATGGTAGGAAAAGGGAACTGTGGCTGACAAAACGCATGAGGCAACTTGTCAAGAGGAAAAAGGAAGCATATGTTAGATATAAGAAGCTGGAAGTAGGAGGGGCTCATGAGAAATATAGGGTAGCCAGGAAGGAGCTAAAGAAAGGACTTAAGAGAGCTCGAAGGGGGCATGAGAAGACCTTGGCATGTAGGATTAAGGAGAACTCCAAGGTGTTCTATGCATATGTGAAGAACAGGAGGATGATGAGAACGAAGGTGGGACTGCTAAAGGATAAAGAGGGCAACATGTGCCTAGAGGTGGAGGAGGTTGGGGAGGTCCTAAATGAATACTTTTCTTCAGTATTCACAAGTGAAAAGGATGTTGATCAGGATGAGGTCGAAATAGAGCAGGCCTGTGTTCTGGACAATGTGGAGATTGCTGGATCGTCTTAAAAACATCAAGATTGATAAATCCCCAGAGCCGGATATGATACACCCCAGGTTGTTGTGGAAATTGAGAGAAGAGATCGCTGAAGCGTTAGCTATGATCTTTGAATCTCCCTTGGCTACAGGGGAAGTGCCAGAGGACTGGAGAATGGCAAATGTAGTTCCCTTGTTTAAAAAAAGGTAATAGGGAGAAACCTGGGAACTATAGACCAGTGAGTCTTACATTGATGGTCTGCAAACTACTGGAAAGGATTCTTAAGGATAGGATCTACGAGCATTTGGAGAAGTACAGTCTACTCATGGATAATCAATATGGCTTTGTGAGGGAAGATCGTGCCTCATGAGCCTGATTGAGTTTTTTTGAAGAGGTAACAAAAGAAATTGATGAGGGTAGGGCAGTGGATGTGGTCTACATGGACTTTAGCAAGGCATTTGACAAGATCCCTCACGAGAGACTCAACCAGAAAGTCATGAGGCATGGGATAAGTGGAACCTTGGCTGTTTGGATAAAAAATTGGCTTAAAGGAAGAAAGCAGAGGGTAGTTGTGGAAGGAAAGTATTCTGCCTGGAGGTCAGTGATTAGTGGAGTGCCGCAAGGATCTGTCCTGGGACCCCTGCTATTTGTGATTTTTATGAATGACCTGGATGTAGGGGCGGAAGGATGGGTGAGTAAGTTTGCAATGACACGAAGATTGGAGGAGTTGTGGATGGAGCTGCGGGTTGTCAAAGGTTACAAGAGGATATAGACAGGCTGAAGAATTGGGCAGAAAAATGGCAGATTGAGTTCAATCCGGACAAGTATGAGGTGATGCATTTTGGAAGGACAAACCAGAAGACTGAGTACAGGATTAATGGTCAGTTACTTAAAAGTGGATGAACAAAGGGACCTTGGGGTTCAAATCCATACATCCTACAAGGTCGCTGCGTAGGTTGATAGGGTAGTTAAGAAGGCCTATGGGATGCTAGGCTTCATTAACAGGGGGATTGAGTTCAAGGGTAGAGAGGTCATGTTGCAACTCTACAAATCTCTGGTGAGACCACACTTAAGAGTATTGTGTTCAATTCTGGTCACCTCATCATAGGAAGGATGTGGAAGCTATGGAGAGGGTGCAGAGGAGATTTACCAGGATGTTGCCTGGTTTGGAGAACAAGTCATATGATGCAAGGTTAGCAGAGCTGGGACTTTTCTCTTTGGAGCCTAGAAGAATGAGAGGGGACTTGATAGAGGTCTACAAGATTATGAGAGGCATAGATAGGATGGATAGTCAGCACCTGTTTCCCAGGGCACCAATAGCAAACACTAGAGGGCATATGTACAAAATTAAGGGAGGGAAGTTTAGGGGAGACATCAGGGTTAAGTTTTTTATGCAGAGAGTTATGAGTGCCTGGAATGATTTGCCAGGGATGGTGGTGGAGGCTAAAACATTAGGGTTATTTAAGAGCCGCTTGGACAGGCACATGGATGAAAGAAAAATAGAGGGTTATGGGGTAGTGTGGGTTTAGTATTTCTTTTTAAGGATTATATGGGTTGGCACAACATGAAGGGTTGAAGGGCCTGTACTGTGCTGTAATGTTCTATGGTTATAACTCTGTTTTCATGACCTCCTCACTTTTCCTACCTATGTTATTGGTACCAATACGTACCATTACCTCTGACTGTTCACCTTCCCACTTCGGGATTCACTTCTGGCATAAACCATATTGCTTGTCGATTGTTAGTTTTCACATTGTGTATCTCAAGGGTACTCAATCCTACATCACTCTCATCATTATCAGATTTTTCATTGACAGCATGCAGATTAATTAACTTTTTGAAACTGCAACCTGAACTTTTATCATTTTCCTTCTCTGTACAGTCCTTTTATTTTTGTCTGCCCAATGTGCTCTTGGTATGTGTCCTGCTTTGTTGCATTTTCTGTAAGTTGTTCCCTTAAATCTGCATTTGTTTGATGAGCGTAAGCCTCTGCCAAAAACAGTAGCATGATTTCTTTGGCCGGATAGGTTTCTGTTTCGACACTACAATTTTGTTCACACTCACTTACATTCCTGACTGTAACTCAATTGCATCTCTGTCTGCATTTTCCATTGGAATAGCAATTTCAACTGCTCTTCTAAATGTGAGTTCTACTTCAGGTTGTTGCCATTTTTGAATGCTTTCTTTTAAGATTCCACAAACTAAACAATCTCTCAGTGCACTATTGCCCATTGCCCATTACAAAATTGACAATGTCAGACAATCTCTTCAATTCAGCCACATATGCTGAAATGGACTCCACTTCTTTTTGATTCTACTTATGAAATGTACAGATGTTCTGTAATCAACTATAGGTTCAGTTCTAAGTGTTCCAGCATCACTTTTACAATAGTAACAAAGTTCATTTCTGATGGTTTGGTTGGAGCAGCCAAAGCTTGAAGCAAATTGTTTTGCCTTTAAAGACAATGTACTTGGCAAAATTGGCACTCATTTCTCTTTGGCTATTTCAGTTGCTTCAAAATATTGCTTCAATAGCTCAGTATTAATAAGCCAATTACCTGATGTGTAAACAAACTTGTCGATCTTTCTGATGTAGCCAGCCATATCAGATTTTTATTTATGATTATTCTCACCTGGTACTCACTTTTTATTGTCACGGATAACCCTAGTTTGGAATGGAGTCCAGAATTGACCCTATGAACTGTGCTGCTATTAAGAGGGAGAGAGGGAGGCGTCCAGCACAATGAGAGAGAGAGAGCAAGACAGAAACTGCTCGAAAGATTGATGTTATGGTTTCTCTGAAAGTTGTTTACCTTTCCAAGGACACTTGCCTACTTGTAAAAGTTTCTGCAGAGAGAGGAGGGCAGAGCAGGTTGATGGACAGTTGGTAAAAACCAGGTCCGCTGTTACAAAAGAGACACACCACGAGACACACGGTTTTGGACACTGGACAATCTTTGTTGTACCCACAGGAAGGTGGGGTTTTTGGAAGATCGATTCGGGGAAATCGATCAGTGGCTCTCGCAGTGCAGAAAAGGTGTGACTGGTGGGGAGTTATTTGTGTGTCCAACGCTGGCTTGGGTTGATAATTGCACCATGGAAGAACCTTTGTTTGTGGTCACATTCAGTGACTTCAAAGGAAGAGAAGAGGGGAGAGGAAGGTTTGAAACAGAAGAAACCTAGTGGCAAAGAGGTCACTGTTTGGACTCTCTCCTCTGTAGCCCGTAAGGGTGAGTTTGAGTTCCATTCGAATACGAAGGTGTGACTGTCACGTAGTTAATCCACAGGAGTGGGTTCTCTGGTGAGGGGGAAACCTTTGTGATTACCTTGTGTGTTGCCCTTGCCTGGGTGTGGTAGTTCACTGAAGAAAGGCACCCCTGTGGCAAATCACTGTAGGAGTTATTTCGTATATCGTGGAACTGGATAAGTGGCTATCACAGTTGTGTGTTTGAGGTAACCTTGTGGAATCTACCTGTGTGTGATAATCCTGGCCGGGGTTGGTAGTTTTAACACTTGAAGATGGTATCTCAGTGATAAGCTACTGTTGGTGATAATCCATGCGTGGATTCTGTTTGAGTATCCTGTGGCCACCACTTTGGGATGACCTGTAGCTGAATTTGGGTGTGGTACCACTTGTGTTGAAAGGATATTCATTGAAGATCACTGTTGGTGATACTTCGTGTGTGGAGTGGAACAACTTCGGAGATAAAACCTACTGCTATTGTTATTTTGGAATATCGACAAAATTGCCTTCTCACAACATATGCCTTTGGATTACAAATCTCTCTATTTTACCCACAACAGTAACCTCATGCATTGAACTGACCTTTCTTTCATATCATCATAAGACTGGATTCATTTACCCCTAGACTTGAATAAGCTTAGTTTTGTTCATATTTATACACACACACACACACACACACACACACACACACACACACACACACACACACACACACACACACACACACACACACACACACACACACACACACACACACACACACACACACACACACACACACACACACACACATATATATATATCATTGCTAACCTGAATATATTTGCATTTATAGTACTGTATTACGTAGTTTACTAATAAACACTACTAGTTTATAGCAACACCAGACTCCAATTGGTGTTTTCCATTTCTGCTGGTTCCTTAACCCAGTCACGGGGTACGTGACATTACAAACCTATGAATTTTTCCATTTCATGACTTCTTTTAAAAACTCGATCTTGTCTTCCCTTTGAAGAATATGTGCTGCACTACTTTTTTTAAACTCAACTGTCTTGTAGCATGTGCTGGACTGTCGATTTTTTACTCAACGTTCCTCTGTGGTTTTTTAAAATTTGAATTTCTCGCTCCGCTTTAACAAGTCGATAGCCATCTTGGGTTCGTTTTAATAATATCTTGTCACCAATGTTGTTATATAACTTCAAAACATTAAACTAATTCAAAGGAAGACACATTGGTCTGAAATGCAGGTCCAAACTTCATTGTTTACTTTCAGTGAGGTGCGCATGTATCATGTGGTACTGTGATGACTTTTGCAATTAACGTATTTTTACATATAACCTGTAATTAATTATTGAAAGGAAGAATATTGAAATGTTAAATGCACAACAGATGGCATTGGAAAGCACGAACACAAGCATATCAAAGGTAAAGTAATGTTAAATGAAAATCCCACATCTAAGTTTTGCAAAGCGCATGGAGGCTGAAAGAATTCCTTCCAAGGTTGAGTGGAGCCTATGGACAGTACCAGGAAGGACAGTTCTTTCAGGATCTGTGGTGATTTTAAGGTCACCATTAACCCAGTACTGAAAGTAGATCGATATCCTCTGCCCAGGATAGAGGATTGAAAACCTTCAGCAAAGTGGACAGCTGAGGCCTACCTACAGATGGAGATGGAAGATGAGCCCAAAGTGTTTCTCAGCATAAGCACTCACATTAGCTTATTTTTAATTACATCTAAACCTGCACTCTGGTAAAGCTATGGACCAGATGCTGCAAGGTTATCCAGGCCCTCAGTATTAACTGGATGACATCATTGTTACAGATAAGGATGACAAAGAATATCTCCAAAATTCTTAAGGCAGTGTTGAAAAAATTAGAAGATTATGGATTCAGTGCACAATGTAACAAGTGTAAATTTTTTATACCAAGCATCACTTAATGTGGTCACATCATTGATGCACAAGAATTACACACATTTGCTGAGAAAATTCAAGCAGTGGTAGATGCCCTAAGGCTAAGGAACATATCAGAGTTGTGCAACACACACAAAATGCTGGTGGAACGCAGCAGGCCAGGCAGCATCTATAGCAAGAAGCAGAGTCGACGTTTCTGGCCGAGACGCTTTGTCAGGACTAACTGAAAGAAAAGATAGTACTCTCTTACTATCTTTTCTTTCAATTAGTCCTGACGAAGGGTCTTGGCACGAATACTATCTTTTCTTTCAGTTAGTCCTGACGAAGGGTCTCAGCCCGAAACGTCGACTGTGCTTCTTGCTATAGATGCTGCCTGGCCTGCTGCGTTCCACCAGCATTTTGTGTGTGTTGCTTGAATTTCCAGCATCTGCAGATTTCCTCATGTTTGCGTATCAGAGTTGTGGTCCTTTTTAGGATTTGTCAACTACTATAACAGGTTCCTGTCAAACCTGATTGCTGTGCTCAACCCTTGAACTCATTACTGTAGATCAGGATGAAACGGCAATTTACAAAACACTGTAAGGTGGCTTTCCAAAAGGCAAAGGAAATGGTGACATCAGACGCTGTACTCTCACATTATGATGCAAGTCATCCAGTGAAGCTTGTCTGTGACGATGCCTTGCCTTATGGTATAGATGTAATCATGTCACACGTTATTATAAGTATTGGAAGTGAACGCCCCATAGCCTTTGCATCATGTTCCCTTACTGGTGAAGAGAAAAATTTCAGATTAAACAGAGAGCACTTAAGTCTTGTTTGTGATGTAAAACATTTCAACCAGTACTTGTATGGGAGACAGGTTACCCTCATTACTGATCATCAACCACTGGTGCCCATATTCAATCCACAGATGGGTGTTCCACTAACAGCAGCAGCATGGGTGCAGAGATGGGCTCTGTTTCTGGGAAGACTCAATTACAAGATTGAATTTAAGAGGACAACTAATCATGGAAATGCTGATGGATTGTCCCATTTATCCTTGGAAAAGGGAATACTGGAAACATTTACAAAGAGGAGACTCCTCTTGACATACGCAACACGAGTGAATCTGCAGATGCTGGAATGCTGGACTCCTCTTGACATATTCTCCCTAATGCAAATTAAAAGTCTCCCTATTATAGCAGTGATAATCCAAAGGAAAACCAGAAAAGACACCATACTGTCTCAGGTCTACATGGCCACTCAAATGACTGACATATAACCATATAACAACTACAGCACGGAAACAGGCCATCTCGGCCCTTCTAGTCCATGCCGAACGTTTACTCTCACCTAGTCCCACTGGCCCGCACTCAGCCCATAACCCTCCATTCCTTTCCTGTCCATATACCAATCCAATTTTACTTTAAATGACAATACCGAACCTGCCTCTACCACTTCTACTGGAAGCTCATTCCACACAGCTACCACTCTCTGAGTAAAGAAATTCCCCTTGTGTTACCCTTAAACTTTTGCCCCCTAACTCTCAAATCATGTCCTCTTGTTTGAATCTCCCCTACTCGCAGTGGAAAAAGCATATCCATGTCAACTCGATCTATCCCCCTCATAATTTTAAATACCTCTATCAAGTCCCCCTTCAACCTTCTACGCTCCTAAGAATAAAGACCTAACTTGTTAAACCTGTACAGCAGAAACTCAATTTCCCCCATTTTTTGCCAGCACTGGGTGAACTTACCCTCGATGAAGGTTGCCTTAAGTGGGGATTGAGAGCTGTTGTACCACCCAAACTAAGAGCTAAAATGTTGGTGGAGCTACATGCTGATGATCCAGGCATTGTCAAAATGAAAGCGTTGGCTCAAAGCTTTTTCTGGTAGCCTGGGATAGATTAGCAGATCGAGCAGTTTCTATGTGCTGTTTGGGATACAAATACATCCTGAAGAAAGGTATCCAGGGCTGCCAGAACTAATTCCTGCAGTCCCAGAGTCAACTCCTACAACCACCAAGGAGGAAGCTCCAGAATATGAGATTGTTTCACAGCCACATCTCATCAGAGGAACTCAGCAGGTCAGGCAGCATGTACAGAAAGAAATAAACAGTCAATGTTTCAGGCCGAGACTCTTGTGCAGGACTTCAGAGATTCATGCTGATTGTGTTTTATGCTGTGCCTTGTCTGAGAGCACCATTAAGCAATAGGAAGTGTGCAGACACAAATCAAAGCAAAGAAGACAAAGAATCAAGCCTTGAAAGCAGCAAGCGAACACATAGACAAATGCTGCCCATCATTATGTATGTCAGCCACAGGGTAGACTGTAGAAAGGGGGAAAGCAGCAAGCTAACAGATAGACTAATGCTGCCCATCATTATGTATGTCAGCCACAGGGTAGACAGGAGAAAAGGGGAAAGCAGCAAGCTAACAGATAGACTAATGCTGCCCATCATTATGTATGTCAGCCACAGGGTAGACTGTAGAAAGGGGGAAAGCAGCAAGCTAACAGATAGACTAATGCTGCCCATCATTATGTATGTCAGCCACAGGGTAGACAGGAGAAAAGGGGAAAGCAGCAAGCTAACAGATAGACAAATGCTGCCCATCATTATGTATGTCAGCCACAGGGTAGACAGGAGAAAAGGGGAAAGCAGCAAGCTAACAGATAGACAAATGCTGTCCATCATGATGTATGTCAGCCACAGGGTAGACATTAGGAACGGACGGGCTCCCGCTTGCGGAAGCGACAAGCGCGCCGCTTCGCCGCCTCCCGCAGTGCGCCTGCGCGCTGCACCGGACGTCCGGGCCGGATAATGGCGTCTGGTTGATGGAGTGGTTTTGTCGTATTCTCCCCCTCCGCCCGGTGCGTCTGTTTCTTTCAAGCTTGCGGAGAAAGCAGAAAACACGTTAAAAGAGAGCAGAGGAGTGTCTGGAGCCGGCTTTTTCTCAACCGTGAAGTGTCAGGAACAACTCGACCGCACCTTTTTTTCCCCTTCTTGTTTCGCTTTGCACGTCCGCGCATCTCATGGCTGGGTTGGGGGTGATCATGAACGGCGTGAGGGAGAAGCTGGAGGCGGTTCTGAACGTGGCCCTGCGAGTGCCCAGCATCATGGTGCTGGAGATGCTATACCGATGGGACGTGAGTTCCTTCTTCCAGCAGATCCAGGCCCGCAACAACAACAATCTGCTCTTTCAGTACAAGTACCTGGCGCTTAACCTCCACTATGTCGGTGAGTGTAGATCCTGAGGGTCTCTCCATCTCGGTGCATTGCAAAATTTAGCCTGCTTTTATCCAGTAAGATTTAAAAACGGCTCTCGGCATTTCACATTTGCTGCCCTCTGTATTGTGACATTTCATTGACCCTGAACTTCAAAGCCACGTCCATTCTCTCACTCCCCCACTCCTCACCATCTTAGCCCTGAGATGCTCATGAAGGAGATTACTTGAATACAGGTTTATTTTGCGCTCTTCCATCCGCAGTTATCTCTGACCTAGTCCTTGAGAAGACAAAATAAAAAGCAGCTGAGATCTTACGATTCTCTCTCTCTCTCTCTCCCTCTCTCCCCCGCCCCCGACACCGGCAAAGCAGTAAAAATTAAACTGCAAGTAATCTACAAGAAATTCAATGGTTCAAGTAGCTTCTGTAGGTGGGGTGGTGGCGAAATTGACGGCGTTTCGGTTCGAAATCCTGTTTTCAGGCATTGTGTCTCCGGTGTAAGTGTCACAGAAATCGAAATACTGTAGATTGAAGAGTCTACGAATGTTGAAATCTGGACCAATACGCAAGCAAACCGTAGGAACTAACTACCTGTCGTTCAGTCCGAATGAAGAATCTTGACCCAAAACATTTATTATCCTTTTCCCTCCTTGGATGTTCCCCGACCTGCTGAATGCTTCTAGTTTTTCAATTGCTTTCGCAGAAATAGTTGTTTTATATTTGTAAAATGCTATCATTAAACTGCAAATACTTGTGTAACTGTAGATTTTAATGGTTTATGATTTGTGTTTGGAAGCAAGATTTTAAGAGTATTAGAAACAGATAACATGTTAGTGGTTCCAAAGTAAAGGAGAAAGGTTATGTGTTGAACCAGGACTAAAGTTGTGGGCATTTGGTAATCTCAGTGGAGTAAGTTAAGGAATTTGGGAAGTTGGAGGCCCAGAGAGACAGGAGTGAAAGATGTGCATTGTAAATTTGCAGCGTTGACTGACAAGAAGGTCAAGTATGCCAGGCTGTTGAGTATTTGGCTTACTTGAAAAATGACCTGCATGCCTTTGAGCCTATGGGGAAAATCAGCTTCACGTCTGTACTCTTGAACATTCTTTTGGGTTTTGAGTGCAGACTGGTTTGCTGTAGTTTGCAGGACCGTGAACCAGCTACCTTGTAAATTCTTCTACAGTAGAAGTACTTTCTAAAGATTGTGATGATCAAGGGTTTAATGAACTTCAGGAAGTTGGTCAAAAATACAGTAGATTACAGTTAATTGGGTCATATTGGGTTTGGTACATTTTGTCCCAATTAAGCGGCTGCCCAAATTAGCTGGTTTCATGGAAATAGCTAAAAAGGTATAAAAAAGACAACTTGAGTAACAAATTAACTATTTAAATGAAATTCAGAACAAATTAGAATGCTACCAATACTACTGCAGCACTGTAAAATTCTGTATTATTTCCTCATACTTGTTGACAGAGGAATTCATCCATGTCGCATTCTTTTGACTGGAAATGAACAAAGTTAGCTCAGACACCTAGTGCAGGTAATGGGCTGCATTCATACAATGCTGACAATGATTGCATCCTTCCAGTCTTCATTTTCATTGTAATATTTAAGATCATTGTTGATATCTTCAAAGTAGTTCCTAATTTGTTGAAGTAGTGAAATTGTTTCATTTTTCACTCCTGGCCATTTCTCCTGGCATGTCCAAAACTGAATGCTTGAAACCACAGTGAGCAAAACAGTTCCATATTCTCTTACTGCTTATTTCTCACCAGCTGTTAGTAACAAAAATCACTGCCGTTTGAGTCTTGTGTCTAACAGCCACGTAAGTGCACAGGACTGATGCTAATTAGAAACTGTTTGACAACATTTTCCTGCTCCAATTAATTGGCATTGTGTCCCAAATAAATGGATTCCTGGCTATTTTCTCACTTATCCTTTGTTCTTCAAGTGTTGTCCCAAATAAGAGGCTGCCCCGATTAACCTATGGACCAATTAACAGGAATCCATTGTATTTGAAATAAAGGGAAACTAAAACCTGATGATCAATACATGAGGGTTTTTAAAAGAAGTGCCTGCATACACAGTAGATCGATTAAAATGTTACTGACAAATTAAAAGCAACGAACCTGACAACCATTTCAGAAAGGAAGTATTGTGGACCGGTTAATTAGGCATAAATAGAAGGGTAACATGCTGAAAGCTGGGGGGGGGGGGGGGGGGAGGGTTTAGTAAATTACTCATGAGAACCAACACAAGGCAAAGGCAAATGCTGTTTGATTACTGTCATATTTTTTAAATGTTGTAACTTTAGGAGCAGGGTGGTGAAAACATATAATGTAGATTTTTAAAAAGTGTTTAAGTTGGTAAGAGTCAATTAAGGAAATTAATATTCATGGTCATTTATCTGGAGATTGTTGCTTCATGGGCAGCAAATAGTGTGAATAAAGTTAACTTGTTACTGAACAAGATCAATGATAAGGAAGCGGATTAAGTGTAAAATATTGATCTTCATGATTCAAAGTGAGAAGAGCAGGCAAGGGTGCACTGTGATGACAGAGATGTAGATTAAATTGTCATTAACAGGACAGATAAAATATAATGACGGTTAATGAACAGCTTAGACCATGTCGGCATTAAGAAAGATGGTGTGCTGGAACTTTTGAAAAATATTAGGATGGGTAAATCTCTGGGGGCCAGACGGGATATACCACAGGTTTCTTTGGGAAGTGAGGGAAGAGATTGCTATGCCTTTGGCAATGGTCTTTGCATCCTCACTAGTCATAGGATCAGAAGATTGGAGAGTGATATATGTTATTTCCTTGTTCAAGAAAGGCAGTACAGATAATCTTGAGATAATCTTGAGACCAGTGAGTCTTACATCTGTGGTGGGCAAACTATTAGAGAGACAATGAGCATTTGAAGAAACATAGTCTGATTAGGGATCGTCAGTGTGGCTTTGTGAGGAGCAGGATATGCCTCACAAGCCTGATTGAAGTCTTTGAGGAAGTGCCAAACCAAATTCATGAAGATAGAGCAGTGGATGTGGTTTATATGGATTTTAAAAAGTTGTTCAACATGGTTCCACATAATAGCCTTATTTAGAAAGTCAGGAGGCATCGGATACAGGAAAACTTGGCTCTGTGGATTCAGAATTAGCTTGCCCAAAGAAGGGTGTTCTGCTGGGATCTATTCAAGGACCCCTGCCCTTTGTGATTTTCATAAATGACTTGGATGAGGAGGTGGAAGGTTGGTTAGTAAATTTGCTGATTATATGAAGGTAGGTGGAGTTGTGGATAGTGTAGAAGGTTGTCATTGTGAATGGTGTGGAACTGAACATTGGTAGAATGCAGGGTTAGGCTAAGAAGTGGAAAGTGGAGTTCAATCCAGAAAAGTGATACACTTTGAAAGTTTGAACTTGAAGGTGGACTACAACGTTATTGGCAGAATTTTTAACAGTCTGGAGGAAAAGAGGAATCTTGGGGCCAGTGTCAATAGATCTCTCAAAGCTGTCGTGCATGTTGAGAATTGGTTATGAAGGTGCATGGTGTGTTGGTCTTCATTAGTCAAAGAATTGAATTCAAGGGTCATGAGGTAATGTAGCTTTATAAAATTCTGATTAGACCACACTTGAAGTATTGTTTAGTTCTGGTCACCTCATTTTTGGAAGGGTGTGGAAGCTTTAGAAAGGGTGTAGAGGAGAGTTACCAGGATACCGCCTGAATTAGAGAGCATGTCTTATGAGGAAAGATTGAGTGATCTGGGGCTTTTCTGTTTGGGGTGAAGGAGGATGAGAGGTGACTTGCTAATGCTGTGCAGATAATTAGGTACAGATAGAGTGGACAGTCAGACTTTTTCCCAAGGTGGCAATGTCTAATATGAGAAGGCATAACTTTAGGGGAATATAGGAGGGATATATGAAAATGTTAAGTGTATGGAACTAGGGATGTTGTAGAGGCAGATATGTTAAGGACATTTAAGGGACTCAGGCTTATGGATGAAAAATAAGTGGAAGGTGATATGGGAGGGAAAGGTTAGTTTGATCTTGGAGTTGGTTAAATGGTCAGCACGTCATCATGTGCTGAAGGGCCTGTATTGTGCTGTACTGTTGTGTTCTATGTTAATATGAGGATATTGAATTGGTAGGAGAAAGTTACTTGAAGGTGAGAATGAAAAATGTTGACATTCAGAGGTCATTGGATACATCACAATGGTAATATACCATTAATAGATTCAGCCACCATTCCACCGAGGAATCTATTTTTCCTGTGTGCCTCTCTTTTGCACCACTTTTATGTTAGATGTTCTTGGACAAAATGTATACAAATGTAATTTTGACTTTCCTATTTTGGTTAAAGGCTTGTTGGATAACCATTTAATTTTTTTGTTTCTTTTTATTCAAAACTTGAACATTTCTCCTTTTAAATGGGTAATTCACTTAAAAACATGCATTTACAGCAGCGTTAGTGCAACAATTTATTTGAAAGGAATTGGAACACAAAACTGTGGAAGTCTTGGATTAGATACTGTTAAGATACGGCAACAGTGAATATAGAATTGAGACGGTCTTTTTTATAAACAAATAAACATTTATTTAAACTCTGCTCAATGAAAATGAAAAGTAAACAAACGACTAACTTAACCAGAAGTTAACTGCTGTATGGCAAGTCGAACAATTCTTAAAGCAATAAATGCGAACACATTTCTTAAAGTGATAACTGCAGAAGTCCAAATGATTTATACAGTGAATTAGGAGAGACTTTACTGAAGTAACAAATTCCTCGATGACGTGACATTACTGCTGATCCGAGCTGAAATATGCCTTGCCCAAAGGATTCACGATAAAGGAAATAAAAATGACTTGAAGGAACTGACCTTTTCCTTGGCGAATAACACTGCACCCAACCCTTTCTGCTCTTACAATGCAGGGGTTATCTCAGATACAGGTTACTATTTCTGGAACGAAGATCCAATAAGGTCGATCCTGTATTACTGCTGATGACACCAACTTTACTCGATCCTTCGGGTTTCCGTACTTCCATAAATCTTCACTCTCCAATACTTTAAAATTAAATTGAAGATACATCAAGCATAACTGGCAGTGATTTTCAAAATTGCCAGCACAACGACAATGTACTTTATAGTAAGAATTAAAAATCCACGTTAAAACAAAAACTGCGTCATGAAACCAAATACGCAGCATAACGGAGTAACGGACGACTTAAACGACATCCCAACAAAAACTCCTGCGTCACAGCAGGCTTTCCCTGTTTTATACCTGTTGGAACAGGCCATCACATGGCCTCACACTGGTGGGAAAATTACATCATGTGACCTCATACTGGCGGGAAAATACTTCACCCCACCATCACAAGACCATTACATCACGCTCACCAGATACTCAATTACATCATGGTCACAAGACAATCACAAGATACCCACGAGGTATGTAACAATACATAGATTAAAATTAAATTACTATAGATGCTGAGGCAGTTGGGAGGATGGGCCTCATTCCCAACTTACCCAGCTGTACAACACACCCTGTGACAAGAAGTGTCCCTGATGATAACTTGGAAAACACAGAAGTCACCTCAATGTCTGTAAAATACTGATGATGAAATTCAGCATTGACCTGAGTGTTCTAGGATAGTCTTTGGCTATCCAAGGAAAATATAACTATAAGATTAAGACCTCATATCTCACAAAGCTCATAATTCTTTGGGCTGTCAGCCAGTACACTCTTAGACTAGTTACAGACATGCCTTAAGTACAGTACAGATATAACTAAAGCCTCTTTCTGCAAACTCCTTGATATTGCCAGATATGATAATCAATGTCAGCTTTCATTCCTGTCATTGAGGCACTCATTATACCCCATCATACAGGTCATACCATTTGCAAGAAAAGATTCAACTATGTTCTTTAGACCTTAGAGTTTTGCAATGTACCCACTTAATTCCTCAGAATTCTTGGGCCACTGAAATGTGGCAATTGTGTATGGAATTTGGCATAAACCAACAAGTTCTGAGGCACCATGTCCAAGTTATTTTCCCACTTGCTCTGCAAGCATACTTTGCCATACCTGCTTTAATGCTTGTAAATTCTGCACTGTTCTCATTGGTAACCTTGGAATCCAGACAGAGTGGAAATAAAGTCAAATTAGATCCGAAGGGACTGTCTGATAAGACAACTGCAGCATCTGGAAATCTGATATTTTTTAAAAAATGTTAACAGTTCTGTTGCGTAATAATTGTGGAAAGGTAGATGGTTAACATTTCAGATTTGTAACTATTTTTATCAAAACAGTTCATCAATTAACCTGCAATGTTAATTCTGAATCTTTTTCAATTCGATGTTGTTAATATGCTGGATATTTCCAGCAATTTTCTTTAAGCAATGTAGAACTTTATTTATACTGTATTTCATCTTGATTTCTTGGAAGAAGAATTGGAAGGAATGAGTGGAGGTTCATTAGGCAGATTTCCAGTGTGAGGAGTGATGAAAGATTTAAGTTTAAAAAGTGTGTATCCTCTATTTGATTTGTATTGAATTTCTCAAATGCTTAATACTGGGAGTTTGTTTACTCAGGTTGGGGAAACTTGAATAGTCAATTTGAAATTGAAATGAGTTTTAATTCATTTATTTCAGTTTTGTGGACACTAGGCAGTGGCAGCTTAGCTGTAGAGTTCTTGTGTCGTGTTTGATGATTCTTGTGATTTTTTTTTCTCTGATGAGAAGTATGACTGCACAGATTATGCCTGACTCAAGTAATTCTGATATTACAGTTGGCCCTCCTTATCCGTGGAGGATTGGTTCAGACCCCCTGTGGATACCAAAAATCGGGGATGCTCAAGTCCCTTATTTAACCTGAATCAGTATGGTGGTCTTTAGGACCCAGCAGAACCCCGGACTTTATTTAACATGTTCAGAGCAGTGGGCTTTGGGACCTGGCGTAGCTCTGAATCCGCAGTGTTTCTGTTCACAAAAATAATCACGATCGGGATTGAAAATAAGGTGGAAGTAATAAAGTGATCGGAAAGAGGTGAAAGGCCATCGGACATTAGAAAAGCGTTAGGCTACAGTTGGTCAATGATTGGAACAATTTTAATGGAGCATGTAAAAGGCCTTGCTCCGATGAAAGCTATAATTATTACTAAGCAATGCAGTGGTTTAATTATTGAAATATGTACGTTTCTTAAGTGTTTTATATGCATAGAAAGGAAAAATATGTACTATATACTAAGAAAAATATTTGACTAACTGACGCTAAATAATACCGGATGTACCTGTTCTGACTTCAAATCCGACTTAAAGAGGACTCAGGAATGGAACATTCATAATCCGGGGACTGCCTGTACTTTTAAGTCATTTCTAGATTATTTATAATACCCAATACAATGTCAGGGGGGCGGATAGGAGATTTAGGGGGGAAGATCGGGAGTCTCGGATGGTATGTTGCTTCCTTGGTGCCGGGGTCCGAGACATCTCAGATCGGGTGCAGGTTATTCTCGAGAGGGAGGGCAAGAATCCAGATGTTGTGGTCCATGTAGGGACCAATGATGTGGGTAGGATGAGTGAGGGGGTCCTGCGTAGGGAGTTCAGGGAGTTAGGTGCGAAGCTGAAGAGCAGGACCTCCAGGGTAACAATCTCAGGATTGCTACCTGTGCCACGTGCGAGTGAGGCAAGGAACAGAAAGATTATAAAGATTAATATGTGGCTGAGAGGATGGTGCAGGAGGGAGGGCTTTAGGTTTGTAGATAATTGGGCTTTGTTCCAGGGAAGGTGGGATCTGTTCCGAAGGGACGGTTTACACCTGAACTGGAGCGGTACTAACATTCTTGCAGGGAAGTTTGCTAGTGCTTCTTGGAGGGGTTTAAACTAAATTTGCAGGGAGCGGGGATCCAGAATGTGAGAGAGGATAGCAAGAGGAAGAATAAAGGACAGGTGGGGACTACACAGTTCCGGAATATTAAGTGTGTAGTAGAGAAAGGTGAGGCGGAACAAGTGATAAGGAGGACACATGTACAGAGGGATGGTCTGACGGAACATGGAGTTAAATGTGTTGAAAGAATAAGTAAATTTAGGAAGGACAACAAAATTCTAGGGGCATATAGCCCGATGGGAGTTCGGGGAGCTGGGTTAAGGACAATAGGCAGCGATTCAAACAGAGAGAGGAGAAATGGGCTAAAAATTCTATATCTGAATGCACGAAGTGTCAGAAATAAGGCGGATGAGCTTGAAACCCAGGTGCGAATGGGTAACTATGATGTTGTTGGGATAACGGAGACATGGCTGCAGAGAGATCAGATCTGGGAAATGAATGTACAAGGGTATACGTGCTATCGTAGAGACAGAAATGTGGGCAGAGGGGGTGGGGTGGCCCTGTTGGTGAGGAATGAGATTCAGTCCTTTGCAAGGGGGGACATAGGGTCAGGAGAAGTAGAATCTGTGTGGATAGAACTGAGGAACAGTAAGGGCAAAAGGACCCAAATGGGTGTTGTCTACAGGCCACCAAACAGTAGCATGGATATTGGGTGCAAGTTCAATAGGGAGTTAACATTGGCATTTGGCAAAGGTAATGTTGCAGTAGTTATGGGGGATTTCAACATGCAGGTGAACTGGGAGAATCAGGTTGGTGCTGGACCACAGGATAGGGAGTTTGTAGAGTGCCTACGGGATGCATTCTTGGAACAGCTTGTACGAGAGCCGACCAGGGACAAGGCTATTCTGGATTTAGTGTTATGTAATGAACAGGATTTGATAAGCAATCTTGCAGTAAAGGAGCCATTAGGAGGTAGTGATCATAATATGATAAGTTTTTATCTGCAATTTGAGAAGGATAAGGGCAGCTCGGAGGTGTCAGTGTTGCAGTTGAACAGGGGAAACTATGGAGCCATGAGGGAGGAGCTGGCCAAAGTTGACTGGACGGATAGCCTAGCAGAAAAGACAGTGGAACAGCAATGGCAGGTATTCTTGGGAATAATGCACAAGGTGCAAAATCAGTTCATCCCCCAGAGAAGGAAGGATTGAAAGGGGGGAAAGGGGCCACAGTGGTTGACAAAGGAAGTCAGAGATTGCATAGCATTAAAAAAAGGAAGTATGACAGAGCTAAGGTGACTGGGAGGACAGATGATTGGGAAGTTTTTAAGGAACAACAGAACTTAACTAAAAAGACAATACGGGGAGAAAAAATGAGGTACGAACGCAAGCTAGCCAGGAATATAAAGGAAGATAGCAAAAGCTTTTTTAGGTATGTGAAGAGAAAGAAGATAGTTAAGAACAATGTTGGGCCCTTGAAGAATGAATTGGGTGAAATTGTTATGGGAAACAGAGAAATGGCAGAAGAATTTAATGAGTACTTTAGATCTGTTTTCACTAAGGAAGACACAAGCAATCTCCCGGATGTATGGATGGGCCAAGGACATAGGGTTACAGAGGAAATGAAACAGATTGACATTAGGAAGGAAACGGTGATGAGAAGACTGATGGGACTGAAGGCTGACAAATCCCCAGGTCCAGATGGTCTGCATCCTAGGGTACTAAAGGAGGTGGCCCTGGAAATTGCGGATGCATTGGTAATCATTTTCCAATGTTCCTTAGATTCAGGATCAGTTCCTGAGGATTGGAGAATGGCTAATGTTATCCCACTTTTTAAGAAAGGAGGGAGGGAGAAAACAGAGAACTATCGACTTGTCACCCTGACATCGGTGGTGGGGAAGATGCTAGAGTCCATTATTAAGGATGAAATAGTGGCATATCTAGATAGCAGTGATAGGATTGGGCCGAGCCAGCATGGATTTACCAAGGGTAAATCATGCTTGACTAATCTGTTGGAGTTTTTCGAGGATGTAACCAGGAAGTTAGACGGGGGAGATCCAGTGGATGTAGTGTACCTCGATTTTCAGAAGGCATTTGATAAGGTCCCACATAGGAGATTGGTGGGTAAAATCAAAGCTCAGGGCATTGGGGGGAGGGCATCGGGGGGAAGACATTGACATGGATAGAAAACTGGTTGGCAGATAGAAAGCAAAGGGTAGCGGTGAATGGGTGTTTCTCGGAATGGCAGGTGGTGACTAGTGGGGTGCCACAGGGCTCGGTATTGGGACCACAGCTGTTTACAATTTATGTCAACGATTTAGAAGAAGGCATTGAGAATAACATCAGCAAATTTGCTGATGATACTAAGCTGGGTGGCAGTGTGACATGTGATGAGGATGTTAGGAGAATTCAGGGTGACTTGGATAGGCTGGGTGAGTGGGCAGACACTTGGCAGATGACGTTTAATGTGAATAAGTGTGAGGTTATTTGGGGAGTAAGAACAGGAAGACAGTTTATTATCTGAATGGTGTAGAGTTAGGTAAGGGAGAAATACAGAGATCTAGGAGTCCTTGTTCATCAGTCACTGAAGGTGAATGAGCAAGTGCAGCAGGCAGTGAAGAAGGCTAATGGAATGTTGGCCTTTATTACAAAGGGAATTGAGTACAAGAGCAAGGAAATCCTCTTGCATTTGTACAGAGCCCTGGTGAGGCCACATCTGGAGTATTGTGTACAGTTTTGGTCTCCAGGGTTAAGGAAGGACATCCTGGCTGTAGAGGAAGTGCAACGTAGATTCACGAGGTTAATTCCTGGGATGTCTGGACTGTCTTACGCAGAGAGGTTAGAGAGACTGGGCTTGTACACGCTGGAATTAAGGAGATTGAGAGGGGATCTGATTGAAACATATAAGATTATTAAGGGATTGGACAAGATAGAGGCAGGAAATATGTTCCAGATGCTGGGAGAGTCCATTACCAGAGGGCATGGTTTGAGAATAAGGGGTAGGTCATTTAGGACAGAGTTAAGGAAAAACTTCTTCTCCCAGAGAGTTGTGGGGGTCTGGAATGCACTGCTTCGGAAGGTAGTGGAGGCCAATTCTCTGGTTGCTTTCAAGAAGGAGCTAGATAGGTATCTTATGGATAGGGGAATCAAGGGATATGGGGACAAGGCAGGAACCGGGTATTGATAGTAGATGATCAGCCATGATCTCAAAATGGCGGTGCAGGCTAGAAGGGCCGAATGGTCTACTTCTGCACCTATTGTCTATTGTCTATTGTAAATGCTATGTAAATAGTTGTTATACTGTATTGTTTAGAGAATAATGACAAGAAAAAATAGTCTGTACATGCTCAAACAACGAGTGCTGGAGAGAGAACTTCTGGGTTTTCCTGATCCGGGGTTGGTTGAATCTGCGGATAAGGAAGGCCGACTGTATCTGTTATGAATTCCTCAGTGTTGAAATAGCTATGTAAATGGAACTGTTATTAATATTTCAAGTACTGTATACAGGGACACTAGTTAAGTTTAACTCTAATTACATTATTGCTTCTTCTTGCACTCCATCTATGACAGTCAAAGAATTTGGGAGATCATAGTTAGCAAATATTAGCAAACAAACAGATAAATAAGCAGAATGTTTATTTTCTCGAGAGCTGGACAAAGTTTACATAGATTACAGTCACCATAATTTGAGTGTTTTTTTCTTAATTAATGATTTGATAATTCAGCGTTTCATTAATTTGTAGCTTTCTATGACATTGCAAGCTCTGTCTTGACTTTAAATCTTAAAAATTAGTATTGTGAAAGGCATTTTGTTCAGGCTTGTACAGCTTCTTGTCACTGCTGTTAATTTGTTAATAAGCTCCTAGTTGTAACTTAGGGAAGCAGAGAGTAGTTTTAATGCTGTTATCAATGATACAGATGGTATAGGTTACAGATAGTATAAGTGTGCTAATGGATTTTTATAACTGTTGCTTCTATATATGGTATTGAATCAGCAGGATTTTGCTCAAAGCAAGAAGTAGTACATTCTGAAGCTCAGAAATAAAAACAGAAAATGCTCAAAAGTTGAGAATTTACTTAAGTAAAGGTCTTCAACTTGAAACATAATCTCCTGCTCTCTGTGTATGCTCCCAGACCTGAGTTGCTCCAGAATATTGTTGATATTTCAGTGTGATTTTACTATAGTCCTCAATTTCTCCTTGTTTATTTGATTGATATTTCTTGTGGGTTAAAAAATTTACATTGCTGTCCTTTGGCAAGATAGTTAAATGCCCAGTCCTTGTAGAGGGATCAGCAATGGGAAAGGTAAGCAGTTTTAAGTTTCTGGGTGTCAACATTTGTGATATCCTATCGTGGATCCAACATATTGATGCAATTACAAAGAAGGCACAACAGTGGCTATATTTCATGAGGGGTTTGAGGAGACTTGTATGTCACCAGAGACCCTAGCAAATTTCTAAGATGTACTGTGGAGAGCATTCTAACTGGTTGCATCACTGGTATGGAGGGGCTACTGCATAGGATTGGTAAAAGCTGCCGTAAGTTGTAAACTCAGCCAGCTCCATTGTGGGCAGTAGCCTCCCCAGCATCGAAGCCTCTTTCAAAAGGCAATGCCTCAAAAGAAGTGACATCAATCATTAGGGACCCCATCACCTGGGATATGCCTTCTTCTCATTGCTACATTGAGGAGGTACAGGATCTTGAAGACACACATAATGATTCAGGAACAGCTATTTCCCCATAGAACAGTACAGCACATTACAGGCCCTTCGGCCCACAATGTTGTGCCGACCCTCAAACCCTGCCTCCCACATAACCCCCCCCCCACCTTAAATTCCTCCATATACCTGTCTAGTAGTCTCTTAAACTTCACTAGTGTATCTGCCTCTACCACTGACTCAGGCAGTGCATTCCATGCACCAACCACTCTCTGAGCGAAAAACCTTCCTCTTATTTCCCCCTTGAACTTCCCTCCCCTTACCTTAAAGCCATGTCCTCTTGTACTGAGCAGTGGTGCCCTGGGGAAGAGGCGCTGGCTGTCCACTCTCTGTTCCTCTTAATGTCTTGTACACCTCTGTCATGTCTCCTTTCATCCTCCTCTCCAAAGAGTAAAGCCCTAGCTCCCTTAATCACTGATCATAATCCATACTCTCTAAACCAGGCAGCATCCTGGTAAATCTCCTCTGTACCCTTTCCAATGCTTCCATATCCTTCCTATAGTGAGGCGACCAGAACTGGACACAGTACTCCAAGCGTGGCTTAACCAGAGTTTTATAGAGCTGCAACATTACATCGCATCTCTTAAACTCTATCCCTCGACTTATGAAAGCTAACACCCCATAAGCTTTCTTAACTACCCTATCTACCTGTGAGGCAACTTTCAGGGATCTGTGGACATGTACCCCCAGATCCCTCTGCTCCTCCACACTACCAAGTATCCTGCCATTTACTTTGTACTCTGCATTGGAGTTTGTCCTTCCAAAGTGTACCACCTCACACTTCTCCGGGTTAAACTCCATCTGTCGCTTCTCAGTCCACTTCTGCATCCTATCAATGTCTCTCTGCAATCTTCGACAATCCTCTACACTATCCACAACATCACCATCAGATTTCAGAACAGATAATGAATCTATGAACACTACCTCACTATTTTATCCCCTCTTTGAGCCTTACTCATTTAATTTAATTTTTTTATTTACTAATTGTAATTAATAGTTTTTAAATTATATATTGCAATATACTGCCACAAAAAAAAATTGTGATACATGCCAGTGACGATAAACGTGATTTTGATTTGACTGAACAAACTTCATATTTTGTTTCAGTTACCTTTTCTTGTCAGAAATCACCTTGGCATTATTTTGGATTAATGCAAGTTATGATACAAGTTCGTGATATAACAGGTGGATTTTACTGTTCCAAGATGATTTCTGTTTTTGTGTTCATTCAGAGCTGGATGATGGTGCAGCAGTTAGTCCTACAGCCTTGCAGCAGCTCTTGAGAACCAGGATTGATTTTGATCCTGGAGGTAGTCTGTGTGATGTTTGGCACGTTCTATTTGGTTTTCCCAGTTTGCGCCCACAAATCAAAAACATACATGAAGTTATTTTGGTATTGTAACTTACTGTGGGGTATGTACTGAGAAATGCAATCAAAGCAGAATCAATGGGAATGTGAGAGAAACGTTTTGAAGGTGCATGAAATAGAGAGCAATGAGTTTGTGCCATTGAGAACCAGTGTGGACTGAATGGGCCAAATGGCTTAATGCAGGGGTGTCAAACTCATTTTAGGTCACGGGCCGGAAATGCAGCTTCATGCGGGCCGGATCAGTCGGACGCGTGCGAACGCAGCTTTCGTTGCCTCCGTTTTTTCAGCCTGCTCTCATGTGTCTCAGTCTCTGCTATAACTACAAAGTGTTTCACTTTACAAATTCCGTTTCTTATGAAGAAGACTGCCGAGCAAGACTGCCGAATAAACACTAAAAACCCTGAAAACCTGGTACCTGAATAAACTCAGCATTAGCCATATCATACGCCATAGGCGCTTCGATTACTGGGGCCAGCTTTAATAGTAATTAGATATTATCTCGTGGGCCAAAGATAATTCCACCGCGGGCCGGATTTGGCCCGCTGGCCTTGAGTTTGACATATATGGCTTAATGTGTTCTAATAATTAAATAATTTGAAGTGATTATTGGGTGAGAAGCCTACTCACATGTTAGGTACATTTGAAACATCCCATCAAGAAAATGTGTTCTCTTAAATCTGATAAATTGGAAAGGTCATTTCAAAAACTGGCAAACGAAATCTCAGATCCTGCCTGGTTGTCAAGTGCATTCTTCTTGAAATGTTGTACTCTAGTCAGCCTACTTTAAAATGTGACTTTCTAAAATTTTACTCGGAAGCTCAGTTTGCTGTGCACTTTTTCATCAATAAACTGCTTATCTGTTCTCAACATATCCCACAATACTCCAAAACTACTACTACGTTCTTATCACAGGTCAGTGGGCATGGTAACTGTCCAGTGTTACAGTTTATTATAATTTTAGTTAGAGTTCACTGACTTTTGGATATGGGCTTCAGAGTGGTTTTTCTTGAGGTTTTGTACTGCATTTAAATAATTAGAATGAGATAGGCACATCTGTCAGTAAATAAATGTTTTGTTTAATATATGGTTTGCTTTTGAGCCACTTGCATACTGGAATAATGACTAACATCTAAGTACCTACCAACTCAAATGCTTGGTAGGACTAAAAGAAATGTTATGTGTTGTGGGGAATTATTTTTCAGTTGTTTCTTTGTTGCCTTTTTCACCTTTACATTTTGTACCTTTTTGTCTGTTCCTTCCTTTTCTCCCTTGCCTATTCCCCTCTATGACCTTCCCATCTCTCCCTTATTTTATCTTTGTTTAAAAACATTTTTATTCTACCTTTTTTGTAACCTACCCTCTCCACTCTCTACCTGTATTCTTTCTCTGCTTCCTTCTCCTACTTCAACTCAGTGACCCTGCTGTTGTCCTCTCAGTAATGCCATCTCTCCTAGCAGTCTCTTGGCAGTCTTGATTTTCTACTCTCCCTTGAACCATGTCCCCATCCTGCCTATTTCCTTTTGACAATTCCCTTTCTCCTACCAAACCGTCATAGCAGCTGCACTCTTCCTCAACATGCCATCCCTACCCATAATCCCAATCAAAATTCTGGTCCCTATGTTCTTCTTCATGTAAAATTTTGTCTATGTGGGAGTAATGTTAGATATACATTTGTTTAAGCTGGAGTACTTTTTTCTTGAAGTAGCAGTGGTGGTGAAGGTACCCACAGAGGAGGTTTCCCATGATCTTGTAGAGTGAAGAAAAGCAAAAGAACAATCTAGATTCAATTATAATAATAGTCTTCAAATATTTGACTGAAAATGTTTGTACCAGAAACAGTTTAATACAGTAAACGTTATTGAAGGCTTGGAAATGAATATTTGTGATTGAGTGAGGGGAAAGAATTGTTGACTTTGGTGCTTTGGGATATCAGTAGTTGAAGGTCAAAGAAGAGTGAAAAATTTGAAGTAACAAATATTGAATTTGCCGTTGAGAGGAATATGCTGCCTTAAGGAAATAACAGAAGCCAACTCTAAATGCTTTGAAATGCAGTGTGCATCACCTTCAGATGATTTAACCATCTGATGAATTGTTTTCTGGCAAGGTGGTGACATTGATTTTGGATTTGACTCTAATTGGTGAAATAGAGCATTGAAATTGAGAAAGCTTGAGATCGCAGGACTTGGAAATTGTTCATGGCAGGGAACTGTTGCATTGTTCAGGGGATGTAATCTATTTTTGTGTCATTAGCACCATTTGTAGTAGGCTTCTCATTATTTGTGAACAGATATGGTAAGTTGTTTCATTAATTGTTCATGTGGATCTAGATAATAAAGCTCTTTGCTGTATTCCAGAATATGTTCTAGGGCCCTGTGCTGAAAACTGAACATAATAGGGTTTATATCGGCAACACACACAAAATACTGGTGGAACGCAGCAGGCCAGGCAGCATCTATAGGAAGAAGCGCTGTCAACGTTTCGGGCCGAGACCCTTCGTCAGGACAGGACAGGTTTAGATTGGCTATACTGAAATTGTGGTTAAGCATCAAATGTTCACACGAATACATGCAGAAATACTATAAATAAAGTTTATAGCAGCTGATATAAATTTGAACCATATTCTATCTCCTCTGATCTTTGAACAATCAACTACTAGGCTTCATCTTGTATCATTAATACATAATTTCACAAAGCATTGTCAGAGCAAATCTGACTCAGCCAATTTGGTTCTGTCCTAAAAAATATTAGATTTTTCTAATATTTCAGTTTCATTAAGTCATGTTGTCTTTGCCTAATCACATTATTCATTTTTAAATTTCATATTAATTCATTATTTGGTTCCAAATAACTGAAAATTCCTGAAAGCTTAAGTTAACTCCTCAATTGTTTTCTCTCATATAACAGCAGTTATGTGTGTGGGAACCATTCTGGAATGTAGATATGAAATGTTAGCACTATATATCCACTAGCTTAGTTGTGTTCTCAGAACCTTTGGATGCAGGCTGTTACATCCGTGGTGTCATAGGATATGAAACCTGAATTTCTCCAGTATTTTCTGTTCAAAATGATTTGCTTCAAATTATTCGGTCTCATTTAGCATTTGGCTTGTTTATTGCTTAGTTTAGTGAAGACATATGACTTGTAGTTCTTGCTCAGCATTTTCTTGATTGCCATAATTTCTACTGTCGTTATCTCTGGAAGAAATGCACGTGGTACTGGAGGAACTCTGAGGGCCTGGCAGAATATACGGAGGGTAATGCACAAATTATATTCCTTGAGCTCAAGGGTCCTAACCCAAAATGTTGATTGCCCATTTCTCTCCATGGATGTGCCCAACCTCTGAGTTGCTTCAGCATTTGTTGTTGGTTCAGATTCCACTCTCTGCAGTCTCCTGTCTCTCTGGGAGAACAGTCATTTACTTTTTGCTTTTTTTTTGCATAGTTACAAGCTCTGCATTTTTAAAATAGTTGTCAGAAATGGTGTTGGAGATGCTTTCAAATTCTGTATTTTCTATGTTTATAATTTCATTGTTGCCAAAGTCTACCAATCCTTAAACTCACTATTCTGTGGCAGTGGTCTACTACTACTACTACTGATAACTTCATCGTTAGCCACATATGGATTTCATCACTTACCCTCTTGTTTTGATTTTGATGATGGTTCTGTGCCTGGAAAGTCTTGCTTCAGGAGTGTCCAGGGTGCAGCCCTGAGCAACGTTTTGATTTTACTTTTCAATAAATGTACTTTGGAAATTTCTTAGACATTTCTTCTAATTTTTTTGTTTACTGGCAAGTCTTATCTAAATTCTGTCTGCCTACGTTATTTAGTTTATTTAGCGATACCATGCAGAGAAGGCTCTTCCTGCTCTTCGAGCCATGCTGCCCCAGAAACCCCAGATAAACCTAATTAACCCAAACCTAATCAAGGGTAATTTGCAATGACCATTTAACCTGCCGGTAATTTATGTCTTTGGACTGTGGGAGGAAACCGGAGAACCTTGAGAAAACCAGTGAGTCCTACAGTGAGGACATAAGGATACTCCTTATGGAACAGTGCTGGAATTGAACTCTGAACTCTGGAACACCCTGAGCTATAATAGAGTCCCACTAACTGCTACGTTAGTCCTCGAAAGTAAGTCCACAGCCATGGGTCACTGAGTTGAGTGAAACCTGTCCTGGAGACTGATGGCTGCAGGGCAATAGCTGTTTCCAAACCCGGCTCCCACACCTGCCTACTGAGAGGTCAAACACAGGCGGGGGTGCTGTGCACTTACTCGTTTTCTGCTCTTGACCTCAGCAATTTTGATCTTGTTCACTTTAATCGGCATGGAGTAATGGAGCCAACCATGGGTTCATGTTCCACAATTAAGAATTGACACAGCGTACACCCCAGTGATGGCCATAGCTGTACTGTCTGCTCTCATCCTTTCTGAATTACCCATGAGATCACAGAAGCACCAGTTCATATAGTCAGCACAAACTTTTATCTTTAAAAATGACATTACAGGCTGCAATCGATGGCTGTTCAGAAGAAGTACTATATTTCAAAGAATATCCAGTAGTTTTGTATGCTGTCTGTAGGATGTTGCCATTGGTTGCTGGTGCCATCTTGCTGAAATCTTGCCTGAAAAAGTCTATTCTGGTTATTAATCTGGTGAACTTTTTTTCTGAAAGACTTCCATTACATCTAATTAATAAAGGAGATCAATACACTATGTACTGTTCTAGATGTGGACTTGTCTATAATACTTGGAATAAGCTCCTGACTTTTGTATTGCGTTTTACTTGCAATAGATAAAAACAATCTGTTCGATTTCTTAAATGCAGCACTGGCAGACTAGCCTCTTGTGAATCACGCACTTGGTCGCCCAAGTTCCTTAATATCAGATCTGTGCGATCTTAGTCTGTATTTATAAATTTAACTCTGAAAATGGACAATTTTATGTTTTCTCACAAAATATTTAACTTATGAAATTTTGCTCACTTAGTTAATTTATCTCTGTGTCTTTGTAGCCTCCTTATGTCCTCCTGATAACTGTGTCATCAGGATGTTTAACAATGTTGGAGGCACAAGAAACCTCAGATGTTGGGATCCAGATGAAGGATTGTCTGTCCATTTCCTTCTATATATGCTGCCTAACATGTTGACTTCCTCCAGCTTTTTGTCTGTTGCTCAACACCCTGACCTTTCATCCATGTCATTTATAAAAATTGTACAATAAATTGAGTGTCTTTGCATAGATCTAAGTGGCACACCATGTGGTACATTTGTCAACCAGAAGGCAACCTAATTATGCTTGCTTTGTCATTCCTGTTAGCCAGCTTTTATTTTCCTCAATAATCAGGTTATTATAATTTAATGATTATCATGCTTTAATAATAATTAAATTTCTTCCCATGTTCCAAAATTGTATTGGTTAATTGGACACATGGATGTAATTGGGCAGCATGGGCTCATTGGGCTGAAAGGGTCTTTTACAGCACAGTATCTCTAAATAAGTAATAAACCTTTGGGACACTTTGCTTTCTGGAAAACAAATAAATTAAATACCATTAATGCATCCCTATTATCCAGAGTTGGTTTCTTCAATGAACCCCACCCAAGACATGTGTAAAACATGAATTCTCTGTCAAACGTGCTTGTTGACTATGCTTGATTATCTTGAATATATTATTATGTTTCCTGTTAGTCTTCAGTGATGACTTTGAATGTTGTATTTCTTATCAATAGTAAGCCAGCTACTTGCAGTTTCTCACAGAAAATGCTGGAGGAATTCAGCAGGCCAGGCAGTATCTATTGAAAAGAGTATGCTTGACGTTTCGGGGCGAGACCCTTCAGCAGGACTGGAGAACAATCTGGGCCCAAAATATTGATTGTACAGGTAGTCCCCGAGTTACGACCGTCCGACTTACGGACAGCTCATACTTGCGAACCAAGGAAGGAGAACGGCATCCACCATTTTAAGTCGGATCGTGACGCTGTCTGCCATTTTAAGTCATTGCAGTTGACACTGTGTTGAGTGTGTAACTTTGTATTTGGCTTAAATTTTTCTTAGCTGGATTCACCCTGACCCCGTGCCCCCTTTTCCGGTCAGCTGGTGGCGCAGTGAGATCAGCGCCGGGCTCAAGAATGGAGGTACCCGAGTCTGATCCAGTGACAGACCACTTCCGAGCGCACTCTCCATTCGTGCCGAGTTGATGTCAAGCTCGCACCTCGACCTTGTTTAAAAAAAAAACACTGCCACCTCCGGTTTAAATTCCCATGCAGAATATTGTGGAGGATCAAATACCCAAACCCAGCACAACCCCCACTTGTCCCATTTAGCCTGTCTCAGTGTGGTGGACTTTAGGACCAAGGGAATTCAGTGCAATGGTCCTTGGGACCCGGCGGAGCTCGCGACCCACTGCTTGCAGTGTTTCTGTTCCATTGATGGGAAACAATCACGATTGAAAATAAAGTGGAAGTCATAAAGCATTTGGAAAGAGGTGAAACGTCATCGGTCATTGGAAAAGCGTTAGGCTACAGTCGGTCAACGATCTGAACAATTCTAAAGGATAAAGTGAGAATAATGGAGCATGTGAAAGACCTTGCCCCGATGAAAGCTACAGTTATTACTAAGCAATGCAGTGGTTTAATTATTGGAATACATGCGTTTCTTATGTGTTTTATATGCATAGAAAGGTAAAATGTATACTGTATACTACGACAAGCGTTTGACTAACTGACGCCAAATAATACCGGATGTACTTGTTCTGACTTACGTACAAATCCGACTTAAAGACGGACTCAGGAACGGAACTCTTTTGTAACCCAGGGACTGCCTGTACTCTTCTCCGTAGATGCTGCCTGGCCTGCTGAGTTCCTCCAACATTTTGTGTGTTGCTTGGATTTCCAGCATCTGTAGATTTTCTCTTGGTTTTTACTTGCAGTTTCTTGCTTTTTATCCCTCCACCCCTTTTTTAACATAAAGAGATTTCCTTTTGTTGCTTTTCATTCAAATGGATCTTGGTTGAAGAACAGTGAATTTTGGATAATTGCAACCCATGTATTAACTAATTCACTAGCCATTTTTAAAAATCTTAGTTAAAGTCCTTCAGGATCTAGAAATATGACAGTCCTAAGTTCCATATATTGGTTCGAAGCACCTGGCTGTTGCTTCCTTCCTTCCAATTCTGGATCGGTCTCCATTTAAATTAGATATAGATTTCATTCATTTAAGTTGAGAGTCATAAAATTGTTTTGGCACAGAAGAAAACCATTTGACCTTTGAGGCTGAACTGATTTTTTTTTAAAGAGTTGTCCCTTCAGTCCCATCTCTTCACTCCCTGTAATCCTTCAAATGATTTACACATAAGTACCTATCGCTTTTCCTTTTGCAATTATGATAAACGTAATTTCCATTATCTCGATAGGCGGAGTTCTGATTTATAATAATTTTGTAAAAAGACATTGTCTTTCACAACCCAATTTATATATTTATCATTATTTTAAACCTGTTCCCCATGCAACCATCTGACGAACATAGCTTGTGCAACAACTAAATCTTAGCCTTTTCCTTTCTGGTGTTGGATTTGAATATGCTTTTGTGGAGTGTAATTCATTATTTTTCAGTGATAATAGAGGATGCTAGTTTAGTCTTGTACATTGAGTAGTCATTTTGAAGTATGGAAGAATAAACAATGTCTGGAGCCATAATACAGCGCTAAATAATAATGAGCCATAAACTGGCCCAGTTCCTCTGAGGGGGTAAAAGCGGGGGAAAATAGTGAATATTCCCTGTGGATGAGTGCGTTTTTTTTTGTGGCCTGATCTATGCAATAGACTTGGTGAATAATGCACTTTGTAAATAGATAGATAGATAGATAGATAGATAGATACTTTATTCATCCCCATGGGGAAATTCAACATTTTTTCCAATGTCCCATACACTTGTTGTAGCAAAAACTCATTACATACAATACTTAACTCAGTAATAATAAGATATGCATCTAAATCACTAACTCAAAAAGCATTAATAATAGCTTTAAAAAAAAGTTCTTAAGTCCTGGCAGTTGAATTGTAAAGCCTAATGGCATTGGGGAGTATTGACCTCTTCATCCTGTCTGAGGAGCATTGCATCGACAGTAACCTGTCGCTGAAACTGCTTCTCTGTCTCTGGATGGTGCTATGTAGAGGATGTTCAGGGTTTTCCATAATTGACCGTAGCCTACTCAGCGCCCTTCGCTCAGCTACCGATGTTAAACTCTCCAGTACTTTGCCCACGACAGAGCCCGCCTTCCTTATCAGCTTATTAAGACGTGAGGCGTCCTTCTTCTTAATGCTTCCTACACCAAAGCATGGTACTTTGATAAAAGGAGGAGGAACGAAACATCAGCCTGGCTTAGTGGATAAAGCAGGAGATGAGATGTGAATGGAGCAAAATAGCACTCAATGAGCAGGAGCCAGCTAACTGATAAAATGGAAATTGTGGAGATGGCTTAAGTATGACCATTGATGCTCACAGTAACTACTCAGGTTTCGATCCTTTGTAAGCTGTGCAGGAGCAATTTTATGTGCTTTGGGCAACATGCCATTTTACTGATAAGCCTATAAGCTATTATATTGTTCCTGCACCTCATTAATAAGGTGCTTCTGTCTCTTGATCATATATTGTGAAGCAGATCTTATGAATTGAATCCTATTAAAATCCTTATTCTGTTTCACTCATTTTAAATCAATTTGTCATTCACTGCTAGGTTTTGAGAAGGGAGGATCTGCCCAAAACATCTATCAGTCTATGAGATATAATGAAATACTGATGAAGCTATGCTTTATCTGTAAAGACATGCCTTGTTTATTCGCAGTGAGATTCAGTATCGAAACACTGTTTCATTGTGGAAAATGTATGTAATAGCCAAGTATTAATTGTGAACATTTAGAATTGATGGCTATTTCATGAGGTTGGCTTGTCCAAATACATAGCCAGTCCATGGGAGGAAATATCAAGAGAATCTTCAAGCTCTCCATCCTTATTATTTTCTTTGAACTATTATGCGCCATGTAAATATGGGCACAGTTTTTTAATTGCTATTCTGTAGTCTTATATTTCACCATATTAGTGTAATTTGTACCTGCAAGTTGAGTATTGGGCAGTTTCTTGGTGGATTGTGCTTCTTACATTTGCTAAAGTACTACTTGACAATTCTTCTTGGGCATTGTATCAGTAGCAGCAGACTTGCTTCTTTTCCAGTTCCATGGTTTCTGAGGTAATCTGTGAGACTGCACCAGAATCAGAAGTGGATTTATTATAGTATGACATTTGTTTTGTGCCAGTAGTACAGTGCAAAGATGCACTGCATTGAAGTTACCATAAAATGTGGGGGGAAAAGGATAGCAAGGTAGTGTTCATGGACTGTTCAGAAATCTGATAGTGGAGGGGAATAATTTGTTTCTGAATAATTGTGGGTGGGTCTTCAAGCTCCTGCACCACCTCTCCGATGGTAGTAGAAAAGAGAGAATGTTCTGGATGGTGAGGGTTCCTTGTGATAGGTGCTTCCTTCTTGAGGCACCATCTTGAGGGTTCTGCCCCCTGATAGAACTGGCTGAGTTTTAAGATCCTGTGCATTGCAATCTGTCTACCAGGGTTTGATACAATCAGTCAGAATGCTGTCCACAGCATGTGTATAGAAATTTGTACAAGTCTTTGACATACCAAATCACCTTAAGCTCCTAGTGAAGTATAGCTACTGCTTGCTGCCTTTGTGATTGCACTGATGTTTTGGGCCCAATGTCCCAGAATTTGAACCTTCACCCTCTCCACTGCTGACTGCTAAATGAGAACTTGTGAGTGTTTTCATAGGACCTGGGGATTTTAGTAGGGGAGTTGAATGGATAAATTACCCTGTTTCCTTTTACCTTAATACCAAAAGAGGATTTGATTTTTTTTCCACTACCACCCTGAACACCATTCTTCCATAGTTAGCATTGAAGAGCCAGTCATTTCCCAGGCTTGTGTGGATGCTATACCTTTTCAAACAGAATTTGAGAATATCTTGGAATTCTTCCCTCACAGTCTCTTGCTTCAGTGCAGAGTTCCTCTGGGAGTTTGGAGTTGGGTATGTGAAAGAGTCAGCTGAAAGTAATTAAGCCTTAGTTTGGAAGATAATTTTTTTTTTCACTTTTGTCAGTAAATTCTGAAGATTTTGCAGAGGCAGCATTGGTGGTTCTGTAGTCTGAGAACCCTGTTGTTGGCCACCAACACGGGGGCATATGGAGAGTTTTGCTGCCTATAGACCATGAGCTTTGTGGTGCATTTGACACCTTGTTTAGTTCTTGGCTAAAATATTTGCTAGTGTACTGAAGACCATGGTGAATTTGATCACCACTAATGAGCCTCATAAGCTGCATTTTCCTGGGTGTTATTATCTGCGTTGTCAAAGCACTGTGGACAAAAGGGACTATATAGGTATACAATATTTGTTTTGTAGGTGTTAACCTATGACCCCCTGTTTTACTCTTGAGTGTAGTGCCTATGATAGGAGCTCTGCCTCTGAGTGCAAGTATTCACAGCAAATATCTGCACTGCAGTTTGAGTGAGGTTGGAATGACTGGTTCTGGAGAATGATTTGTTCATACAGGTTGAACAATTTCCCATTTATCTCCATGTGACCTCACTTTGCTACAACACGACTGTTGTTGGTGAGCTGCGGTGTGCCAGCAATAAATATTGAGTCAACTGTCAGCAAGGGTGTGTTGCTGTCTTGCATGACCCCATTCTAAATGGAATGACATTTGTTGTGGGTTTTTGTTGTAATTGTGGCTTCACTGTCATCAGATGGCAAATGGAGATAAAATTCTACAGACAGCCAAATCTGGAAATGTTTCTCAGGGGTTGTTCTTAATTGATAGAATTGAAGATTTTGTCCTGCATGGTCGTTGATATTCCTTCCTGTTTTAGATTTGTTATGCACTGACAATTCAGTCCATTATGCCGAACTAACCACTGGACCTCTCAATCTTGAGAGAAATTGAGAGCACTGAACTGCAATGGTTAATGTAGTTTAATTTTAACTGGCAGATTAATACCTTGTGTTTTGTGTTTTGATGTTTGTGTTCTGAGAAGTTAACTTTGGACACAGGTGCCACCTGACCTGTTGACTATTATCAGTATTACTCCAAGATAATTTCATACATCTCTGGTGATTTTTATATACTTGCATACTTGAAACTGGTATGAACAATCTTCTATGCACTGATTCCTTAATGTGATAGCAGAACTTGTATCATTTTTTAATGTATATTCTTTGGAAGCATAATTTTCTGGTTAAAAAAAATCCACCTGGGAAGATGTTTCCTTTTTCTTCTTCCATTATACGCAAATAAGGGGACAAGTAAGTAAAACAGAAATGAACACTGTTGAATGCATATCCATCGGGTGCATTGAGCTTTTAGTATTCTGTAACTGAAGCCAAGCTTCTTTTAACTAACCTTGTTCCTATTAGCTCTTTTAGTCCTACTTCTTCATACCTTCCAGTTATACTTCAAGCTACCTCCCAAGCCATTTATTGCATTTTTAACCACCAAAACTGTAACAGCAGTGACAGCAGCTCTTTGATTCCTCCATTAAGTGATCATTTGTCATTTGAAAGATGACTAAATGTTGGTCCAACATGTATACCAGAAGCTGAGCTGGTTATGGAGTTCCCAGCAGAGGGTACGTGTTTGAAAGTGGATGATATTAGTGTTCCACGTAGAGATGTGTGCTTAATTTGCCATGTTTGATTGCTGTAGTAAAAGTGAAAAACAGGTTTGTCAATCAATTTAAAAATTAACTATTTGTAATTTTAATGGTATCTTTAAATGTCAATATTTTTGAATATGTATCAATAGAAAATCAATTGTTTATAATTTCTGACATGGTTTAAATTCTCATTGTGTTCACGTCACACCGTAAAGGTAATTATAATGAAGGGCTTTAACCAGCCTTTCTCAACCTTTTACCCTGGAAGATCCCTTGAAATAATTTTCAGGTTTCGAGGAGCCCCTGCGTCATTATATAGACAGCTCACTGTATGTTTGCGTGAACAGTAAGTTGTAGATATAATAATCCAAAAATGATTGTCAGTGATCTTTTGAGTAGAGAATGAATTTTTAGCAAATGCTTCTTGAAAAGAAACAGGTAGTTGAGCTCAGATTAACTTTCAGAGAAACAGAAAACCTACAGCACAATACAGGCCCTTCGGCCTACAAAGCTGTGCCGAACATGTCCGTACATTAGAAATTACTTAGGGTTAACTATAGCCCTCTATTTTTCTGAGCTCCATGTACCTGTCCAGTAGTCTCTTAAAAGATCCTATTGTATCCGCCTCCACCATCGTTGCCAGCAGCCCATTACATGCATTCACCACTCTCTGCGTAGAAAAACTTACACCTGACATCTCCTCTGTACCTACTTCCAAACACCTTAAAACTGTGCCCTCTCGTGCTGGCCATTCTAGCCCTGGAAAAAAGTCTCTGACTATCCACACCATCAGTGCCTCTCATCTTCTTATACACCTCTATCAGGTCACCTCTCATCCTCTGTCGCTCCAAGGAAAAAAGGCGGAGTTCGCTCAACCTATTCTCATAATGCATGTTCCCCAATCCAGGCAACATCCTTGTAAATCTCCTCTGCACCCTATCTATGGTTTCCACGTCGTTCCTATAGTGAGGCGACCAGAACCGAGCACAGTACTCTAAGTGGGGTCTGACCAGTGTCCTATACGGCTGCAACATTACCTCTCGACTCCTAAACTCAGTCCCATGATTGATGAAAGCCAATGCACCGTATGCTTTCTTAACCACAGAGTCAACCTGCGCAGCTGCTTTGATTGCCTTATGGACTCGGACCCCAAGATCCCTCTGATCCTCCACACTGCCAAGAGTCTTACCATTAATACTATATTCTGCCATCATATTTGACCTACCAAAATGAACCACCTCACAATTATCTAGGTTAAACCCCATCTGCCACTTCTCAGCCCAGTTTTGCATCCAGTCGATGTCCAGCTGTAATCTCCGACAGCCCTCCACACTAACCACAACACACCCAACCTTTGAGTCATCATCAAATTTACTAACCCATCCCTCCACTTCTCCATCCAGGTCATTAATAAAAATCAGGGTCCCTGAACAGATCCCTGAGGCATGCCACTGGTGACCGACCTCCTTGCCGAATATGACCCGTGTACAACCATTCTTTGCCTTCTGTGGGCAAGCCAGTTCTGGATCCACAAAGCAATGTCCCCCTTGGATCCCATGCCTCCTTACTTTCCCAATAAGCCTTGAATGGGGTACCTTCTCAAATGCCTTGCTGAAATCTGTATGCACTACATCTACTGCTCTTCCTTCATGAATGTATTTAGTCAGTCCTCAAGAAATTTCGGGCTCGTAAGACAGGACCTGTCTTTGACAAAGCCATACTGACTATTCCTCATTATATTATGCCTCCCCAAATGTTCATAAATCCTGCCTCTCAGGATCATCTCCATCAGCTTACCAACCACTGAGGTAAGACTCACTGGTCTATAATTTTCTGGGCTATCTCTGCTTCCTTTCTGAATAATGAAGCAACATCTGCAACCCTCCAAACCTCCCGTTCCCATTGATTATGGAAAGATCATCGCCAGAGGCTCAGCAGTCTCCTCCCTTGCCTCCCACAGTAGCCTGGGGTACATCCCTGTGACTTATCCAACTTGACGCTTTCCATAAGCTCCAGCACATCCTCTTTCTTAATATCTACATGCTCAAGTTTTTCAGTCCACTGTAAGTCATCCCTACAATCGCCAAGATCCTTTTCTGCAGTGAATACTGAAGCGAAGTATTTATTAAGAACCTCTGCTATCTTCTCTGGTTCCATACACATGTTCCCACTGTCACACTTGATAGGTCCTATTCTCTCACGTCTTATCCTCTTGCTCTTCACATACTTGTAGAACGCTTTGGGGTTTTCCTTAATCCTGCCCGCCAAGGCCTTCTCATGGCCTCTTCTGGCTCTCCTAATTTCTTTCTTAAGCTTCTTCCTGCTAGCCTTATAATCTTTTAGATCTCTTATCATTACCTAGTTTTTTGAACCTTTCCTAAGCTCTTCTTTTCTCTTGACTAGATTTCTTGAAATTAATCTTGTTTTCTTTTTCATAAATTTTTAAAACTCAAAAGACAAACATTATAAATTTCTGTTAAACACTCAAAACGCTGCAGGATCTCAGCAGGTCAGATAGCATCTGTGGGAAAGAGTACAGTTGAAGTTTTGGGCTGAGATTCTTCATCAAGACTGGAGAAAAAAAAATGGGTCAGAGTGATAAGGTAGGGGAGGGAAGGAAGATATACAAGGTAGTAGGTGATAGGTGAAACTGGATTGGGTGAAGTAAAGGGCTTTGAATTTGATTGGTGAAAGAGATACAGAGCTGGAGAAGAGGGAATCAAAGACGAGCGAGAACCTTGGAAGAAAGATAAGGGGGAGGAACAGAAAGTGGAGGGGAGGGGAAGATGTGCTTGGTGGTGGAATCCCATTGGAGATGGTCTTCACCCCACTTTCTGCTTTCTATAGGGATCATTCCCTACATGACTCCCTTGTCCAT
The DNA here is from genome assembly GCF_048418815.1 of Hemitrygon akajei. Classification (NCBI taxonomy): domain Eukaryota; kingdom Metazoa; phylum Chordata; class Chondrichthyes; order Myliobatiformes; family Dasyatidae; genus Hemitrygon; species Hemitrygon akajei. Next base: position 86,172,134 of record NC_133138.1, on the reverse strand, counting down.
TCATCCCTCCCCACTGATCTCCATCTTGGCACTTATCCTTGAAAGTGGAACAAGGGCTACACCTGGCCCTACAGCTCCACTCTCACTACCATTCAGGGCCCTAAACAGTCCCTCCAGGTGAGGTGACATTTCACCTGTGAGTCTGTTGGTGTCATCTACTGTATCTGGTGCTTTTGGTGTGGCCTCCTGTATATTGGTGAGACCCAACGTAGATTGAGAGACCACTTTTGCTGGGCACCTATGCTCCATCCGCTAGAAAAAGTGGCCACTCGTTTTAATTCCACTTCCCATTCCCATTCCAACATGTCAGTCCATGGCTGCCTTTACTGTCATGATGAGGCCACACTCAGGTTGGAGGAACAACACCTTAATTCCGCCTGGGTAGCCTCCAACCTGATGACATGAACACGATTTCTCAAGCTTTGGGTAATGCCCCCCCCCCCTTTACCATTCCCCATTCCCATTTGCCTCTCTCACCTTACCTCCTTGCATGCCCATCACCTCCCTCTGGTGCTCCACCCGCTTTTCTTTCTTCCATGGCCTTCTGTTCTCTCCTATCAGATTCCCCCTTCTCCAGCCTGGTATCTCTCTCACCAATCAACTTCCCAGCTCTTTACTTCAGCCTCTCCCCCACCTTCTTACTCTGACATCAACTGTACACTTTTCCCTAGATGTTGCCTGGCATTGAATAATTGAATCAATAAGGATCTCTCAAGGTTAAGGACTGCTGTGTAAAATGATTATATTGTGACGAATGCAGACTGTGTTCTGACAAACTGCATGACAAACATTTCTGTGAAAGACTGAGCCTCTGAGGTGTATTTACCAATCATAAAATTTCAGATGTCTCTATTTCTATATTACTTTTGTATATCACATATTTGCATGTATGAAGATAAGTGTTTTCGCTGTTAAAGATAACATTATTGTATTTGTTTTGGAAAGCATCACTTGCCATTCTTTGTGTATGCGTGAAACAGCTTTAAACTAAAACATGAGGAAAGTGGTTCTGGGAAAACCGAATGAAAGAGGATTCCCTGTTCTGCTAGAAATTGTATCTTCCTGCAGGAAATATTCCTATAGGAAATGCTTCAGAACCTTAAGAAAATGACTTTTTTTTTCTTTTCCAATCCCCTAACTCTGGGTTGCTTTAATGTGGAAATACCAAGGTTAGTAAATTGGGGTTGTTGCACGATTCACCTTGTTGGTATTAATACTGTATCTTGAGGTTCGTATTGAGTTTATAATAGTCATGAGTTGTGAATGTGATGATTCACCATTGTAAGTTTCATTACACTCCATCAAAAGAGCAACTTTGAAACTGCAGAAATTCAGTTCAGAGTTGTCTTCCTAATATTGCTGCATGATGTTGAGGTAATAGAATGCTGTTGATTGTTTTGTGGATTCTTTATCTTGGTAATATTTCCTTTCTGATATTTCCTGAATCAAACAAAAATTCTTAAGTTACCAACTTTCAATACACTTTCTGAAGAAAAGGATGTCTCATTTCACAAATAGAATTAAGGTTTGTGAAATGAGGAAACAGTAAAGAAATAAACAAGGAATTTTGGTTTGATGACCCATTCTAATCTGGACCTTGCATATTGACTGTCTATAGAAAGTGATATTGGCAAGGAAACTGTATATATGCTATCTGCATAGACTTAGTGGTTTTGTCAGATGCCAGGTAAATACTGAAAATTGACAACAGGACATGTACAGTTTCAGTGACCAAGAATGTGCTATTTGGAATGTATTTGGAAATTGAGCTTCATAATCTTGTAGAGAAATTTTTAAAATAAGTTATATTTCAGGTGCTCGGAACTCTTTGTATTCATAGGGATCATTAGTTTACAAAGTCACTTTGCAGATCCAACAAGAGTTTATCTTGTTAAGTTATTTTTAAAATAGATGTGTTCAGAGCTCTAATTCAAGTTCAAGATTATTGTCATGCATATCCATGAAATAAAACTTGAACAACATAATAAACAGCAATAACATCATGACATTAGTGCAAGTTGAGAGAAATGCAGTCCATGGTAGAATTAGTGTCTTAAAGGTTGTTTCCTAAACCTGATAACAGCAAGGAAGAAGGTGTTATTGAACCTTGAGATGTAGGCTTTTCTGCTTCTCTACTTCCTGCCAGATAGCAGCAATAAAGAAGGCGTGTCCTGAATGGTGAAGGTTCTCAATTATGGATGGCAACTTCCTGGGAAATTGCTTCTTGTAGATGTTCTTGTTAGTGGGGAGATCCTTAACTGTGGTGGAACTGCTTTCGTCCACTGGTCTCTGAACCCTCTAGCATTTTGGTCGATTGGAGTTCCCATACCAGTCTGTGATGTAATCAGTATTCTTTTCACAGTACGTCTGTCGAAAACATACTGAATCTCCTTAAAATGCCAGGAAAGTAGAGATGCTGGCACGCTTTCTTTATGGTTGCATCTATATGCTGAGTCCACAATAGGTAATCTGATTATGCCACGTCCTCATGTGTTCCGCTTTTAGTAAGCTCACCCTTATTCTAAACTCCAAAGAATAAGATCTAATTTAGCTGTTTGTGAAAGGGCAACATTCATATCCCAGAAATGATCAAAATAAATCTATGAATTGTTTCCACTGCTAGTCTCCCGTTAAATAGAGGGACCAGGATCTCACATCCTGTGCAATTGCAGCAATATTTTTAACTTCACCTCTCTTGCAATAAAGGCAAAATGTGCTGTTTTCCACCTTGACTATTACAGCTGCCCGTTTCTCATGCCACACACCAAGAGCATCTGGGCATTAATCCTTTCTTTTGCAGTCTCTCTCTATTCAAAGTATAGTTTTAATTATATTTAGCAAAATGTTTGTCCTCACTCTGTTTTTACTGCCATTGAATGAATTTCTTTTTTGTTTTTCAGGATATATAATAAGTCTCGTTCTTCTAACCTTGCCTCGGCAGCACTTGGTTCAGCTCTATCTGTATGTTTTGACTGCACTACTTTTATATGCTGGGCATCAAATTTCCAGGTAAGGCTTATGAGAGGTTCACTACTTGCATAAAATTTGAATAGGAAGGGTTAGGTTTTGAATTGTTATTCTGTTCTGTGGTTTAAATTTTAGCTAGATGTTTGCCTTTGGAGATGGAAACTATTCCTGTTGTTGTGTTCAGTACATATTTAAATAATATGTGAAACTATCAACACAAAATTAAATTAACTACATCTGAAAAAGGAACCTTGGTATCTGTCGCTTGAATTCATAAGCTTTTGACTATGTATTGTAAATCCATGAAACACATAAAATTGTGACCTTAATGTAACCCAGCTCATACTGTGTTACATTGAACTCCTTGAGAACTGTTGCTGAAACCTCTGTGTGTTGTTGTTATTGCTAGACTTGATGTAGGGCTAAGCTTCCTCTTTTGTAAACCTGATCGTCCAAAATTTTTGTGCTTCTACCTGAACTGGCACAAAATTGTTGTCTTTCATTAGTCTTATTAGTCCTTAGCTTAACAGTATGCACTTGTTTTCTGTTGAGCATTGCATTAACTTCAAACCTGTCATCCTCTTTTTATATTCCAAATTACTGCAACATTTTGACTCTCCAGACTTCTGAAATGTCTTGCAATCTATAATCTTGTGGAGATGGTTGCATTTAAGAGTATTCCTAAATTCAGTTGCTTCATCACTGGTGGCTATGCTTTCATGCCCATCAAACCCCCCCCCCCCCCCCCACCACCCAGGCCAGGGCTTTGAGCTGTGCAAATAAATACAATTTTCCACAGCTTCTATTGTGTCTTTTAAAATAGATGTGTTCAGAGCTCTAATTCAAGTTCAAGATTATTGTCATGCATATCCATGAAATAAAACTTGAACAACATAATAAACAGGAATAACATCATGACACTAGTGCAAGTTGAGAGAAATGCAGTCCATGGTAGAATTAGTGTCTTAAAGGTTGTTTCCTAAACCTGATGACAGCAAGGAAGAAGGTGTTATTGAACCTTGAGATGTAGGCTTTTCTGCTTAGGCGGGAATAGAAAGCTTCTATTCTAAGCTTTCTGTTTTCAAAGCTATTGCCCTTCAAACTTCAACAACAGCAATATAAATAAATTTCAGATTGCTTTCAGAGATGTTACCAAATTTAATATTGGCCAGGAGAAACTTCCTATTCTAAAACGACTGATAATTTTTCAAATATCTTGTTGAAAATATATGTAGTATTTCATATTCTTATTTGAATAATTGCACTTTGCTGCATTCCGACAACATGTGGGAGTATTGGTCTAAACTTGTATGTTCGGTCATTGGAAAGGAAAGCATAAGAACATGATTCAGAACCAAGAATACTACCACTTGGTGCTCCTTTTTTCAAGCAGTGTGCATGAAATGGCCTCACCAGAAGCTACTTATTTCTCTTGCACCTTGCCTGGTGACTCACTTTTCTGTCTTAGTGAGAATGCATGATGTATTGCTATTTTAATACTCATCATGTTGAAGATTGAATTTTCAAATTGTGCTTGCATTGGTGCAAAGTGTAATGTGATGATTCTAGCAATTTGGTGATTCTAGCAACATATGTCTGAATCAGGTTTAATATCACTGGCATGTGTCAAAAAATTTGTTTTGTGGTAGCAGTACATTGCAATACATAAAAAACTATAAATTACAGTAAGTGTATAGAAAAAAACTGAAATAAATAGTGCAAAAAGAGAGGGAAAAATAATGAGAGAGTGTTCATGGGTTCATTGTCCATTCAGAAATCTGATGGTGAAGGGGATGAAATTTCTGAAACATTAAGTGTGTGTATTAAGGTTTTTGCACCTCTTCCTTGATTAGAGAGGAGGGCATTTGCTGGGTGATGACGCTCCTTAATGATGGATGCTGCCTTTTTGAGGCATCTCCTTTTGAAAATAACCTCGATGCTGTTGAGGCTAGTACCATGATGGAAGTGGCTGAGTTTACAACTTTCTGCAGCTTTTTCCAATCCTGTGCAGTGTCCCCTCCATACCAGATAGTCATGCAACCAGTTAGAATGCTCTCTGTGATACATCAGTAGAAATATACCATAGAGTTCATGTTGGTTTGCATGGGGGCAAACCTGAGGTACTGTTCCTTGAAGATGTTGCTTGGGAGGTTAGTACCACTGATGGACCTGACTAATTTTACAACTTGATGCCAGATGGTGATGCAGCCAATCAGAATGCTCTCCATGGTACTTCTATGGAAGTTTGAGTTTGTTTAGGTGACAAGCCAAGTCTCATTAAGCTCTGAATGAAAATAGCTGCTGTCTTGCAAATTACAATATGTCAATGGTCTCATCCACATTTGTCATTAGTTTTTGAAATGTTCACTTACTGAAGCTTGTACTTTGTTTTGAAATGTTTTCCAATTTAGTCTGTTTTGAAAAATATTATGAAATTAAAATTGATATTGGGAGTAGTATTAAATGTTATTATCCATAAGATGATTGTAGATATTATAACATGGTTACTCAAGATGGAGTCGGACTCTGAAATCAAGTTTTCCATTTGCTGCTTGGAATTTGTACTTAAAAAAACAATCAGCAAACTGGGCAAGCATGTCTGTTATCTTTTGGATCTGGTCAAACCAGTTGATGTTGGAGAGTATTGAGTGGATGTTATCTCTGCTTATTATTTTTATTGTAGTTCCATTGGCTTTCTTATTGTTCAAAAGTTTAGTAATATGTATCTGCAATGTGGCTGCTGTTGCTATAATTGAAATAGAGGAGTTTTGTGTGATTTGCAGAAAAGGAGTTAGATATATTGATCATTATGTTGATTGAGGCGTACTGTATTTTGGAAATGTGATCTGTATTTCAAAAGTTTGTAGATGAAAAATGATCTGTGATTTAAACATAGTTTTCAAAGATGCTTTATAAAACATATTAAATTCTGAAGTCAAGCACCATTTAATTATCACAGCTAATGAAAAGTTTTAATTGACTTTTACTGGTGCATGATATCATTTGAGGGATACATGAGTAGAAGTGCATAGAGGAAGATGCTGTTTAATATATTCAAGTCCCTTTCAGTCCGTTTATACAAGCATTAGAAGAATTTGATGTGTAAATACTTGTTTGCTCTTCTCCTAAGGTAAGAGCACTAATATTTGAAGCAGTGGTTAACTATTGATGAAGACAGAACACTATAGCACAGTACAGGTCTTCCAGCATATGATGTTGTGCCAACATTTTAACCTACTGTAAGACCAATGGAATCCCTCCCACATAACCATTTTTCCTTCATCCATGTGCCTGAGTCTCTTAATGACTGATCTATTGGCTTGTGCCACCACCCCTAGCGGTGTGTTCTAAGCACCCACTACTCTATGCATAAAAAAAAGACATCAGACATCCTCTCTATACTTTAGTTTCAGAGCTTGAGTAGGTTACCACTCTGTTTCCAAACCTACTCAGCTGCACATACTCTGTAGTTTTGTGACATCTGCTCACTGGTTTTATGGTCCAAACTAGTGCTAGCCCATTGGCCATTCAGATGTTGTCCATCTGTAGGACTGGAGTACTTGTTACAAACTGGGAGAAGTTTGGATTATATTTGGAGTCATAAGGAATGGAACAGTAGCACAGCAGCCAGTCCAATGCTTCACAGTGCCAGTGACCTGAGCTGAACTCCAGCTGCCATCTGCAGGGAGCCCACACGCTACCCATGCAACTGTGTAGTATCCCCTCCCACACACATTACAAAGGCATATGGGTTAAAGTTAATAAGTTGTGGGCATGTCTATGTTGGTGCCAGAACAGTGATAAAATAAAAACATGTTACAGTATGGAACTTCATTTGAATTGTTAAAGATAATTGATTCATTCCTTTAAGTTTTATTTTACTGCCTAAATCGGTGCTTACTAACAGGGCCACCAGCACTTCTGGTTTCTGTTTGGCCTCCCTTGTTGTGTTAATTAAATCCTGTGTTTATTTTGAGCTTTTATCAGGAGCATCCTTTTTTTAAAATATTTGAATGAAAAGGTAAGTCAGGAAGGGGTTGGCAATCTTGGTTAAAAAAGAGTTAAACTATGAGAAGGATAATCAAATGAAGACAAGGAAGGGGTAATGACACATAGGGAGTATGCAGTAGACTCAAAACACCCTGAGATAGATATAAATTGCTCTTTTCCCTAGTACAAAAGCATCAAGGACAGCTATGGAGACAGAAGATATTCTGTAGAGACTGGAAATCTTGAGCTCTCGGACATCTATAACTTACTCCTTAACTAAATCCCCTCAGAGAAGATTCTGGCATTGTCTCCTGCACCATGACTAACATTGTCACCTCTGGAGATCTCCCAGCTACAGGTTGCAACCTTATTATTCCCTTACTCCATACTGCCTGTTTCTAACTGCTCCTGCCCCACTGAATTCTTCATCTTTCAACTTCCATTTCCCTGGCCTTATTTTCATCATGGACATCCAGCTTCTGTGGAAGGCTTTAAGGCTTTCTGCTTTGTTGACAGCAGACCTAACCAGTTTCCACCGCCACTTCCCTCTCTCTGGTGAAACTGATACTTACCCTCAACAATTACTCTTTCAGCTCCTCCTTTCTCCAAGCCAAAGGTGTAGCCATGGGCACTCACATGGGTCCGAGCGATGCCTACCTTTTTGTTGGCTATGCAGAACAGTCCATGTTCCAAGTCTACATTGGTAAGGCTTCCCACCACTTCCTCTGCTACATTGGTGTTGTATTCTGCATCCATGCTGAGCTTGTCTGTTTCATCAACTTTGCCTTTAGCTTCTACCCTGCATCAAATTGACTTGGTCCATTTCTGACACCTTACTGTCCTTTCTTGATCTGTCTCCTTCACTGGAGAGAGATTATCTACCAATTTCTTTTACAAGCCCACTGACTGCATGTTCACAAATCCTTAAAGGCGGTGGAGAATGTTGAACTGGTTAACAGTGATGCTTAATGCAAAGAATGCTATGCTTTTTTTGATTAACTGTGGCTAGAATAAACTAATAGGTACTATTTTGGAAAATAGGGAGGATCTATTCTTTCAACAGAGGGATGAAGATAAAGATAAAGAGGTTTAAACTGATTTGTTAGAATTAGGAGGGATATGAGAGAAGCAATGTTAAGCTTGAAAATGGTGAGGGTCTGAAATAGCTTGACCAAAAGAGTGATGGAGGGAAACTCCCTCAGCTTGTTAAAAAAGAACATAGATGTGGAGTTGAAGAGATGTGAGAGACAGGGCTATGGCCCAAGTACTGCAGATAGGTGGGTAGCTCTTTGACTGGCCTGCTGTCATGGGCCTTTTGGCATTTTTTTCCTCTAATTCTAATGTTTGTCCTTTCAAAAATCCACTGACAAGCAGTGGAGGTTCATGGAGTTGCAGATTTACAGTAGAAGGTTTTGATTGAGTCATTCAATTTAAAATGCGTTTTCCTGACCAATCAGAAAGAGGCTTAAGTGTTTAATAGTCAAGGATCAAAGTCATTTTAAGCACTGGTTCTCAAACTTTTTTATATCATTAATTAACCAAGGGGTCTGTGGACCTCAGGTTGTGAACCTCTTTTTTAAAGAAATAAGGAAGCAGCAAAGGAGTATCAAAGATGCCAAGAAGAGAAAAAGTAAGAAGGAGCTACAAAATGGGGACACACTAAAACATCCACTGTTCTTGGTTTAGATGCTTTAAAAGGGATGGTGAGGGAGGGAAAGGAATCAGAATCAGGTTTATTATCATTGGCATGTGACGTGAAATTTGTTAACATAGCAGCAGTTCAATGCAATACATAATCTAGCAGAGAGAGAAAATAATAATAAATAAAATAAAACATAATAAACAAACAAGTAAATCAATGACGTATATTGAATAGATTATTAAAAAGTGTGCAAAAACAGAAATACTATATATTTAAAAAAGTGAGGTATTGTCCAAAGCTTCAATGTCCATTTAGGAATTGGATGGCAGAGGGGAAGAAGCTGTTCCTGAATCACTGAGTGTGTGCCTTCAGGCTTCTGTCTCTCCTACCTGATGGTAACAGTGAGAAAAGGGCATGCCGTGGGTGCTGGAGGTCTTTAATGATGGATGCTACCTTTCTGAGACACCGCTTCCTAAAGATGTCCTGGGTACTTTGTAGGCTAGTGCCCAAGATGGAGCTGACTGGATTTACAACCTTCAGCTTCTTTTGGTCCTGTGAAGTAGCCCTTCCATACCAGACAAGTGATGCAGCCTGTCAGAATGCTCTCCACGGTACAACTATAGAAGTTTTTGAGTGTATTTGTTGACATGCCAAATCTCTTCAAACTCCAAATAAAGTATAGCCGCTGTCTTGCCTTCTTTATAACTACATCAGTATGTCGGGTCTAGGTTAGATCCTCAGAGATCTTGACACCAAGGAACTTGAAGCTGCTCACTCTCTCCACTTCTGATCCTTCTGTCAGGATTGGTATGTGTTCCTTTGTCTTACCATTCCTGAAGTCCATCTTACTGACATTGAGTGCCAGGTTGTTGCTGCGGCACCATTCCAATAGTTGGCATATCTCATTCCTGTACGGCCTCTCGTCACCACCTGAGATTCTACCAACAACGGTTGTATTGTCAGCAAATTTGTAGGTGGTATTTGAGCTATGCCTAGCAACACAGTCATGTCTATACAGAGAGTAGAGCAGTGGGCTAAGCACACACCCCTGTGGTGCGCCAGTGTTGATCGACAGTGAAGAGAATATGTTATCACCAATCCAGACTGTGGTCTTCCAGTTAGGAAGTCGTGGATCCAATTGCAGAAGGAGGTACAGAGGCCCAAGTTTTGCAACTTCTCAATCAGGATTGTGGGAATGATGGTATTAAATGCTGAGCTATAGCATCCTGACGTAGGTGTTTGTGTTGTCTAGGTGGTCTAAAGCTGTCTAGGGTGCCATTGAGATTGCATCTGCCGTTGACCTATTGTGACGATAGGCAAATTGCAATGGGTCCAGGTCCTTGCTGAGGCAGGAGTTCAGTCTAGTCATAACCAACTTCTCAAAGCATTTTATCACTGTCGATGTGAGTGCTACCGAGCAATAGTCATTAAGGCAGCCCACATTATTCTTCTTTGGCACTGGTATAATTGTTGCCTTTTTGAAGAAAGTGGGAACTTCTGCCCATAGCAGTGAGAATTTGAAAATGTCCTTGAATACTCCTGCTAGTTGGTTGGCACAGGCTTTCAGAGCCTTACTAGGTACTCCAGGACCTTCTGCCTGCGAGAGTTCACCCTCTTTAAAGACAGTCTAGCATCGGCCTCTGAGACAGAGATCACAGGGTCATCAGGTGCAGCAGGGAACTTCACAGCTGTAGTTGTATTCTCCTTTCCAAAGCATGCATAGAAGGCGTTGGGAGTTCATCTGGTAGTGAAGCATCGCTGCCATTCATACTATTGGGTTTTACTTTGTAGGAAGTAATGTCTTGCAGTCCGTGCCAGAGTTGCCGTGCATCTGATACTGCCGCCAAGCTCATTCGAAATTGTCCCTTTGCCCTTGAAATAGCCCTCTGCAAATCATACCTGGGTTGCCAGACTTGAATGCCACAGATCTGGCCTTCAGCAGACGACGTACCTCGTGGTTCATCCATGGCTTTTGGTTTGGGAATGTACAGTAAGACTTTGTAGGCGTACTCTGATCCACACGTTTTAATGAAGTCGGTAACAACTGCAGCATACTCATCCAGACTGAAAGATGAAACCCTGAATACAATCCAGTCCACTGATTCAAAGCAGTCCTGTAGGTGCTCTTGTGCTTCCCTAGCCCAGTAGGCATTCTTGATGGTGGTGTAACAGTGGTCCAGTGTGTTGTTTCCTCTGGTATTGCAAGTGATCTGTTGATGGTAATTGCTTAGTGATTTTTTTCAGACTGGCCTTGTTAAAATCTCTGAAAATGATGGTGAAGGCGTTAGGCTATGCTGTTTCGTGCATGTTGATCCCATTGCTCAGATCATCTAAAGCCTGCTTGACATTGGCCTGAGGTGAACTATAAACTGCTACCAGAATGACCGCAGAGAACTCCCGTAATAGGTAAAGATGACACTTTACAGCTAGATATTCCAGGTTTGGTGAGCACAACTGGGACAGCACAGATATATTCGTGCACCAAGAAGAGTTGATCATGAGGCATACTACTCCACCTCTGCTTTTGAGAGACTCTATAGATCTATTTTGATGGTGTATAGTAAACCCGTCAATCCGAATCACTGCATAAGGTACGGAAGGGGTTCTCCAGGATTCCGTGAAACAAAGGACACACGCGGTCCTAATATCCCTCTGATTCAGCACCCTGGCTCTGAGATCATGGATTTTATTCACCAGAGACTGCACATTTGCCAGCAAGATCGTCAGCATAGGGAGTTTAAAACCCCATTTCCCTAAATGCACTTGTAATCCTGATCTTCGCCCAGGATAAGATGGGAGTGGAGTTGGAAACAGGGATACTATCATATCTGCAGAAAGGGAGGATGTCATGGAGGGATTGTCAGCTGAGTATGTGTGGATGGAAGTCAGAAACAGGAAGAATGCAAACATTCTTTTGGGAGTATTCTACAGTTTCCCCCTGCCCCCCCCCCCCCCCAGTAGCAACAAGGACACTAAGGAAATGGATAAGTATGCAGATTTACAAAGGTTCATCAATAACAGGGTTGTTCTCGTGGGTGACTTCAACTTCCCTATTATCGATTGGCACCTCCTTAATGTAAAAATTTCAGATGGGGCATAATTTGTTCGGTGTATCCACAAACGATTTCTGGCACAGTATGTGGACAGGCTGACTGGAGGATAGACCATACTAGGCAATGAACCTGGTTAGGTCGGAGAGCATTTCTAAGACAGTGACCACAGCTCCCTGATCCTAAGCATAAGCCATGAACAAGGATAGTAGCAGATAGTGTATTTAATTGGAGGAGTTCAGATTACAGTGCCTATAAATATTCAGCCTTAGAAGTTTTCATGTTCCATTGTTTTACAATATTGAATCAGAGTGGATTTAATTTGTCTTTTTTAGCACTAATCAACAAAAAAATACTCCTATGTCAAAGTGAGAACAGATCTCTACAAAGTGATCTGAATTAATACAAATACACAATACAAAATAATTGATTGTATAGGTATTTACCCCCTTTAATATACACCAAATCATCACTGGTGCAGCTGGTTTGGTTTTAGAAGTCACATAATTAGTTAAATGGAGATCACCTGTATGCAGTCAAGGTGTTTCAATTGATTGTAGAAAATAAACACCTGTATCTGGAAGGTCCAACTGCTGGTGAGTCAGGATCCTGGCTAAAACAAAACACATGAACACAAAAGAACCCGCCAAGTAACTCTGCAAAAAAGATTATTGAAAAGTACAAGTCAGGAGATGGATACAAGAAAAATTCCAATTCACTGTATATCCTTTGGAATACAGCTAAGCCAATTGTCAAGAAATGGAAAGAATATGGCATAGCCATAAATCTGCTTAGAGCAGGCTGTCCTCAAATCTGAGTGATCATGCAAGAAGAGGACTAGTAAGGATGGCCACCAAGAGACCTATGACAACTCTGGAGGAGTTACAAGCTTCAGTGGCTGTGTTACGAAGGTGGAGCAACTCTGAGGGGCCGAAGGGTACAAAGTCGCCCCCTCCTTTTTGAGAATCGCAAGATCGCTATTATTTCGGGTCTGAGACCCAGGAAATGAGAGAGAGACACACAGAATACACAACCAGGTGGAATGTCTCCTGACATGAGCGGAACGGAACCACTGATTACTGCCATTGTCTCTTGGAGAAGGAATTGTGTATTGAGTACTGTACTATTCATTGAAACCCCTCGGGACAACCAGAGTGGTCTGGTTGAGGGATTGCATCATCCCAACCTGATTGACATCTGAGACCCCGTGAGTGAGGATAAAAGAGGGGTCTGGGGAACACCCCTTTAGACGCACCAGGAGAAACTCTAGAAATCCAGTGACAGCGTTTTATAGCGAAAGCCGGTGGGAGCTCATGTGCGTCCTCCCTTGCCTGGGTGGCGGGCTCATCACGGAAGAACGGCTTAGCTAAAGGAGAGGTCACACTTGAACGGCCACGACAACGAGACACCTGACGGATCGAAATCATAAAGGAAAGTCGGCAAGTTTTTCTCTTTCTCTCTCTCTCTCTCCAACAATTGCAACCCAGCGACACCCGAATGACGGCAGCCTTTGTGAACTGCAGTGAACTTTATATTTCCATCGGACAATTCATTATCCCCAGGCAACGATAGAGCTTATTTCTTATTGATTATTATTATACTCGCACTTTTAGGTTTAGTATTGATGACGTATGTTATCTGTATATTTGCATTGATATTATTTTTCTGTATTTTTGCTAATAAATACTGTTAAAAATAGTATCATCAGACTTCAACGAACGTCTCTATCTTTGCTGGTAAGTAACCCAGTTACGGGGTTCGTAACAGCTGAGGTGGGATCCACAGCTGTTGCCCGAGTGCTTCATCAGTCACAACTTTATTGGAGAGTGGGGGAAAAAACTCACATTAACTCTATGCTAGAGTTTTCCAGAAAGCTTGAGAGACTCTGACGTCAGCTGGAAGAAGGTTCAATGGTCTGATGAAACCAAAATTGAGCTTTTTGGCCATCAGATTAAATGCTGTGTTTGGTGTAAGCCAAACACTGCACATCATCAGAAACACACCATCCCTACTGTGAAGCATGGCTGCATTATACTATGGGAATGCTTCACTGCAGCAGGCTCTGGAAGGCTTGTGAAGGTAGAGGGTAAAATGAATGTAGCAAAATACAGGGAAAACCTGATGCAGTCTGCTAGAGAACTGGACGAGAGATTTGTTTTCTCGCAAGACAGTGACCCCGAGCAAAAAGCCAAAGCTACACAGGAATGGCTTAAAGGCAACAAAGTTAATGTCCTGGAGTGGCCAAGTCAGAGTCCAAACCTCAATCCAATTGAGAATTTACTCATGATCCCCATGCAATCTAACAGAGCTTGAGCAGTTTTGTAAAGAAGAATGGGGAAAATTTGCAGTGTCCAGATGTGCAAAGCTGATACGGGTCTATCAACACGGACTCAAGGCTGTAGTTAATGCCAAACGTGCAAAGGTGTATCTACTAAATACTGACTTCATGTAATTATGCAATCAATTATTTTGTGTTTAATAATTGTAGTAAATGTAGACCAATTTGTAGAAATTTGTTACCACTTTAACATGAAAGAGTCAGTGTCAAAAAAGCCAAATTAAATCTACTCTGATTCAATGTTGTAAAATAAAAAGTGAAAACTTCCTGGGGGGGGGGGGGGGGGGAATGGAATACATTTTATAGTGTTATGACCTCGGCCCCCTCCTTTGTGAGAATCGCAAGAGCCCTAGTCAAGAGGGGGTCAACTGACCCAAGAGGGGGAGAGACGTGCTGAATAGACACAGGAAATGGGAGAGAGAGAGGGAGACGTGCGGAAGACCACGTTCTCCCGAGAAGCAGAATAAAGGCAACATTGACTGTTGTCTCATGGAGACCACGTGAAAAGCCCTCGGGCAAAGTGGGCTGGTTGAGAGAGAGATCGCATCACCTGCAACCTGATTGACACCTGCGATCCCGTGAAGAAGTATAAAGGAGGGACTGAGGGGGGGACAACCCTCAGACGCACCAAGGAGACACCAAGGAAGCACGATACCGATTCCCGTGGGAGCGGGAAGCCATTTTGAAGGAAGCCACGTGCGTTAGATTCCGAATTTTGAATCTGTGGCTGGAACCAACGGAAGACCGCTTTTAACTAACAACGGGGAAGCCTGCTCCCCTGATTCCAAGGATTTGCTCTGTAAAGACAACGGGCAAGTGTTTATCCTTTCTCAACCATCTCTCTCTCTCCACAATGTGAAACCCCAGCGGTTCCCAAAAGGGAAAAGCCTGCAGACTTCTGAGTGACTCTTTATATTTCAATTGGACTCAGTATTATCCCCTAGACAATGATAGAGCTTATTTCTGGTTGATTATTACTATACCTGTGTTTTAGATTGAGTTGTGACGACGTATATGATCTGAATGTTTTGTATTAACCATACGTTTGTGCCCCTTTATAAATAAAAACGTTTGAAAATAGTAGCATCGGGCTTCGGTACATCCATCTATCTTTGCTGAAAAACCACCCGGTTACTGGGGAATGTAACAAGTGGGTTGCTCGTCCCGGATTTGAAACCAAAGGGGAGGGTCAGTGAATCGGGCTGTAAGTCCAAACTTAAATCTGGTTACGCAGGTAGCCAGACAGGAAACCAGCAAAGATGGATGTGGGTGAATTTATGAAAAATCCGACTGTAGAGGCGCTAGGGATGGCTACCAAATCAGACTTGGTAAATCTGGCAAAGGGGTTAGGCCTCGCAGAGGTGAGGTCATCAATGAAAAAGCAGGAAGTGCGAGGGGTCATTAATCAGTATTACATTGAAAAGGAGGTGTTTGCAGCTGAGGATTTGGAAAATATCCCCGAAAAGAGATTAGCGAGTGGGACAGATCAGGCAAGGTTGGACCATGATCTTAAAGTAAAGCAGCTAGAAGCAGCTGAAAAGGCTGCGGAACGAGCTGCAAAGGAATTAGAGATGAAACGGGGTCATGAGCTCCAGCTAAAGCAGCTAGAAGCAGAAGAGAAAGAGAAACAAAAGAGCCATGAATTGGAGCTGGACAGGCGAAAGCAAGAGCGAAGAGCTCAAGGGCAAGAGAGAGAGGAGGGGTTTGATGTTAGTCGGGCGTTGAGGTTGGTCCCCCCGTTCGAGGAGACGGATGTTGATAGTTATTGCTTTTTGAGAAGGTGGCAGTGAATCAGAAGTGGCCCAGAGAGCAGTGGGTGGCGTTGTTACAAAGTGTGTTACGAGGGAAAGCACAGCGGGTATATGCTGCGCTGCCCCTAGAAAGGGACGGGAAGTATGATCAAGTAAAGGAGGCCATTCTCCGAGGTTACAAGTTAGTACCTGAGGCGTATAGACAAAGGTTCTGAAATTTAAGGAAAGGGTGGAATCAAACGTATACCGAGCTAGCCCACGAGAAGGGCGTGCTCTTGGATCGCTGGTGCACCGCGGAAAAGGTGGCCGAGAATTATGGGCGTATCAGGGAGTTATTTTTGGTTGAGGAATTTAAAGGTTGTGTTCCGGAAGAGATCCGGGTGTATTTAAATGAGAGGTCGAATCAGTCCATCTCAGAACTTGCTAGGTTCGCAGATGAATATGCCCTAACCCACAAGCCAAAGTTTTCCTCGCCAAAATGTTACCCGAGAGACCGTCGGAACGGCAGGGAAAGCCCGCCGGCTGAGGTGGAGATCCCGCCGGGGGCTAGCAGAAAAAGTGAGGATAACAGACAGGAAACCTGGAGACCCCCTGGTTTAACCTGCTTTAATTGTGGGAAGGTGGGTCATATCGCATCAAAATGCTTTGCTCCGAGAAAGGAGCCAGAGAGGGAGAGAGCAGCGATCCCTATCGGGCGTGCAGTGGTAATCAGGAAATCGACAAGAGGGCCCCAGGTAGATGGAATACAGGAGGGGCGGGAGACATTTAGTTCCGAAGGAACCGTGTCTTTGAAGGAAGGGGACCCCCCCATCCCCGTACGAATTTGGAGAGACACGGGGGCGGAGCTATCATTAATTAGCCGTAACGTATTACCCTTCGAACCTCCGACAGGCGAGGTAGCCCTGAGAGGACTAGGGAACTGGATCGAAGTAGTGCCTTTGCATAGGGTCCTTCTCGATTGCGAGTTGGTGTTGGGACCTGTGGAACTAGGAGTCCTGCCGGAGTTGCCGGGGGAAGGCGTGGACTTCCTTTTGGGTAATGACCTCACGGGTGGGAAGATGGGAACCGCCCTGATAGTTGAGTCCCCGAGCTATCCCGCATGCGCGGACATTCGCAGCCTGTCGAGAGCGGCGGCGGGGACAGCGCGCAGTTTGAAATTGGCCCAGACGTTTTTACCGACCCTATACCACGAGGGTTCCGAGGGTGGTAAAACAGAAGGTAGTAAAGTGAAAGGGGGTAAGGGCGAGGAGATAGCCCTCCCCTTAGTGAAGAGAAAGGTCCTGAGGTAGGAAATAAAGATGAGAAACGGATAAAGCTGTTAAAAGGTCCAGAGTTGGACATGGTTGATCTGTCTGGTTTGGCAGAATTGTTTGGAGAAGTTGAGAGTTCTAAAGGTGTTCCCGATGGTCCCGAGAGTGAAATGAGGGCAGTCTTAGAGAGGAAGGGTATCCTTGCTGTGGAGAAGTCAGCTGAAATGGCCAAGGAGGTTGTTTCAGCTCGCAGGGTTGCGCCTTCCCCAACGGGGGGCTGCCTAGAGAGTAACTGGAAGGATCGGGGGACGTTAGAATTTGAAAAAGGTACGGGTGTTGAAAGCCTGGAAGAGGCCAATGTCCCATTTGAGTGTGTCCAAGATGGGGATGCACATGGTGCTGAACCTAGTCACGGAGCTCAGGAAAAAGCTGAGTTACTTGACTCAGCTGGACGAGACGGCCATCCTTTTGGATCAGATAGGCTTGGTTCGGGGAAGAAAGGGTTAACCTTGGGGAGTGCGAGTCCCCAGAGGGTTGTGCTGAGGGGAGTGTTCAGAGTTAATGTGGAGTTTATGAATGGGGAGATAACTGTTGTTGTGGGGGAGAACGGTAAATCTGTAGTTCCCAACTCGAAGGGAAAAAGGTTAAAGTCTAAAATGATGCCTACGCACCGATTACGGGTTGATTGGGAATGTAAAGGTACCTCACACGCTATTGTTATTCAAGAAAGCGCTGCGAGGAAGCCGAAATTTAAATGCGGCCAGGGGGAAAGGTTCGCCCTGAAACACATCAGCCTGTATGGTCTTGGCAGAAGGGCTAACTACCTGGGTGGACGCGGAGTTAAGAGAATAACCCTTGTGGGAAGGAAAGGTGGGAGAGTACCTTGCCAAATTACTCGCAGTCCCCACGGGGGGACTCACCGGGAAAAGGCGATGGGTAATAGAAATGCCCTTTGTAAATCACAACGCCGGTTGTACGGGTTCGCGCCAAAGCCTGTGAATAATAAAGACCACCCCTTGGGAGACCTGCCGGTGAAATACCACGACCGAAACGATTAGTATTTGTATAAACTTTTGTAGATGCACCTAAGCTAAGATCACACCTCCTTAGTTATGTTGCTGAAGAAAGCAAATAAATAAGGTGGTTATTGAGCTGAAGTTTGATGCTACCAGACTTTAGTATGGCACGTGAGGTTAAGGTATTAAAGAAAGGGGCACTGTACTTGTTACCTGTTTAGATATTGACTTGAATGTATAATGGTAGTACTCTGTGAAGAGAAAAGCTTGTGTAGTATTTAGATTCAAAAAAAAAAGAAAGTCCTGTACCAACCTGTTTTTAACCGCTGGTAAAAAACCTGCTATGGGGGGAGGTGTTATGACCTTGGCCCCCTCCTTTGTGAGAATCGCAAGAGCCCTAGTCAAAGGGGGGGTCAACTGACCCAAGAGGGGGAGAGACGTGCTGAATAGACACAGGAAATGGGAAAGAGAGAGAGAGACGTGCGGAAGACCACGTTCTCCCGAGAAGCAGAATAAAGGCGACATTGACTATTGTCTCATGGAGACCACGTGAAAAGCCCTCGGGCAAAGTGGGCTGGTTGAGAGAGAGATCGCATCACCTGCAACCTGATTGACACCTGCGATCCCGTGAAGAAGTATAAAGGAGGGTCTGAGGGGGGGACAACCCTCAGACGCACCAAGGAGACACCAAGGAAGCACGATACCGATTCCCGTGGGAGCGGGAAGCCATTTTGAAGGAAGCCACGTGCGTTAGATTCCGAATTTTGAATCTGTGGCTGGAACCAACGGAAGACCGCTTTTAACTAACAACGGGGAAGCCTGCTCCCCTGATTCCAAGGATTTGCTCTGTAAAGACAACGGGCAAGTGTTTATCCTTTCTCAACCATCTCTCTCTCTCCACAACGTGAAACCCCAGCGGTTCCCAAAAGGGAAAAGCCTGCAGACTTCTGAGTGACTCTTTATATTTCAATTGGACTCAGTATTATCCCCTAGACAATGATAGAGCTTATTTCTGGTTGATTATTACTATACCTGTGTTTTAGATTGAGTTGTGACGACGTATATGATCTGAATGTTTTGTATTAACCATACGTTTGTGCCCCTTTATAAATAAAAATGTTTGAAAATAGTAGCATCAGGCTTCGGTACATCCATCTATCTTTGCTGAAAAACCACCCGGTTACTGAGGAACGTAACAATAGGCACTGTATAAATGGTATGAAGAAGAAATTTGGAACATAAATTGGGAACAGATGTTCTTGAAAGTGCAGAGCAGAAATGTGGGAGGTTTAGTGAGTGATTGCTAGGGGTTCTGGATAGGTTGGTCCCATTGAGACAGGGAAATGATGGTAGAGTGAAGGAAACATGGTTAATAAAGGAGGTGGAACATTTAATCAAGAGGAAGAAGCAACCACACTTCAGGTTTAGAAAGCAAAAAAGAAACGGGGTTTTTAAGAGCCAGAAAAGGGTTAGACCACACTTGGAGTATTGTATCCAGTGCTGGTGGCCTCGTTATAGGAAAGATATGAAAGTGCAAAGCATGCTGCCTGGATTAGAGAACATGTCTGTTGAGAAAATGTTGAGTGATCTAGGACTTTTCTCTTTGGACTGATGGAGGATGAGAGGTGACTTGATAGAAGTGTGCAAGACATACGTAGAGTGAACAGTCCTTTTTCCCCATGTCAATAATGGCCAATACATGTCTTTTTTAAGAAACAGGAGGAAAGTTAAGGGGACATGTCAGAGTTTTTTTTAATACAGAGAATGGTAGGTGCCTTGAATGCATTGTGAGTGATGCTATTTGACGCTGATTCAAGAGGGACATTTAATACTCTTAGGCATATGGTTAAGAAAATTGAAGGGATGGAAGGTTTAGATTGATTTTGGAGAAGGTTTATGTATATGGGCACAACATTATGGGCCAAAGGCCTGTACTGTATAATGTGTTCTACATTGACCACTTCACTCTTGGCCTTTTCTATGCCATGGTGAGGCCCACTGCAGACTGGAGGAATTACATTTCATATTCTGCCTGAATAGTTCACAACTCAGTGGCATGAGCATGATGTTTCAGTTTTGGATTAGCCTCCCCTTCTCATGATCATCCTTTCACTTTTGTCCCCTTCCCTGTCCTGATTCCATCTGCGTACTGTACACACAATTTCGTCAACCATTTCCCTGCACCCTTACCATCTTACTCTGATTCTATTCATCGCTTCTCCAATGGTTCCCATTCTCACTTCCTTTACTTATCAGTGCCCAACACAGGTTGTATTCCTGCTTAACTCTAACCAGCAACCATCTCTAATCTTCACTTTCCACTCCCCCCATCTTGCTCCATCTGCTTCCCCATATTTTTTTTCTCAGTCTTTGTCTGCCTCCATCTGTCATTCACATACCACTGTTTCCCAGCTCTACTCCTGAGGTGTCCCTGTTTGGCAAGACCTGCCTGTCATGTTACTTCTTGCCTTCCGCTCTTTATACTGGCTCTCTCGTCCCTCTTTGTCTGGATATGGGTTTTGACCCAAAATGTCAGCAGTCCCTTTCCTTTATGCGTTGTTCAACCCATTGAGTTCTTCCCGTAGATTTATAGCAGGAAACATTGACAGCGTTGGACACTTCAGAAAGCATGGATGGAACGAATGCTGATCTTCCAAAATAAAACATTTCTCTGAGGTTAATTACAGTCAGAATTACTTTGGATTGTCACCCTCGTACTTCTTCCACTAAAATATTGCATGCTTTGCTAAAATATTGATTATTATGGACTTCAGAAACGATATGACGAGGGAACACACACCAGTCCTCAAATTTCTACAAATATACCGTGGAGAGCATTCTAATTGGCTGTATCACAGTTTGGTATGTGGGGTGGGGGTAATGCACAGGATCGAAATTAACTGTAGAAAATTCTAAAATTGGTTAGCTCCATCATGGGCATTTGCCTCCATAGTAACCAGGTCATCTTCAAGGAGTGACATCTCAAAAAGGTGACGTCCATCATTAAGGACCCCCATCGCCCAGGACGTGCTCTCTTATTGCTACATCAGGAAGGAGCTACAGAAAGTGGTAGGCACACACTCAACAATTCAGGAACAGCCTCTTCCCCTCTGTTATCCAATTTCTGAATAGACATTGAACCCATGAACACTACCTCATTACTTTTTATATTTACTATAATTTGGTTTGTTTTCTCTGTTATCATTTATTGCAATGTACTGCTGCTGCAGTTAACAAATTTCATGACATGCTGGTGATATCAAACCTGGCGCTGATTCTTTGACATTCAACCAAGAGACAGACAACTTACAAACCCCATTGCAGAAAAGTTGGGATATTTTCCAAAATGCAATAAAAACAAAAATCTGTGATAGTGTAGCGATGTACTACATACAGAGCTAGAGACGACACGCAGTCGGTAAGTCGTTTCGAGACTAGTTTATTCAAACTTCGCAGCGCTGGCATTTAATCCCTAGCGCCCGCCCTCTCTGGGCGGAAATGACGTCAGAGGTGCATTACCAAAGTCTCCCCCCGCGCACTGGCTATTTGTGAGCCGGTTCGCCTGCGCAGAAAGTGGGTTGCCACAATATGTTAATTCACGTGAACCTTTATTTAACTGACAAAAGTACAAAGAAAAGATTTTCAATAGTTTTACTGACCAACTTAATTGTATTTTGTAAATATACACAAATTTAGAATTTGATGGCTGCAACACACTCAACAAAAGTTGGGACAGAGGCATGTTTACCATTGTGTTACATCACCTTTCCTTTTAATAACACTTTTTAATTGTTTTGGAATTGAGGATACTAATTGTAGTAGATTTGCAATTGGAAATTTTGTCCATTCTTGCTTGATATAAGACTTCAGCTGCTCAGCAGTCCGTGGTCTCCATTGTCTGATTCTCCTCTTCATGATGCGCCATACATTTTCAATAGGAGATAGATCTGGACTGGCAGCAGGCCAGTCAAGCACACGCACTGTGTGTCTACAAAAGCACACTGTTGTTGCCCGTGCAGAACGTGGTCTGGCATTGTCCTGCTGAAATAAGCATGGACGTCCCAGGAAGAGTCGTCGCCTTGATGGCAACATACGTCTCTCTAAAATCCTAATATACACCTCAGAGTCAATGGTACCTTCACATACATGCAACTCACTCATGCCGTGGGCACTGATGCACCCCCATACCATCACAGATGCTGGCTTTTGCACCTTGCGCTGATAACAATCAGGATGGTCGTTTTCAACTTTGGCACGGAGAACTCGCCGCCCGTTTTTTCCACAATCTAGCTGAAATGTGGACTCATCTGACCATAGCACACGGTTCCACAGTCTTTCGGTCCATCTGAGATGAGCTCGGGCCCAGAGAACTCGCCGGCGTTTCTGCATAGAGTTGATGTATGGCTTCCTCCTTGCGTAATACAGTTTCAAGTTGCATTTCTGGATGCAGCGATGGACTGTGTTAAGTGACAATGGTTTTCCGAAGTACCCCCGAGCCCAGGTGGCTATAATTTTCACAGTAGCATGATGGTTTCTTAGGCAGTGCCACCTGAGGGCTCGAAGATCACGCGCATTCAACAGTGGTTTCCGACCTTGCCCTTCACGCACTGAGATGTCTGAATTCTCTGAATCTTTTCACAATATTATGTACTGTAGATGTTGAAAGACCTAAATTCTCTGCAATCTTGTGTTGGGAAATGTTCCTTTTGAATTGACTAACAATTCTCTCACGAATTTTGGCACAAAGGGGTGAGCCATGACCCATCCTTGCTTGCAAAGACTGAGCCTTTGATGGACGCTACTTTTATACCCAGTCATGATACCTCACCTGCTACCAATTAGCCTGCTTAATGTGGAGTCTTCCAAACTGGTGTTACTTGAATATAATGTGCACTTTTCAATCTTATTTTAACTCTGTCCCAACTTTTGTTGAGTGTGTTGCAGCCATCAAATTCTAAATTTGTGTATATTTACAAAATACAATTAAGTTGGTCAGTAAAACTATTGAAAATCTTTTCTTTGTACTTTTGTCAGTTAAATAAAGGTTCACGTGAATTAACATATCACAGATTTTTGTTTTTATTGCATTTTGGAAAATATCCCAACTTTTCTGGAAATGGGGTTTGTATTTATTTCATCAGAGGAATAGTTAATTCTTTAACTTAAAGCAGTATATCCCACAGTTATCTGCAGATCTGCTCTTGTGTTGTCAAATTAATTAAATGTTCATTTTGTTTTATTATTATTGTTGTATTTTACATTAATGAAGTAGGTTACAAATACTGCCATAAACAGGAAATTTTGTGGACGTGAGAAGGACACCCACATGGTTTGTTGCCTCCCAGGTGCCAGGGTCTGGGATGTCTCTGACCAGGTGCATGATATCCTGGTATGAGAGGGAAAGCAACCAGAAGTTGTGATACATGTTGGTACCAACGACATAGGCAGGAAGGGGGATGAGGTCCTGAAGTGCGAGTTTCAGAAACTAGGCAGAAGGCTGAAGAACAGGACCTCAAGGCTGGCATTCTCAGGATTGGTGCCAGTGCTACGTGATAATGATGGTAAGAACTGGAGGAGATGGCATTTGAATGTGTGGCTAAGGAGTTGGTGCAGGGGGCAGGGTTTTAGATTTTTGGATCATTGGGATCTCTTCTGGGGAAGGTGGGACCTGTACAGATTGGATGGGTTGCACCTGAACTCGACGGAGAGCAATATCCTTGCAGGTAGGTTTGCTAGCATGGTTCGGGAGGGTTTAAACTAATTTGCAAGGGGGATGGGACCCAGAGCGATAGAGCAGTGGAAGAAGTGCATTGAGTAAAGCCAGATCTAACACATAGAGAGGCTTTGAGGAAAGAGAAGCAGAATAAAGGGTGTAAAGGTAGTAAGGTAGAAGGGCTAAAGTGTGTGTACTTCAGTGCAAGAAGCATCAGGAACAAAGGTAATAAACTGAGAGCTTGGATACATACATGGATTTATGATGTAGTGGCCGTTACTGAGACTTGGCTGGCACCAGGGCAGGAATGAATTCTCAATATTCCTGGATTTCAGTGCTTTAAAAGGGATAAATATTCAGATTCAGTTTATTGTCATTTAGAAACAACAAATGCAATCCAGTTAAAAAATGAGACAACGTTCCTCCAGAATGATATCACAAAAGCATATGACAAAACAGACTACACTAGAAAATCGACATAACGTTTGGCAATCCCCAATCCAGAGTCTGGAGAGGGCTGCGTATTAATATCGCGCTGCCGTCTTAGCGCGTTCCCCGGAAAGGAGCTCCAAATCCACCAGACAAACAAGACGAAAAACTAAAGCTACAAGACCTGCACAAAACCACATAGTTACAACAGTGCAAACAATAGCATAATTGATAAACAGACTATGGGCAGAGTAAAAATAGTCCAAAGATGTTAAAGGACTATAAGTTCAAAAGAAATCACCACACAGTTTCCACAAGTCCCCAGGGTCCCGACAGACTCGCCATCCCACGCCGGCTGCAGAAGGGAATACCCCCGCTATGGACTTCCAAGGCGCAGCCTGACTCAGCCTCGCAGACGCAGCACACAACGAAAGCTCCGTCGATCCCAGCCTCGCAGACACAGCACACACCGAAACCTGACTGCAGCGGACTCCATGTCTGTCGAACCTCCGAGTCGATGACCATCCCCTCCGGCACAGCTTCTCCGAGCACCATCCTCTGTCGAGCGTATTAAGACGGCCCTGCCAACAGCCATCGGCAACGCGACCCCGAGGACTGGGGGCCTGTTCTTCCCAGCAGAGTCCCGGACCTCACAGCAGCAGCAGCAACGAAGAAGGTCTTCCTGGAGATTTCCCGATGTTCCTCCGTTCTCCCACGTCTGTTTTCAATCAATTATGATTGTGCATGGCACCCCGCTTCACAAATAACAGATAATCAGCTCCGGAGTGGCCGCTGCAAGCTGTGTCGCACCGCCATCTTGGAAAACGGGGAGCAGGGGTGGCATTACTGGTCAGGGATACTATTACAGCTACAGAAATGGTGGGTACTGTAGCAGGATCCTCTTTTGAGTCAGTATGGGTAGAAGTCAGGAATAGGAAGGGAGCAGTTACTCTATTGGGAGTATTCCATAGGCCCCCTGGTAGCAGCAGAGATACCGAGGAGTAGATTGGGAGGCAGATTTTGGAAAGGTGCAAAAATAACAGGGTTGTTATCTTGGATGACTTTAACTTCCCTAATATTGATTGTCACCTGATTAGTTGCATGGGTTTAGACAGGCCAGAGTTTGTCCCGTGACATAGTCCGGGTAATTATAGACCAGTGAGCCTTACGTCTGTGGTGGCAAAGCTGTTGGAAAAGATTCTTAGAGATAGGATCTATGGGCATTGAGAGAATTATGGTCTGATCAGGGACAGTCAGCATGGCTTTGTGAAGGGCAGATCGTGTCTAACAAGCTGATAGAGTTCTTTGAGGAGGTGTCCAGGCATATAGGTGAGGGTAGTGCAGTGGATGTGATCTACATGGATTTTAGTAAGGTATTTGACAAGGTTCCACACGGTGAGCTTATTCGGAATGTCAGAAGGCATGGGATCCAGGGAAGTTTGGCCAGGTGGGTTCAGAACTGGCTTGCCTGCAGAAAGCAGAGGGTCGTGGTGGAGGGAGTACATTCGGATCGGAGGGTTGTGACTGGTGGTGTCCCACAAAGATCGGTTCTGGGACCTCTACTTTTTGTGATTTTTATTAACGACTTGGATGTGGGAGTAGAAGGGTGGGTTGGCAAGTTTGCAGATGACACAAAGGTTGGTGGTGTTGTTGATAGTGTAGAGGATTGTCGAAGGTTACAAGGAGACATTGATAGGTTGCAGAAGTGGGCTGAGAAGTGGCAGATGGAGTTCAACCCGGAGAAGTTTGAGGTGGTACGCTTTGGAGGGACAAACTCCAGAGTACAAAATAAATGGCAGGATACCTGGTTGTGTGGAGGAGCAGAGGGATCTGGGGATACATGTCCACAGATCCCTGAAAGTTGCCTCACAGGTAGATAGGGTAGTTAAGAAAGCTTATGGAGTGTTAGCTTTCATAAATCGAGGGATAGAGTTTAAGAGTTGCGAGGTAATGATGCAGATCTATAAAACTCTGGTTTGGCCACGCTTGGAGTACTGTTTCCAGTTCTGGTGGCCTCACTATAGGAAGGATGTGGAAGCATTGGAAAGGGTACAGAGGAGATTTACCAGGATGCTGCCTGGTTTAGAGAGTATGGGTTATGATCGTAGATTAAGGGAGCTAGGGCTTTACTCTTTGGAGAGAAGGAGGATGAGAGGAGACATGATAGAGGTGTACAAGATATTAAGAGGAATAGATAGTGGACAGCCAGCACCTCTTCCCCAGGGCACCTCTGCTGAATACAAGAGGGCATAGCTTTAAGGTAAGGGGTGGGAAGTTCAAGGGGGATATTAGAGGAAGGTTTTTTACTCAGAGAGTGTTAGGTGCGTGGAGTGCACTGCCTGAGTTAGTGGTGGAGCCAGATATACTAGTGAAATTAAAAAGACTACTGGACAGGTATATGGAGGAATTTAAGGTGGGGGGGGGGGGGGTTATATGTGAGGTAGGGTTTAAGGGTTGGCACAACGTTGTGGGCCGAAGGACCTGTACTGTGCTGTACTATTCTATGTTCTAATTGCCAGGTGAACTTGTTGAGAAACACAAGACATTCTGCAAAAACTGGATATTTTGAGCAACACACACAAAATGCTGGAAAAATGCAGCAAGTCAGGGAGCATCAGTGGAGGGAAATAAGCAGTGAATGTTTTGGGCCAAAACTCTTCATCAAGACACAAGATGAAGTGTCTTGGCTCAAAATGTTGATTCTTTCTTCCACTCCATCGATGCTGCCTGACTTGAAGTTTTGTCAGCAGCTTCTGTGTGTAGGGTTATTCAGAGCTGTGTATTCCATGAAGTACTAAATTTGATCACTTGGGGACAAAACAAAGCTAAAAAGTACTTATTCCAGTCCTGAAGAAGGGTTTTGGACTGAAACGTTGCCTGTACATTTTCATGGATGCTGCCTGACTTGATTTCCTTCAACATGTTGTATGTGTTTGGATTTCCAGCATCTGCAGAATCTCTTTGTGTTTCGCTATTTATTCTGTTTCTTTTGTTCTGCCACTCTCCAAACAAATAAAACAGTTAGAAGTAATACAATTATAAACAAGAGAAAATCTGCAGATGTTGGAAATCCAAGCAAGGCACACAAAATGCTGGAGGAACTCAGCAGGCCAGGCAGCATCTGTGGAAAAGAGTACATTTGATATTTTGGGCTGAGACCCTTCAGCAGGACTGGAGAAAGAAAGACGAGTCGATTTAAAATGTGGGGGGAGGGTTGGTAGAAACATAAGGTGATGGTGAAACTGGGACGGAGAGGGGTGAAGTAAAGAGCTGGGAAGTTAATTGGTGAAAGATAAAGGGCTGGAGGAGGGGGAATCCTGTAGGAGAGGACAGAGGGCCATGGAAGAAAGAAAAGGAGGAGGAACTGCAGAGAGAAACGGTGGACAGGCAAGGAGATAAGGTGAGAGAGGGAAAAGGGGGTGGGGAATGGTGAAGCGGGGACAGGGCCATTACAGCAAGTTTGAGAAATTGATGTTCATGCCATCAGGACGGAGGCTACCCAGACGGATTGGAGTTGTTCCTCCAACCTGAGTGTGGCTTCATCATGACAGTAGAGGAGGCCACACGAGTATATGACCCTAGCAGACTCACAGGTGAAATGTCGCCTCACCTGGAAGGCCTGTTTGGGGCCCTGAATGGTAGTGAAGTAGGTGGTGTAGGCAGATGTACCAGCTGTAAAACTTGCAAGGATAAGTGCCAGGAGGGAGATCAGTGGGGAGTGATGTTTGAACAAGGGAGTGTCCCCACCAGCCTCTGTGTCCAGCACATAATTCTCCACAACTTTCAACTTCTTCAATGGGATCTCGCCACCAAGCACATCTTTCCCTCCCCCCACCCCCCACTTTCTGCTTTCCACAGGGATTGCTCCCTAACGACTCCCTTGTTCGTTTGTCTTTCCTCACTGATCTCCCTCCTTGCACTCGCTCTTGCAAACAGAACAAGTGCTACACCTACCCCTAAATCTCCTCCCTTACTACCATTCAGGGCCCCAAACAGTCCTGCCAGTTGAGGTGACACTTCAGCTGTGAGTCTGTCAGAATCATATACTATGTCCAGTGCTCCTGATGTGGCCTCCACTGTTTCGGTGAGATCCAATGAAGATTGGCAGACCATTTTGCCGAGCACCTATGCTCTGTCTGCCAGAAAAAATGAGATCTCCCAGTGGCCACCCATTTTAATTCCACTTTCCATTCCCATTCCTTTTACGTCTATCCATGACCTGTATTGTCACAATGAGGCCACACTCAGGTTAGAGGAATAACACCTTGTATTCTGTCTGGGTAGCCTCCAACCTGATGGTATGAACACTGATTTCATGAACTTCTGGTAATGAACCCCACTCCCCTCTCATTCACTATTTCCCATTCCCCCTTTCCCCCTCTCACCTTATCTTCTTGTCTGTCTACTCCCTCCCTCTGGGTTTCCTTTCTTCCATGGCCTTCAGTCCTTTCCTATTAGATTTCGTCTTTTCCAGCCCTGTATCTCTTTCACTAATCAACCTCCAGCTCTTTACTTCACCCCTCCCTCACCTCCCAGTTTCACCTCTCATTTTGTTTTTCCCTCCCCTCCCCCCACCTTTGAACTCTACTTGTCATCTTATTTTCTCCAGTCCTGCTGAAGAGTCTTGGCCGGAAATATTTACTGTACTTTTTTCCATAGATGCTGCCTGGCCTGCTGAGTTCCTCCAGCATTTTGTGTGTGTTGATCACTTTAGATTTGTAGGTTGTGAGGACACTCAGTCCTCGTTTATTGTCATTTAGTAATGCATGCATTAAGAAATGATACAATGTTCCTCCAGTGTGATATCACAAAAATACAAGACAGACCAAGACTAACTTACAAAAACTACATAATTATAACATATAGTTACAACAGTGCAAAGCAATGCCATAATTTGATAAGGGCAGACCATGGCACGGTAAAAGAAAGTCTCAAAGTCCTCGATAGCACATCATCTCACGTAGATGGTAGAAGGAAGAAAAACTCTTCCTGCCATGAACCTCCAGTGCCGCAAAGCTTCCCAATGCAGCCTCTGGAAGCATCTGACCACAGCCAACTCTGGGTCCGTCCGAAAAACTTTGAGCCGCCGACCAGCCCTCCAACACCGAGCACCTCACTGCCGAGCACTTCGATCTTGGCCTCGGCCGCCAAGCAACAGGCAAAGCTGAGGATTCGGGGCCTCCTCTCTGGAGATTTCTCAATTGCACAGTAGCAGCGGCAGCGAAACAGGCATGTCAGAAATTTCACCAGATGTTCCTCCGTGCTTCTCACGTCTGTCCCCCATCAAATCAGGATTGTGCAGATATTCATTCCTGGAGTGGCCACGCGCGCTGCCACCATTTTCTCATCATTTTCTCATTCTCTTAGAGATAGCAGGATATCTCTATTATGCTTAAGTGTGTTCTTAAGGGATTTTGATTTGCTTTGGACTCTTGGCAGATGTCTTGTGTGAGTAAAGGAAATCTGTGTTGCTGTCAGAATAACTTGTTTACTTAAGTGCTATATCCAAGAAAATATTTTGTTGAAATAGTTGTTTCTTAAAACATTTCCTTTGTGGTTGGTCTGTTGAAGTTCCTGATTGTGCCATGGATAAATAGTACGATACGTCATTTAGATCAGAGATATAAAGGCTTGCAGAATGACCACTATTATCAATATCTATGTATTTGGAAAATCACTGTGTTTTGATGCTTTGATCAGAAGATCAGTCTCAATCTCAGGAACTGCCCTTGTTCTGCTGTTGAAGCTACCAATGCCGAGATCATGGATGATTAATTTAGAAGCTTGAATCTGTACATCCTTTAGTTGTACTTCATGTGGAGTATCAATACTGAGACATAGTTTTGCTTGGATTCCATTGACAGGTAGGATGGAGGTAGGGTGGGGGGAATAATCACTGACATTTTTGAAATCAGTTAGCTTTCAGTGGTGTTTTCAGATTGCAAGTTGAGAAGCATAGACAAGTTTGTAAAAATTTCATGTTTTCAATATTTTTGTTTTTCATTAACCTTATTTTTGAAACAGTTGCATTTTATTTACTGACTTATTTACTGAACGTCTGTTAATTTATGTTGAAGGTCAAACAAATTGGAAAAAACAAAATAGCCAATGATGCTTTATTTTGAGGGTCTGATTGAGAACCATTTACTGTCCTTGCTGTTCAAGGATCTGAAAGTGAGCACTCACTACAACAGACCTGGAGAGAAGGACTGCTTTGCTTCCCCTTTCACTTAAGCTGGGAGAAGTAGTTATCTACCCTAGAAATTATACCAGCCTTGTATGGACTCCCAGAACCTCGACAGGCAGTTGAAGTCCTGATGAACGGTCTTGGCCCAAAATGTTGACTGTTTATTCCTCTGCATATTCCTCCTGCATTTCATGTGTTTTGAGTTAAATGCATGCAGCTTTTTGTTTGCTATCTGACAATTGCAAGACTCCTGACACAAACATGCTGATGCCAATACAGACACATGTACTTCCCCTTGAGTTGCCAATGCTATTTTTGACTCCATTGTCTTTTTCCCCATTTTCCAGAATTGGCATTGGTGAAAACAAATACAGAGAGAGTGTGAATGTGCTGGCTTGTGAAATGGTGAGCAGGCAGCTGTTGGCCCTGAGTAATGGCCTAATATTATGAATCTATAATTTACACAAAACTACAAATTAGGGTGGACTTCATTTTATAGAACAAAGTTGATTTAAAAGTTTAACACCAGAAAAAGCACCTTCCTTTCCTCCCTTTCCCATTGCTCCATCTGCTGTGAAAGTATGTAAAGGATATTATTGCTCCAGTGACCTGTGTTCAATTCTGCCACTGTCTGTAAGGAGTTGGTATGTACTCCCTGTGACCGTGTAGATCTCCCTGGGTGCTCTGGTTTCCTCCCACATTCCAAAGATATATGGGGTTAGTCAATTAATTGGTCACATGGGTATAATTGGACGGAGTAGGCTTGTTGGACCTGAAGGTCCTGTTACCATGAAGCTGAATTAAGTTTGGAAGTGAGGCTCCCTGAGGTCCAGTTATTGTTCAGACTTCAGACCAGGGTTTGGAGTACTATCAAGAAAGGCTGTCCATAACAGGCAGAGGTGAGTGCAAGAACCATTAGTGTAAAGTTCAGCTTTTTTATTTCAGCCATGACTCTTTCAGGAGCCATACTCCAGCTCATAGTTGATATTTGCTGATTTAGTTTCTAGCTAAGAATTCTGAGAGTTCTCCACGTCCATATATAGCAAGGATTAATGCCTTCAAGAGGGGGGATGTTTTCAATTTATGCAATTAACATGATGCAGGTGTTTAATTCCCAGTTGGAATAGTTTTAAATATAACGTGTTCTATTCTGCAGCAATACTTCAGCAAATCAATGAAAAACAAGTCAAAACTGAATAAGCTTTTCTAATGCTGGGTGTTGCCATGATTACGGTGAAACTGACAACAAATGTATACCTTAGTGTAGATATACGGAAGTTGCTATCAGCTTCTTCGCTGCTGTTATTTCAGCTTAAGTTACTTACAAACTACCGTAGATTCCGGACTACAGAGCGCACCTGATTAAAAGCCGCTGGCTCTAATTTTAGAAAGAAAATCAATTTTGTACTTGTACAGGCCGCACCGGATTTTCGGCCGCAGGTGTCCCACGTTGTAATATGAGATATTTACACAGAAAGATATTACACGTGAGGATTTTTTAACTTTTAATTAAATCCATATGGTAACATAAACAAATACATATTGCAAATGCTTTTTTTCGAACCGTGCCTGTAACGCGGCTACTTTTAAATATACGTTGCGTATACTTTTTTACTGAACAACATTCCAATATCTCCTAACGACTAGTAAAAAATATATATACTGCAGCCTACCAGGAAAAGTTATTGATCGCCTTTAACTTAAAAGCAGCGTTCGCTCAGATCTAATGCCGCTCGCCCCCTCCTTCCCGTTTATCGCAAACCGGCATTTTTCCCACAAGACGCGGTGAAACCGGGTGTGACGTCATAGCATCCTGTGATGTAGTACAGAAAACAAATATAGTTAAAACTCTTCTAACTTTAACTAGAAAATGAATTACTAAGCAAAAATATTATAAACTAAATAACTGCCATAAAGGCAGCACAATGCTTTTCTTCGAGTGTTTTCCATGTTGATGAGGGTGAGTACAAATGACTGATTTACAATAATTTAATTGTGAAAGTGCGCTTGATTTATCGTACAATTTCATTGGACCTCTGTGAACTACTCATCAATTTTATTGGTCTACTGTTACGAGGCAAAATGTTTTTGGCGGCATGAAAAAAAATCATGCATTAGCCGCACCGTAGTAAAGGCCGCAGTGTTCAAAGCTGTTCAAAATGTGGGAAAAAAGTAGCGGCTTATAATCCGACATCTACGGTAATGTCAGCAAGAAAAATGCATTATTAAATTAAGGTCATGAGAGTGTTTAATTTTAATAAAACAAACACATAATTGCTGCATAATGTCTTGTATTCACTCAAATGCATGAGTATTGTAAATTCCATGCTTATATTTTAAAACAGAAAGGATTTAAAGTATTTAGTTAACACCAATCAGCAGGGACTGTAGCAATTTCTGTGCCAGTGTATTTTTAATTCGGACTGTTATTCCATTTTGAACATGAATGGGGTCTCTTGGAGCAGGTGTGACCTGTACAAAAAGGGCGGGGTTGCACTTGAATTCCAGGGGGACCAATATCCTGGTGGGGAGGTTTGCTAAGGCTACTGGGGAGAGTTTAAAATAGAATTCTTGGGGTTTGGGAACCAAACGGAAGAGGCTGGGAAAGAGGAGGTTTGCTCAAAAATGGAGAAAGCTTGTAGACAGTGCGAGAGGGTGGGTAGGCAGGTGATGGAGAAGGGATGCGCTTAGACTGAAGTTTTCAGATGTGTCCACTTTAGTGCAAGGAGTGTTGTGAACAAAGCGGATTAGCTTAGTGCATGAATCAGTACTTGGAGAAATGATGTGGTGGCCATTACTGAGGCTTGGATGGCTCAGGGACGGGGCTGGTTACTTCAACTGCCAGGTTTTAGATGTTTCAGAAAGGACAGGGAGGGAGGCAAGAGAACTGGGGGCGTGGCGCTGTTGATCAGGGATAGTGTCACAGCTGCAGAAAAGATGGATGCCATGGAGGGATTGTCTACGAAATCTCTGTGGGTGGAGGTTAGGAACAAGAAGGGGTCAATAACTTTACTGGGTGTTTTTTATAGGCTGCCCAATAGTAATAGGGATATCGAGGAGCAGACAGGGAAACAGATCCTCGAAAGGTGTAATAATAACAGAGTTGTCGCGATGGGAGATTTTAATTTCCCAAATATCGATCGGCATCTCACTAGAGCGAGGGGTTTAGATTGGGTGGAGTTTGTTAGGTGTGTTCAGGAAGGTTTCTTGAAATAATATGTAGATAAGCCTACAAGAGGAGAGGCTGTACTTGATTTGGTATTGGGGAATGAACCTGGCCAGGTGTCAGATCTCTCAGTGGGAGAGCATTTTGGAGATCATGATCATAATTCTATCTCCTTTACAATAGCGTTGGAGAGAGATAGGAACAGACAAATTAGAAAAGCATTTAATTGGAGTTAGGGGAATTATGAGGCTATCAGGCAGGAATTTGAAAGCTTAAATTGGGAACAGATGTTCTCAGGGATAAGTACGGAAGAAATGTGGCAAATGTTCGGGGGATATTTGTGTAGAGTTCTGTATAGGTACGTTCCAATGAGACAGGGAAGTTATGGTAGGGTACAGGAACCGTGGTGTACAAAGGCTGTAATAAATCTAGTCAAGAAGAAAAGAAAAGCTTACAAAAGGTTCAGAGAGCTAGGTAATGTTAGAGATCTAGGAGATTATAAGGCTACTAGGAAGGAGCTTAAGAAAGAAATTAGGAGAGCCAGAAGGGGCCATGAGAAGGCCTTGGTGGGCAGGATTAAAGAAAACCCCAAGGCATTCTGCAAGTATGTGAAGAGCAAGAGGATAAGACGTGAAAGAATAGGACCTATCAAGTGTGACAGTGGGAAAGTGTGTATGGAACCGGAGGAAATAGCAGAGGTACTTCAGTATTCACTATGGAAAAGGATCTTAGTGATTGTAGTGATGACTTGCAGCGGACTGAAAAGCTTGAGCATGTAGATATTAAGAAGGAGGGTGTGCTGGAGCTTTTGGAAAGCATCAAGTTGGATAAGTCGCTGGGTCTGGACAAAATGTACCCCAGCCTACTGTAGGAGGCGAGGGTGGAGATTGCTGAGCCTCTGGCGATGATCTTTGCATCATCAGTGGGGACGGGAGAGGTTCCAGAGGATTGGAGGGTTGCGGATGTTGTTCCTTTCTTCAAGAAAGGGAGTAGAGATAGCCCAGGAAATTCTGAACCCATGAGTCTTACCTCAGTGGCTAGTAAGTTGATGGAGAAGATACTGAGAGGCAGGATTTATGAACATTTGGAGAGGTATAATATGATTAGGAATAGTCAGCATGGTTTTGTCAAGGACAGGTCGTGCCTTACGAGCCTGATTGAATTTTTTGAGGATGTGACTAAACAGATTGATGAAGGAAGAACAGTGGATATAGTGTATTTGGATTTCAGCAAGGCATTTGATAAGGTACCCCATACAAGACTTATTGAGAAAGTAAGGAGGCATGGGATCCAAGATGATATTGCTTTGTGGATTCAGAACTGGCTTGCCCACAGAAGGCAAAGAGTGGTTGTAGACGGGTCATATTCTGCATGGAGGTCAGTCACCAGTGGAGTGCCTCAGGGATCTGTTCTGGAACCATTACTCTTTGTGAATTTTATAAATGACCTGGATAAGGAAGTAGAGGAATGGGTTTGTAAGTTTGCTGATGACACAAAGGTTGGGGATGTTGTGGATAGTGTGGAGGGCTGTCAGAGGTTATAGCGGGATGTTGATTGGATGCAAAACTGGGCTGAGGAATGGCAGATGGCATTCAACCCAGGTAAGTGTGAAGTGGTTCATTTTGGTAGGTCAAATATGATGGCAAAATATAGTATTAATGGTAAGACTCTTGGCAGTGTGGAGGATCAGAGGGATCTTGGGGTCTGAGTCCATAGGACGCTCAAAGCAGCTGCGCAGGTTGACTCTATGGTTAAGAAGGTGTATGGTTTATTGGCCTTTATCAATCATGGAATTGCATTTAAGAGCAGAGAGGTAATGCTGCAACTGTATAGGACCCTGGTCAGACCCCACTTGGAGTACTGTACTCAGTTCTGGTCGCCTCACTACAGGAAGGATGTGGAAGCCACAGAAAGGGTGCAGAGGAGATTTACAAGGATGTTGCCTGGATTGGGGAGCATGCCTTATGAGAACAGGTTGAGTGAATTTGGCCTTTTCTCCTTGGCGCGAAGGAGGATGAGAGGTGACCTGATAGAGGTATACAAGATGATGAGAGGCATTGATCATGTGGATAGTCAGAGGCTTTTTCCCAGGGCTAAAATGGTTGCCGCAAGAGGACACAGGTTTAAGGTGCTGGGGAATAGGTACAGAGGAGATGTCAGGGGTAAGTTTTTTTACTCAGAGTGGTGAGTGCATGGAATAGGCTGCCGGCAACGATGGTGGAGGCAGATATGATAGGGTCTTTTAAGAAGCTTTTAGATAGGTACATGGAGCTTAGTAAAATCGAGGGCTATTAGGTAAGGCTAGTAATTTCTAAGGTAGGGAGATGTTCGGCACAACTTTGTGGGCTGAAGAGCCTGTATTGTGCTGTAGGTTTTCTATGTTTCTGTGAATGAAGAAGTTTGGTTGAAATACTAATATTGTTTTTGTTTTTTTTTACTATTAAGGGACTTTGTGAGGAGTGAGATAGAGTTCG
Organism: Hemitrygon akajei; assembly: GCF_048418815.1. Classification (NCBI taxonomy): domain Eukaryota; kingdom Metazoa; phylum Chordata; class Chondrichthyes; order Myliobatiformes; family Dasyatidae; genus Hemitrygon; species Hemitrygon akajei. Next base: position 86,136,161 of record NC_133138.1, on the reverse strand, counting down.
GCCATGATGGACCCGTGTATGAGGAGCCTTTGTCATTGAACCGCTTCACTACAGCTTTAATAGGTATGTGGGCCTTTAGAAATTCTCCTATCAAGTAACACCTCTGATAAACCTCATATATCTCAGGGTAGTGTTTGGTGACATATATGTACTTGGATTGTAAATTTTCTTTGAATTTTGAACTTTGCATTGCTAGGGTTTAAATTTTTCATGAGTTCCATCTCTCATTCTTGTAACCATTCAGTCCTTAACACTTGCATTGACCTCTATATTCATTGGCCTCTTTATTGGGTACAGGAGTGGAACCCGGTGTCTCCTGCTGCAGTAGCCCATCTGCTGAGTTGTTTGACATGTTATGTGTTTAGAGATGCTCTTCTGCACACCACTGTTGTAGTTTTTTGATTGGTTATTTGATTTGCCCACAGAACTGCTGCTGACTGGATTTTCTTTGTTTTTTGCACCACTCTCTGTAAATTGCAGAGACTGTGTTGCATGTGATAATCCCAGGAGATGAGCATTGTCTGAGATACTCACACCACCCATTCTGGCACCAATAATCATTCCATGGTCAAAGTCACTTAGATCACATTACTTGCCCATTTTGATCTTTGATCTGAGCCACACCAAACCACTTGACCATATCTACATGTTTTTATGCATTGAGTTGTTGTCACATGTATGGATGATTAGATATTTGCGTTAATGAGTAACAGTGTACCTAATAAAGTAGCCACTGAATGTTTATGTTTAGTTGCCAAGCTAGTTCTCTTAAGATGATGGGCAGCTTTCCAGAGACAAAACATCACAGGAGTATTGGAATATGTTACTGAGATGGATCATATGTCATGATTGTATAGAGCCGAATGGCCTATTTTCTGTGCTGTAGTGTTCTATGGTTCAATGTATTGAATGGTGGGGCACATACAAAAGAGATGACTATACTGTTGCTTTTATTTTTCTGTTTATGCAATTCTTTCTTAAAGTTTGACTAAAATTTTAGTCATGTTTGCTTGGGGATCAGTGATATCATTCATACATCTCCATTGACAATCTGGGATGTTTTTACTTGGTAATATATGACATATGAAATCACATTTTTTCATGGTATATGTTCTTTTGTAGTATGTTGTAGTTAAGTGGAGTATAATTATCAAATTATTTCTACATTGACAGCTGTGACAATGCTGACAATAGATGTGAATTTGGAAAACCTTTGAGAAAGTGCGAGCACTATTTAATGCTATACAGTGGCATGCAAAAGTTTGGGCACCCCTGGTCAAAATTTCTGTTACTGTAAATAGCTAAGCATGTGAAAGATGACCTGATTTCCAAAAGGCATAAAGTTAAAGATGACACATTTCTTTAACATTTTAAGCAAGATTACTTTCTTATTTCCATCTTTTACAGTTCAAAATAACAAAAAAGGAAAAGGGCCCGAAGCAAAAGTTTGGGCACGCTGCATGGCACCCCTTTTGGCAGTATTGCAGCTTGTAAACACTTTCTGTAGCCAGCTAGTAGTCTTCCAATTGTTGTTTGGGGGATTTTTGCCCATTCTTTCTTGTAGTTCTGTGAGATTCTTGGGCCGTCTTGCATGCACTGCTCTTTTGAGGTCTATCCACAGATTTTCGATGATATTTAGGTTGGGGAACTGTGAGGGCCATGGCAAAACCTTCACCTTGCGCCTCTTGAGGTAGTCCATTGTGGATTTTGAGGTGTGTTTAGGATCATTATCCTGGTGTACAAGCCATCCTCTTTTCATCATCAGCTTTTTTACAGATGGTATGATGTTTGCTTCCAGAATTTGCTGGTATTTAATTGATTTCATTCTTCCCTCTACCAGTGCAATGTTCCCCGTGCCACTGGCTGCAACACAAGCCCAAAGCATGATCGATCCACCCCTGTGCTTAACAGTTGGAAAGGTGTCCTTTTCATGAAATTCTGCACCCTTTTTTCTCCAAACATCCCTTTGCCCATTGCGGCCAAAAAGTTCTATTTTAACTTCATCAGTCCACAGGACTTGTTTCCAAAAAGCATCAGGCTTGTTTAGATGTTCCTTTACAAACTTCTGATGCTGAATTTTGTAGTGAGGACGCAGGAAAGGTCTTCTGATGATTCTTCCATGAAGGTCATATTTGTGCATGTGTTGCTGCACAGTAGAACTCCATCATCATCACCACTCCAGAGTCTGCTAAATCTTCCTGAGGGTCTTTTGCAGTTAAATGGGGGTTTTGATTTGCCTTTCGAACAATTGTACGAGCAGCTCTCTCGGAAAGTTTTCTTGGTTTTCCAGACCTCAACTTGACCTCCACCGTTCCTGTTAACTGCCGTTTCTTAATTAAATTATGAACTGAGGAAACGGCTACCTGAAAACGCTTTGCTATCTTATAGCCTTCTGCTTTGTGGGCATCGTTTATTTTAATTTTCAGAGTGCTAGGCAGCTGCTTAGAGGAGCCCATGGCTGCTGATTGTTGGGACAGGGTTTGAGGAGTCAGGGTATTTATAAAGCTTTGAAATTTGCATAACCTGCCTTTCCTAACGATGATTGTGAACAAGCCATAGCCCTAACAATCTAATTAAGGTCTGAGAGCTTGGTAAAAGTTATCTGAGAGCTCAAATCTCTTGGAGTGCCCAAACTTTTGCATGGTGCTCATTTCCTTTTTTTCACTCTAAAATTGTACAAAACAAAAATAATACACTAATCTTGCTTAAAATGTGGAAAAGAATGTTTCATCTTTAACTTTATGACTTTTGGAGATCAGTTCATCTTCTACTCACTTAACTATTCACAGTAACAGAAATTTTGACCAGGGGTGCCCAAACTTTTGCTTGCCACTGTATTTATCGGATTTCTTTGCATACGGCATGTTTCTGTTTATAAAATCATCTTTTAAAAAAAGTCTGATATGTATTGCTGCTGTTCCTTTGATGTCTTATCCTTTTACATTGATAACTATTCAAGAACAAATATGTAGGTCAAAGTGAATCGCATAGTTCATCCATGTCTCTTAACGTTGTGTTACATTTTTTAAGGCTTCATTAACGTACTTTGTTCCAAATGGATGCTTCAGTACTTGTGAAATAATTATCTATTCTATAAATAGATTTTCTGTGTGGTATTGATAGTATCTGTTAAATATATTGAGGAATATATTTCAATATTCCTCAATATGACTTTCTCTTGTAAGGCTTCTTCAAGTGGAACAGGTGAAGGACCCATTTATTGCAGTAGGTTTTTAAGATGTCAGATTCAACTCCAAGACAGACTTGAGTTATTTAGAGATAAAATGAAGCAGCATTTTTATTGGCTAAGGATGGGGAGATATCATTACTCTTCGCTGACTTGTATAAGTGTGTGAGAAATTGGTTGGAAAAAAAGCTTCATCTCTATTTGGAAAGGGGAGAGAAAAAGTAATTTCCTCATTCACATTGTAGAATCTATTTTTTTGAGTCAAGCACACTATTGAGTTATCATTTACATCAAACTGCACTGTTTTTGACAAAGTTTTATATATGATTGAAGCCAAATGGAATAACAGTAGCTGCAGTTGTATTTGGGAGTCAAAGAAGGTTATGGTGCTGAGTAGAATTTCAAGCTATCGGAATAGTGAACTTAACTGTTTTAATTTATAAATTTTTTGATTCATGAGTTGAATGCACGCTTCTCATGTTGTAAAGGAAGTTTATTTGATCCACAAAATAGGTTAAAATAGCGGTCGCCAACCAGTCGATCGCGATCAACGGGTCGATCTTTGAGACTTTCCCAGTAGATCCCAAAAAAAAGAAAAATAAATACACAAATACATTATGCCTGATAAACCTTTTGATGCAAATATGTAGTAACTTCTACTTTGAAAAAGGACCACATGACAACTTCATGCCCAAAAGGAACAACTTTATCTAGGACGGTAAAATGATATTCGCGTACAGAGGTTTTCACTAATGCGCACTGAGCAGAAAAGACTGGAAGGAAAACACCGCAACCCTGGAAACAAACTCTTTACAAACAGTTTCAGTAGCAGAAATTTTGCTATATTACCATAATCCTAATTGGTATTAACTTAACTTTATAATACTCACATTCCAACTCTTCTTCCCCTTTAAATTCCAACATTCCCCAAATGTACAAGAAATGGGAAACAAAAACAGTTGTGTCATTAGTTTGTGTACCCCTGAAACTTCTACTACTGTCTCAGTAATGTTGCCAATACCAGGAAAGTTGAGGAGCTGAAATCAGGGTTGAACATCAAGCAAACATGCTGCTCAGAGGATGTGGATCAACAGTGTTAAAGGACTTGTCACTCTGTGAATATTTTTCACCACAGTTCGATGAATCCCTGGATGTAATGCAAACAGCTCAGCTTGTTGTATTTGTCAATGGCTTTCCGGGATTTTACAACAAAGGAGGACTTGCTCACTCTTTTGCACTTAAAGGAGAGAACAAGAGGTGAGGATATCTACAATGAGTTTTTAAAAAATGTCCATGAAAATGACATCCCCATTCATAAACTGGTGCCAATTACTACTGATGGGGCCCCAGCAATACACAGTGTGCGCGTTGGTTTTTATAGCATTGTGCCGTAATGACCCTGATTTTCCCGACTTCCTGGATTATCACTGTGTGATTCATCAGCAGCCCTTGGCTGGGAAGTTTTTATTTTTAGAATCTTTTTATTAATACATTATCTTCTACAACTATAGAATAATACAAAATTTCAACAATTATGTATACAATTAATAGAACTGAAGAAAAAACTAATCATAATATATAAAAATGAAAAAAGTTATATATAGAAAAAAGAAGGAAAAAAAAGAACCCCATCTAACTGAGGGGAAAAAAAAGTGATGACATGAATATTGATTTCTCCTTCTGGTAAATGAATTCAACTCCCCCACCCCCTTCCTGTATTTCTCACTCTGATCTTTTACCTCTTCTCACCTGCCTACTACTCCCCCCTGGGTCCCCTCCTTCTTCCCTTTTTCCTATGGTCCACTCTCCTCTCCGAAGAGCTTCCTCCTCCTCCTTCCCTACATACGTGGCATCACCTATAGTCTTCCAGCTGGCCTCCTTCCCCTCCTCCCACCTTTTTATTCCTTTGCAGCCCTGACTGAAACATTGACTATCTATTAATTTCCATAGATGTTGGCTGACCTGCCGAGTTCCTCTAGCATTTTGTGTGTTTCTATAGATTTCCAGCATCTTCATATTTTCTCATGTTTGTGAAATGCTGGAGGAGTGTTGCAGGTCAGGCAGCATCTATGGAAATTAATAAAAAGTCAATATTTTAGATGAGACCCTTCATCAGGACTGGAAAGGATGGGGGAAAATGCTAGTATAGAAAGGTTGGGGGAGGGGAAGGAGGACACGATGGAAAGTGATGGTTAAAGCTAGGTGGGTAGGAAAGATAAAGGGCTGGAGAGGAAGGAATCTGATAAAGGAGGAGAGTTGATCATAAGAGAAAGGGAAGGAGGAGGGCTACTGAGGGAGATGATAGGGAAATGAGAAAAAGAGGCAAGAGGCTAGACTGGGGAAGAGGAGGGGGAAAAGGAAAGATAAAGAAAAACAAATACTGGAAGGAGAAATCAATGTTCATACCATCAGGTTGGAGATGGAATATGAGATGTTGCTTCTGCACCCTGAGAGTGACCTCATGGCAAAAGAGGAAGTTGGAAGATTGTTCATTTGGATTAGAGGACTAGAAGAAACACTGGAGAAACCTAGGTTGATATTTTGTAAAGGGAGTAATTCATTCCACTGAAAATGGATTTTACGATTTGACATTGAGATGGGGAAGCAAAATACTGGGTTCATTGAAGCATGTTCTGATGGTGGAACAGTAGGTAAAGGTGCACCTTGTCAAACAAGGATCATGTAATCTTATAAGGTCAATTGCACCTTGGATAAAGACATAGCAGCAGAATTAAGCTCTTTGGTCCATTGTGTCTGCTGCAGCATTCCATCATGACTGATTTATCATCCTCTCAGTCCATTTGTTTTTGCCGCCTTATAACCTTTGATGTATTTACTGATCAAGAACTTATCTCTTTTTAAAATTACCCATATGACTTGGCCTCCAGTCATCTGTGGCGATGAATTCTACAGATTCACCACCCTCTGGCTAAAGGAATTTCTCCTTATCTCTGTTCTAAAAGGGTACCCATCATTTCTGAGACTGTGCCACTGGTCCTTAACTCTCCCACTATTTCAGACATCATCTCTGCATCCGTCCTATCTAGGCCTTTCAATATTCGGTTGGTTTCAATGAGATTCCCTCCTTGTTCTTCCAAATAGGCTTGTTGGGCCTTTTACCGTGCAGTATATGTAAATAAAATGAACTGCAGTGAGTACAGGCCTAGAACCATAAAACACTCATGTTAATCCTTTCATCCTGGCATCATTCTTGTAAACCTCATCTGGACCCTCTCCAATGGCAGCACATCCTTAGATATTGGGCCAAAAATTGCTCACAATACTCCAAATGCGGTCTGTCCAATTATGCCCTTGGCTTTGTATTCTAGTCCTTTTGAAAAGAATTGCATTTGCCTTCCTTACTACCAACTCAACCATTGACCTTTAGGGAATCATGAGTCTTTGAGTCTTTGAATCTAAGAGTCTTTGTATCTTCCAGTTTCTGAAATTTGCTATGCCTTTATTCCTTCCACCAAAGTGAATAACAATGCACTTCGCTGCTCTGTATTCCATCTGCCACTTCTTTATCCAATCTCTGAATCTGTCCAAGTCCTTCTGCAGACTCTTGACTTTTTCATCATTACCTGTCCCACCACCAATCAGTGTTTCATCCGCAAACTTGGCCACAAAGTTTCTTTATATTTCTTTATTCGCATTCTTTGCCTTCTGCCAGCCAATCAATCTCTATGTTAGTATCTTTCCTGTAATACCATGGGCTTTTAATTTGTTTATTAGCCTCATCTATAGCACCTTGTCAAAGGCCTTCTGAAAATCCAGGTAAACAGAATCCACTGACTCTCCATGTCTATCCTGCCTGTTATTTCCTCAAAGAATTTCAACAGATTAGTCAGGCAAGATTTCCCCTTAAGGAAACTATGCAGAGTTTGGCCTGTTTTATATTGTGCCTCCAACCATACTAAAACTCATTCTTAATAATGGACTCCAACATCTTTCCAGCCACTGAAGTTGGGCTTACTGGCCTATCATTTTCTTTCTTCTGCCTCCCTCCGATCTTAGAGTGGTGTGACTTTCGCAATTTTACAGAGCTGTGGAACCATTCCAGAATCTAGTGATTCTTGAAAGATAATTAATGCTTCCACTATCTTTTCAGCTACCTCTTTCAGAAACCTGGCATGTAGTCTGTCTCGTCCAGTTGACTTGCCTGCCTTTAGACCTTTTAGCTACCCAAGCATCTTAGAAATAATGACTACACTTACTTCTGCCCCCTGACAATCTTGAATTTCTGGCATGCTTCTTGTATCTTCTACTGATACAAAATACTTAATTCATCTGCCATTTCTTCATTCCCCATTACTGTTTCTCCATGACTCATCAGTCCAATGTCAACTCTTGCCTCTCTTTTACACTTCATTTATCTGGATAAACTTCTAGTGTATTTTGTTTTATATTATTAGCTAGCTTACCTTCATATTTCATCTTACTCACTTTATTATTTAGCCTTTGCAGACATCCATGAAAAACAGAAGAACCCCAAAAGAATGACAGAAAAACGTCAGAGCCCCAAAGCCCCCTCTCTGCGCCCCGCGCAAGCAGCAGCAAGCATTAATGCATGAACTTTCCCTCATTTTTGTTGCAGTCCCGTAATTGATCCAGGTCTTTTAAAATAATGCAATAATTATATACAGTGAATTCCAGTTAATTGGGCTTTCGGTTAATCAGGGCAGTTGCTTATTTAGGACAACTTTTGGAGAACAAACTAATTGAAAAAATACCTTAGATTCCTGTAGTTTATTTGGGAAACTATGCCACTTAATTGGGACAGAAGACTGTTGTTGAACAGTTTCTAACTAGTGTTGTTCAATCTTGTGTGGCCATTAGACGTTGTAGTAGCATCAGTTGCGTTTGTTACCGATGGATGGCAAGAAATAAGCAGTATTTATATTTCACTACTTCAAGTTAGACACTACACAGAATTTGGAGGTATAGACAATCTTGATGTATTGTCGATAGTATTGTATGATGGCAGTCCATGATGTGCATGAGGTGTCTGTGCTCGTTGTTCATTGCGTACACTGGATGAATTCCTCCGTCAATAACTATTGGAACTAATAATTTTTTTAGTACTGTTGGTAGGTTCTAAATTGCTCATTATTTCATTTAAATGCATAATTTGTTATGCAGAAAGTTTGAAATAAATAACATCAGTTAATAACTCATCAGAGGTGAATGATAAGTTTGTGGCCTGAAGGGGATGAGTTATTAACTTCAAACTTTCTGCATAATCATTCAAAGAGTTGACCTGCATGTGCATGTAATTAGAGCTGTATAACTCATCTCCTTCTACCTTAGGCCACAAACTTATCAATCAACCATCTGTGGACACTTTCTGGAGATCCAAGATTCGTATGCTCCACGATGGCTGGACTAAGTGTGTAAATGCAGGAGGGGACTATGTTGAAAAATAAATGTGCTAGGTTTTCTAAAATTGGCTCCTTCTACCTTCGGCCACAAACATATCAATCACCCCTTGTATGTGCAGTGAAAATTACGACTGCCAAAATGCTCAAGAAGCTTAATGGTCTGAGGGTGGGTAAGTCTCCTGGACCTGATGGAATGCACCCTCGGGTTCTGAAGGAAGTAGCTGGAGAGATTGTAGGGGCATTAACAATGATCTTTCAAGAATTGATAGATTCTGGCATTGTACTGGATGACAGGAAAATTGCAAATGTTACCCCCGCTATTTAAGAAAAGTGGGAGGCAGCAGAAAGGAAACTATAGACCTGTTAGCCTGACATCAGTGGTTGGAAAGTTGTTGGAATCGATTGTTAGGGATGAGATTACGGAGTACCTGGAGGCACATGCAAGATAGGCCAAAGCCAGCATGGTTTCCTGAAAGGAAAGTCCTGCCTGATTAACCTACTGCAATTTTTTGAGGAAATTACAAACAGGGTAGAGAAAGGAGATGCAGTAGATATGGTGTACTTGGATTTTCAGAGGGCCTTTGACAAGGCCTGCTTAGCAGGATAAGAGCCCATGGAATTACAGGGGAGTTACTAGCATGGGTCGAGCATTGGCTGATTGGCAGACAAGAGAGAGTGGGAATAAAGGGATCCTGTTCTGGCTGGCTGTTGGTTACCAATGGAGTTCCACAGGGGTTGGTGTTGGGACTGTTGCTTTTTACGATGTATTTTAATGACTTGGACTATGGGATTAATGGATTTGTGGCTAAATTTGCCGATGATACAAAGCTAGGTGGAGGAACGGGTAGTGTTGAGGAAACAGAGCCTGCAGAGAAACTTAGATAGTTTAGGGGAATGGGCAAAGAAGTGGCAAATGAAATACAATGATGGAAAGTGTATGGTCATGCGCTTTGGTGGAAGAAATAAACGGGCAGACTATTATTTAGATGGGGAGAGAATTCAAAATGGAGAGATGCAACGCGACTTGGGAGTACTTGTGCAAGATACCCTAAAGGTTAACCTGCAGGTTGAGTTGGTTGTGAAGAATGCAAATGCAATTTTGGCATTCATTACAAGAGGTATAGAATATAACAGCAGGGATTGATGTTGGGGCACTCGTGAGACTGCACCTGGAGTATTTTGCGCAGTTTAGGGATTTTTAATTTAGAAAGGATATACTGACATTGGAGATGGTTCAGAGAAGATTCACAAGAATGATTCCAGGAATGAAAGGGTTACCATATGAGGAATGTCTGGCAGCTCTTGGGCTGTATTCCCTGGTGTTCAGGAGAATGAGGAGGGGATCTCATAGAAATATTCCGAATGTTAAAAGGCTTGAACAGATTAGATATGGCAAAGTTATTTCCTATGGTAGGGGTGTCCAGGACAAGAGGGCACGACTTCAGGATTGAAGGACGTCCATTTAGAACAGATGCGGAGAAATTACTTTACTTGGGGTGGTAAATATGTGGAATTTGTTGCCAGGAGCGGCTGTGGAGGACAAGTCATTTGGTGCATTTAAGACAGAGACAGATGGCCAGGGCATCAAAGAGTATGGGGAGAAGGCAGGGGAGTGGGGATGATTGCAAGAATTGGATCAGCCCCTGATGAATGGCGGAGCAGAGTCGATGGACTGAATAGCGTACTTCTGCTCCTGTATAGTCAGCCCTCCTTATTTGCGAGGAATTGGTTCCGGGACCCCTCGCGGATACCAAAAAACGCGGATGTTCAAGTCCCCTATTCAACCTGTCTCAAAGTGGTGGACCTTGGGACCCAGCGGAACCTTAGACCTTATTTAACCTGTCGCAGTGTGGTGGACATTAGGACCTGGCGGTAGATCTCTGAATCCGCGGTGTTTCTGTTCACAAAAGTAATCAGGATTGAAAATAAAGTGGAAGTAATAAATCGATCAGAAAGAGGTCATTGGAAAAGTGTTAGGCTACAGTTGGTCAATAATCGGTACAATTTTAAAGGATAAAGTGAGGAAGGCCCTGCCCCGATGAAAGCTACAATTATTACTAAGCAAAGCAGTGGTTTAATTATTGGGTTTTGGGTTTGTGCTCCTCCACATCAACCAGACACGGATGGAGAGCATGCTCGGAAGTGGTCTGTCACTGGATCGAACTCGGGAACTTCCCAAGTGCGGCGCTGAAACATATGCTCTTAAGTGTTTTATATGCATAGAAAGGTAAAATATATATTACCGTAGATTCCGGACTACAGAGCGCACCTGATTAAAAGCCACTGGCTCTAATTTTAGAAAGAAAATCAATTTTTTACTTGTACAGGCCGCACCGGATTTTCGGCCGCAGGTGTCCCACGTTGTAATATGAGATATTTACACAGAAAGATATTACACGTGAGGATTTTTTAACTTTTAATTAAATCCATATGATAACATAAACAAATACATATTGCAAATGCTTTTTTTTCGAACCGTGCCTGTAACGCAGCTACTTTTAAATATACGTTGCGTATACTTTTTTACTGAACAACATTCCAATATCTCCTAACGACTGGTAAAAAATATATATACTGCAGCCTACCAGGAAAAGTTATTGATCGCCTTTAACTTAAAAGCAGCGTTTTGGCTCCGCTGCTCGCCCCCGCCGTCCCGTTTATCGCAAACCGGCATTTTCCCACAAGACGCGGCGAAACCGGGTGTGACATCATAGCATCCCGCGATGTAGTACAGAAAACAAATATAGTTAAAACTCTTCTAACTTTAACTAGAAAATGAATTACTAAGCGAAAATATTATAAACTAAATAACTGCCATAAAGGCAGCACAATGCTTTTCTTCGAGTGTTTTCCATGTTGATGAGGGTGAGTACAAATGACTGATTTACAATAATTTAATTGTGAAAGTGCGCTTGATTTATCGTACAATTTCATTGGACCTCTGTGAACTACTCATCAATTTTATTGGTCTACTGTTACGAGGCAAAATGTTTTTGGCGGCATGAAAAAAAATCATGCATTAGCCGCACCGTAGTAAAGGCCGCAGTGTTCAAAGCTGTTCAAAATGTGGGAAAAAAGTAGCGGCTTAAAATCCGGAATCTACGGTATATACTAAGACAAACGTTTGACTAACTGACGCTAAATAATACCGGATGTACCTGTTCCAACTTACATAGTAAGAGAACTTCCGATTTTTTTCCAATCCTGATCCATGGTAACCTACGCACATCCTCCCATATACTTTAAATAATCTCTAGATTACTTATAATTCGCAGTACAATATAAATGCTATGTAAAATAGTTGTTATACTGCATTATTTAGGGAATAATGACAAGAAAAAAAAGTTTGTACATGCTCGAACAACAAGTGCTGGAAGAGCACTTCCTGGTTTTCTCAATTCGCAGTTGGTTGAATTCGCACATGCAGAACTCGCAGATAAGGAGGGCCAACTGTATCTTATTTTTGGTGGTCAAAACTGATGAAACTATGAGTGAATTCTGATCATTGGGTAGATTAAGAAAATTAGTTTTTGTGCACTGACTTTATTACAGAGCTTTGAATCCTGAAGAATTTTGCCTTTTTAGCTGCAAAACTCCTCCTATCTCCACAGTCTCATTTATTATCAAGTCATTAATGGATAGTGGTTGTCGCAGTTCCCTATCGCCACGTACTCTGATAATATGTTAATTTGAATTGCACTGTTAGAAACATTTGAGGGCTCTTTTGGTAGCATTCGACAATATGCATTTTGAAATGGGTTATCAGTAAGTTATTTGTTTTTCGATTAAAGTGAAGCTTTCATACCCATACTCATGTTACATGCCAGCACCTTAACATCTGACTACTTTGAAGATACTGTATCCAAAGCAGTTGCATCTTTTTTTAGGTAATTATCAAGTCAAGTCACTTTTATTGTCATTTCGACCATAACTACTATGTACAGTACATAGTAAAAATGAAACAATGTTTTTCAGGACCATGGTGTTACATGACACAATACAAAAACTAGACTGAACTACATAAAAAACAACACAGAGAAAAAAAACAACTACACTAGACTTCAGACCTACCCAGGACTGCATAAAGTGCACAAAACAGTGCAGGCATTACAATAAATAATAAACAGGACAATCGGGCAAGGTATCAGTCCAGGCTTCGGGTATTGAGGAGTCTGATAGCTTGGGGGAAGAAACTGTTACATAGTCTGGTCGTGAGAGCCCGAATGATTCGGTGCCTTTTCCCAGACGGCAGGAGGGAGAAGAGTTTGTATGAGGGGTGTGTGGGTCCTTCAAAATGCTGTTTGCATTGAGGATGCAGAGTGTAGTGTAAATGTCCGTGATGGTGGGAAGAGAGACCCCGATGATCTTCTCAGCTGATCACACTATCCGCTGCAGGGTCTTGCAATCTGTGATGGTGCAATTTCCGAACCAGACAGTGATGCAGCTGCTCAGGATGCTCTCAATACAACCCCTGTAGAATGTGATGAGGGTGGGGAGTGGAAGATGGACTTACCTCAGCCTTTGCAGAAAGTAGAGATGCTGCTGGGCTTTCTTTGCTATGAAGCTCGTGTTAAGGAAACAGGTGAGATTCTCCACCAGGTGACCACCAAAATAATTTGGTGCTCTTAACGATCTCTACTGAGGAGCCATCGATGTTCAGCAGGGAGTGGTTGCTCTGTGCCCTCCTGAAGTCAACAACCATCTCTTTTGTTTTGTTCACATTCGGAGACAGGTTGTTGGCTCTGCACCAGTCCGTTAGCTGCTGCACCTCCTCTCTGTAAGCTGACTCGTTGTTCTTGCTGATGAACGGTCGTGTCATCGGTGAACTTGATGATGTGGTTCGAGCTGTGAGTTGTAGCACAGTTGTGAGTCAGCAGAGTGAACAGCAGTGGATTGAGCACACAGCCCTGGGAGGGCCCTGTGCTCAGTGCGATGGTGTTGGAGATGCTGCTCCTGATCTGGACTGACTGTGGTCTCCCAGTCAGGAAGTCTAGGATCCAGTTGCAGAAGGAGGTGTTCAGGCCTAGTAGGCTCAGCTGTCAAATTGGTGTTGCTACTTTCAAGTTTTGTTGAGGGGCAAAATTAGCAGTGGACTTTTATTCATGCTTGATACCACACACGATATTTTAGTTCTGAATAAAATGGCAATAGTAAATGTACATTAAATTAAATGACATCTTAATTAGTCTTTGTAAAATTTCCTTCCAGCTGGGTCCATTCTTTCTGGCTAAATTTCTGAAAGAAATGAGGAAATCTGTCAATAACATAATATAAATAAATTGAAGTTTTATCCACCATCTTTGCTAAATAGATAAATGTCTCTCGTGTATTGTTGATCCATCTAACTGGAGATTGTTTTTCCATTTGTATAAGTTCTGACATCTCCCTTTTTCTAAGATGTATTAATCGAAATCTTTGGAATGTTCAGTCTCTGAGCAGCACTTGCATTACACTGTGTTTTCTTTACTTCATTAATTTCTATGTTTACCTTTTTCATTGAAGGCACCAATTTATCCTGATGCAATTTAACGACTGGTTGCTTTTTACAAAGCCTAAACTTTCCTGTCATTCCTGCTATTTCAGTTGGCTTTAGATTCTAACCTGGTTGATGTTCCCACTATTTGCATAATGCTACAGCAATGTGGTTTCCTTGGCAGATTTAATTACAGATTTCTAGATCTAGCTTCAAGGAATCTGATGGGACAGTACTTGTGTTTGCATTGATCTTTGGAGGTACGTTGTTACTGTGTCCCAATAGTTGCAAGTAATGCAACCCCGTGTAGCTTTAGTTCAGAATACTGATATATCATCAAAGTACTTTTTGCGAAGGCTGAGGAAAGTCCATCTCCCACCCCCCCCCCCCCCCCATCCTCATCACATTCTACAGGGGTTGTATTGAGAGCATCCTGAGCAGCTGCATCACTGCCTGGTTCGAAAATTGCACCATCTCGGATCGCAAGACCCTGCAGCGGATAGTGAGGTCAGCGGAGAAGATCATCGGGGTCTCTCTTCCTGCCATCACGGACATTTACACTACACGCTGCATCCGCAAAGGAAACAGCATTATGAAGGACCCCATGCACCCCTCATACAATCTCTTCTCCCTCCTGCCATCTGGGAAAAGGCTCTCACGACCAGACTATATAACAGTTTCTTCCCCCAAGCTATCAGACTCCTCAATACCTGAAGCCTGGACTGACACCTTGCCCTACTGTCCTGTTGATTATTTATTGTAATGCCTGCCCTGTTTATGTGCACTTTATGCAGTCCGGTGTAGGTCTGTAGTCTAGTATAGCTTTCTCTTTTTTATTACTTAGTTCAGTCTAGTTTTTTGTACTGTGTCATGTAAACCATGGTCCTGAAAAACGTTGTCTCATTTTTACTATGCACTGTAACAGCAGTTATGGTCGAAATGACAATAAAAGTTGACTTGACTTGACTTGAAGTAGCAAGTGCTGGATTGCTAATATGGGAAGTGGATATATTGCTGGAGAATAGTATGGGATTGTGAAGCTGGTTTAGAATGAATGAAAAATGTTGCCTTTGTGGAACTGCATCTGGACCATGGAAATGCTTGGAATGTTGAATTTCAAAATACTTATAACCATTGGATATACAAATTATTAAATGATTGCCTGGTTGACAGATTGCTTAATAGACTGGTAAACATAAATTGCTGTTTTGCAATTTGTCTGACAAGATCCATGATATTGATCTCCATAGAAGCACATTTGTTACTTAATCACTTTGCACTTATAATGACAGCTGCAAAGAAATCCACATGTCTAGACAATTCATTTCTTATGGACCAGAAGGACAAAAGAGGGTTGTTTGTATTGGATGAGAAAAGGGTGAAATAGTTGGAACTCAGTAGTTCTCAGCCCTTCAGTCTTGAATAGGTGTTTGAGTTTAAAATTTATATTAAGTTACAAAACTCAGAGTAAATTCATTTTCAAAGTAGGTATATGTCATCATATACTACCTTGCCATTCATTTTCTTTCAGGCATTTACAGCAGAACAGAGAAATACAATCTAATCATGGAAGATTATACACAAAGACTGACAGGGAAACAGTGTACAGAACGAGAAAAACTGTGCCAATAAAAAATAAATAAGTAAATAAATAATACCAAGAACATGAGTTGTAGAGTCCTGAAAGTGAGTCCACAGGTTGTAGAATCAGTTCAGAGTTGAGGTGAGTGAAATTATCCATTCAGGTCCAGGAGCCTGATGGTTGAATAGTGATAATTGTTCCTGAACTGGTGGTGTGTGTCTTAAAGCTCCTCTACCTCCTTCCTGGCGTTAGCAGTGAGAAGAGCGTGGCCTGGATTGAAATTGCAAGACACATAAAAAGCTTCAACTTGAAATTGTGTTGAAGTTATAAGACATTCATCTGAAAATATGTTGTCAATGTTCTTAAGACTATTACAAATCACTTGTCAGCAATTGAGTCTCTGTCAGCTCATTGATTCCTGTCTCAAGAACATGTTAGTTGTCCTGTACAGGCATTTTTCCGTCAGCTTGAACTGAATGTAGTTTTCTTGCATTGAGTTACTAGATCAACACTTTACTTCTGAAGCTCATGTATCAGCCTAGGTTCCAACTGCCTAGCCACTGCGGCACCAGTGTCTGAACCTCTTGCTCGTCAAACTTATTGTTCATTGCCATAGATGTGTGTATGACCAGCTGTTTATCAAGACCTTACTCTTATGGTGGTTAAATCACAAAATTTATCATCCATATCTATTATCTGTGTCTTGTCTCTTTAATACCTATTCACATTGGCTGCATTGTTAACTCTTAGAAAAACTGTCATATTAAATTTATGGAATTTCAATTCAACTGTCTTTCACAATGTAAAACTTAGCATGAAATCCAACATTCTTTGCTATATTTCCATAGCTATACTTTTCCTCTGAATTGTCTTTCTCTAATGCATCATTTATATGCAGTATTGTATTGCTACAGAAGAGAAAAAAAGATTTTTGCAGCAGAATTTTGCAGTCGCTAATTAACTGCAATGTATTATAATTCCTTGCATCAAATTAAATTTTCACAGATTGTGAGGATGTCATTAGCCAAATATATTGTTCTTTATAACCATATAACAATTACAGCACGGAAACAGGCCATCTCGGCCCTTCTAGTCTGTGCCAAACAAATACTCTCACCTAGTCCCACTGGCCCGCACTCAGCCCATAACCCTCCATTCCTTTCCTGTCCATATACCTATCCAATTTTACTTTAAATGACAATACCGAACCTGCCTCTACCACTTCTGCTGGAAGCTCGTTCCACACAGCTACCACTCTCTGAGTAAAGAAATTCCCCCTCGTGTTACCTTTAAACTTTTGCCCCCTAACTCTCAACTCATGTCCTCTTGTTTGAATCTCCCCTACTCTCAATGGAAAAAGCCTATCCACATCAACTCTATCTATCCCACTCATAATTTTAAATACCGTAGATTCCGGATTATAAGCCGCTACTTTTTTCCCACATTTTGAACAGCTTTGAACTCTGCGGCCTATAATCCAGAGCGGCTAATACATGGTTTTTTTTCATGCCGCCTCGTAAACATTTTGCCTCGTAACAGTAGACCAATAAAATTGATGAGTAGTTCACAGAGGTCCAATGAAATTGTACGATAAATCAAGCGCACTTTCACAATTAAATTATTGTAAATCAGTCATTTGTACTCACCCTCATCAACATGGAAAATACTCGAAGAAAAGCAAGACCCGAGCGCGTCAGACCCGATTAGACCCGATCGCATTGCGCAAGCGCGTCAGACCCGATTAGACCCGATCGCAATGCGCAAGCGCGTCAGACCCGATTAGACCCGATCGCATTGCGCAAGCGCGTCAGACCCGATTAGACCCGATCGCGTTGCGCAAGCGCGTCAGACCCGATTAGACCCGATCGCGTTGCGCAAGCGCGTCAGACCCGATTAGACCCGATCGCATTGCGCAAGCGCGTCAGACCCGATTAGACCCGAGCGAAAACACTGCTTTTAAGTTAAAGTCGATCAATAACTTTTCCTGGTAGGCTGCAGTATATATATTTTTACCAGTCGCTAGGAGATATTGGAATGTTGTTCGTGCTGTTCAGTAAAAAAGTATATGCAACGTAATTTGTGTTACCGATACGTATGTATATTTAAAAGTAGCGGTGCGGCCTAAAATCCGGTGCGGCCTTTACAATTAAAAAATTGATTTTATTTCTAAAATTAGAGCCTGCGGCTTTTAATCAGGTGCGCTCTGTAGTCCGGAATCTACGGTACCTCTATCAAGTCCCCCCCTCAACCTTCTACGCTCCAAAGAATAAAGACCTAACTTGTTCAACCTTTCCCTATAACTTAGGTGCTGAAACCCAGGTAACATTCTAGTAAATCTTCTCTGTACTCTCTATTTTGTTGACATCTTTCCTATAATTCGGTGACCAGAACTGTACACAATACTCCAAATTCGGCCTCACCAATGCCTTGCACAATTTTAACATTACATCCCAACTCCTATACTCAATGCTCTGATTTATAAAGGCCAGCATACCAAAAGCTTTCTTCACCACCCTATCCACATGAGATTCCACCTTCAGGGAACTATGCACCATTATTCCCAGATCACTCTGTTCTACTGCATTCTTCAATGCTCTACCATTTACCATGTATGTCCTATTTGGATTATTCCTACCAAAATGTAGCACCTCACACTTATCAGCATTAAACTCCATCTGCCATCGTTCAGCCCACTCTTCTAACTGGCCTAAATCTCTCTGCAAGCTTTGAAAACCTACTTCATTATCCACAACGCCACCTACCTTAGTATCATCTACAAACTTACTAATCCAATTTACCACCCCATCATCCAGATCATTAATGTATATGACAAACAACATTGGACCTAGTACAGATCCCTGAGGCACACCACTAGTCACCGGCCTCCAGCCTGACAAACAGTTATCTACCACTACTCTCTGGCATCTCCCATCCAGCCACTGTTGAATCCATTTTACTACTTCAATATTAATACTTAATGATTGAACCTTCCTAACTAACCTTCCGTGTGGAACCTTGTCAAAGGCCTTGCTGAAGTCCATATAGACAACATCCACTGGTTTACCCTCGTCAACTTTCCTTGTAACCTCTTCAAAAAATTCAATAAGATTTGTCAAATATGACCTTCCATGCACAAATCCATGTTGACTGTTCCTAATCAGACCCTGTCTATCCAGATAATTATATATACCATCTCTAAGAATATTGTCCATTAATTTACCCACCACTGACATCAAACTGACAGGCCTATAATTGCTAGGTTTACTCTTAGAACCCTTTTTAAACAATGGAACCACATGAGCAATATGCCAATCCATCCCCGTTTCTAATGACATTTGAAATATTTCTGTCAGAGCCCCTGCTATTTCCACACCAACTTCTCTCAAGGTCTTAGGGAATATCCTGTCAGGACCAGGAGCTTTATCCACTTTTGTACTCCTTAAAAGCGCCAGTACTTCCTCCTCTTTAATCGTCATAGTTTCCATAACTTCCCTACTTATTTCCCTTACCTTACACAATTCAATATCCTTCTCCTTAGTGAATACTGAAGAAAAGAAATTGTTCAAAATCTCCCCCATCTCTTTTGGCTCCACACATAGCTGTCCACTCTGATTCTCTAAGGGACCTATTTTATCCCTCACTATCCTTTTGCTATTAATATAACTGTAGAAACCCTTCGGATTTATTTTCACCTTACTTGCCAAAGCAACCTGGTGTCTTTTAGCTTTTCTAATTTCTTTCTTAAGATTCTTCTTACATTCTTTATATTCCTTGAGCACCTTATTTACTCCATGCTGCCTATATTTATTGTAGATATCTCTCTTTTTCCTAACCAAGTTTCCAATATCCCTTGAAAACCATGGCTTTCTCAACCTTTTAACCTTTCCTTTCAACCTAACAAGAACATAAAGATTCTGTACCCTCAAAATTTCACCTTTAAATGACCTCCATTTCTCTATTACATCCTTCCCATAAAACAAATTGTCCCAATCCACTCCTCCTAAATCCTTTTGCATCTCCTCAAAGTTAGCCTTTCTCCAATCAAAAATTTCAACCCTGGGTCCAGTCCTATCCTTCTCCATAATTATATTGAAACTAATGTCATTGTGATCACTGGACCCGAAGTGCTCCCCAACACGTATCTCCATCACCTGACTTATTTCATTCCCTAACAGAAGATCCAACACTGTCCCTTCTCTAGTTGGTTCCTCTTTAATAGGCAAAAGATAATGATTGGTTTTATTTGTCATTGGATTGCACTGAAGCATGCAGTGAAATGTTGTTTTGCATCAACGTTCAACACATCCAAGATGTGCTATGGGGCAACCCATAAGTTTTGCCGTGCTTGCAGTGCCAACATAGCCTTTTCACAACTTATTAACCCTAACCTGTATGTTTTGAAATGTGGGAGGATACCAGAGCACCTGGAAGAAACCCACAAAGTTATGGGGAGAATGTACAAACTCCTTGTAAGAAAGCAGTGGGAATTGAATCCTGATCTTATTGCTGGTGCGGTAATGAGTTATGCTAGCCACTATGTACCCTGCCACCCACCACAAAAAGATAATGTTAGTTATTGTTTGTTGAATAACGGCTGTCCTTTCAGCTGACATGCTTTTAACTACAGTGGTTTCCATTTAATTGGGACACATGGGAAACATTTTGGCCCAATTAAGTGTCTGCCCCAACTTAAAGTTTCATGGAAATAGTTAAAGGGCATAGCAAAGACAAACTGATTAACTGAGTAACAAATTATGCATTTAAATGAAATACAGAATGAATTAGAACACTATCAATACTATTACAGTATTATAAAATTATTCCTAGTATTTATCATTGCCATATTCTCTTGACTGTAGAAGAACAACATCAGTGCAGACACCTAGTGCAGATAATGGATGACCTTCATTGCTTTCCTGCATAAAGTCAAAATATAAAACAATGATTTAAAATCACTGATTTTTGAATTGGTGTCTGTTGGTCCAAATGGATAATGTAACACAAGCACATGTAATTTACTATTCAAAAACTGTTCACTCCATAATGTCTAGTGGCCATTTCTGGCATCGCCAAGCCTGAATACTTGAAAACGTAGTGAGCAAAACAGTTATGAATTGTAAACACAAAGTACACTGCAGATGCTGTGGTCAAAGCAACACGTACAACATGCTGGAGGAACTCAGCAGGTTGGGCAGCATCCGTGGAAACGAGCAGTCAACGTTTCAGGCTGAGACCCTTTGTCTTCATCAGGTCTCGGCCCGAAACGTTGACT
The DNA here is from genome assembly GCF_048418815.1 of Hemitrygon akajei. Classification (NCBI taxonomy): domain Eukaryota; kingdom Metazoa; phylum Chordata; class Chondrichthyes; order Myliobatiformes; family Dasyatidae; genus Hemitrygon; species Hemitrygon akajei. The sequence continues at coordinate 86,115,266 of NC_133138.1, read as the reverse complement.
GTTCGTTTCTACGGATGCTGCCTGACCTACAGTTATGAATTGGCTTATTACTTATTTCTCGCCAACTATCAGTGACAAAACTCGCTGCTTTTCTGAACAGAAACACACACAACTGGTGTTATTTTAAAAACTGTTCGCTGTGATCACAGTGTAGAGTACACGTGACTAATGTTAGTTCGAAACTGTTCAGCAACTGTCCCAATTAAGTGCATAGTGTTCCAAATAAATAATTTTCTCAATTAGTGTTTGTTCTTAAAGGGTTGTCCCAAATGAGCGGCAGCCCTGATTAACTGATGGTCCAATGAACTGGAATCCATTGTATTTGAGAAGGGACTTCCAGTCATTGTTTTGGTGAACATGCTCCCCTTCGCTTTGTTGCTTCAGAATTTTCAGTCTGAATTTATTTCTCTTTTGTTTTTGAAAGCAAGATTCTAGCAATGATTTTTTTTAAAAAACATATGGATGTCTAAAATATAAAGAAACTGCTGTAAATACTGTGCCAGTCTGGCTGTATCAGTGAGATGAGAGAGAAACTATTGCTTTCCAAATAGCGTCTTTATCTGGAAATGTTCAGTTTCTCTTGCCATAGCCGCAGCCCAATTTCCAATATTTTCTGTTTTATTATGGTATTTTCCCAATCTTCAGTTAATTTTCAACCTCTGAGATTATAAATGCCTATTAAGAGAAAAAACAAATAGTTATCCAATAAACCTTTAATAAACAAAAACCTTCTTTATTTGTGTGAATATTGCTGGGGCTTTCTGTTTCAGGCATATTTGGATGAAGCATGGATGTTTTATTTAAAATGTTCATCAACTATGGCTGCAGAAGAGGACCTCTCATTTTCTATTGTTAACTTCATAGACCCTTCATTTTCTCAATCCAGTTACCTTACTGGCAGTGTAATCATGCAGATTGTCAACCAAGCATGATGAAATTAAGTGGTCTCTGTATTCCACCTTGTGGGGCCGGGGTGAAGAAAGGAAAGCATTTTTTTTCCAAGTTTAATATGTTATAAAAGGAACACATAGAAAAGCTATTATTTTATGGCTCATTTGAAACCCAATGCTCAATTAAGTAGCATAAACAAGAGAAAATGTCCAGATGCTGGAAATCCAAGCAACACATACAAAATGCTGGAGGAACTCAGCAGGCCAGGCAGCATCTATGGAATAAAAAAAGTATAGTTGACATTTCGGGTTGAGACCCTTCAGCAGGACTGGGCGTAAGTAAGTAGGATATTGCTGTAAATCAGTAACTTTGTTCCCTACAGATGAGGATTGTTTCTTTATTGGTTGCAAAGTGTCCTGGGAAATCTTGTAAGGGATATGGACGATGGTAAAGAAATTGTTTTTTTAAGTTCCGAAACTGGTCGAAGATCCTAACAACTATTACTAATCTTAAATAACTACAGAACATTGTTATAAAATACAGCAATATAATTGATGGTTTTGTTGTAGTCAGGATATAGAATATAGTATTGTGGTAATGAAAACGTAGCTTTAATGCTTACTTTGCTTGGATCGCAGCATGCATAATTGTTGCTACAAGCAGTCAGATTCTGAAACATTATTTTCAATTCTCTGTAACTATTGACACTGTGTTTGCATTTGTTCTGTGACATAAATGTGAACATTCCTGATTGTGAAATAATAAGTCATCCTGTCGGTCTTAACGTTTAAATGTGTATTTACGCAGGCCTTCATTAGTTGCGATATTGAATACAAGGGCAGGAAGATTGGGTTCCAGCTTCATTAAACTGGTGAGACCTCAGATGGGGTACTGCAGGCAGTTTTGACCACTGCAGTATAGCATCACTGCAGAAGGTAGAGAAGAGATTTGGATTTTGCCTGGGATGTAGCATTGTAGTTATTAACAGTGACTGTATAAGTTAGCTTCTTTCTGGAGAGGCAAGGGTAAAAAGGTATGTGAGAGATATAAAATGAGAATATAGATAGGCTAGACTGCGGATGCTCCCTATGTCTGAGATGGATAAAACTAATGGACATAGATCTAGGGTAAAGGGTAAGTGATTTATAGGAGACCTGAAGGGGCTCTTCTTCAATCAGACTGGTGAGTACCTGGAATGCACTGCCTGTGAGATTTGTGGAAGTAGAGTCCCTGATAACATTTAAGAAATGAATATATGAGCACTTAAATTGTCTGGACGTGCATAGAAGAGTACAGACCAATTGATGGGATTCTGATGCAAGTCAGTTCATTGCAATTGTGCATATGACAATAAGCTCAGCTCTGGTCAGCACAAATGTAATGGGCTGAATGGCCTGTTATCCAAAGTTTGTTGATGTATGTGCATTTAATGTTACTGTACCATGTAAACACTTACATTGTGTTACAGATTTTGAATTCATCCTGTTTTTATTATGGGTCCATAAACTAAACTATCTCAACAAATTGTTTCAAATTTTAGCTGGTACAGTAAAGTAGTGACTTTGAAAACAGATGTGATGCCTTCGTGCTCTCAGTCGGCAGGTGGCTGACTTACTGTTAGTACTAAAAGTTACAAACCTCTAGAGGCAAAAACATTTGAGTACTGCAATCTAAAAGGTAAATGGTATGCTATGATACTTGGTGTGTGAGTCTCTCAGGATTATGTAATATATAACCATTTCTGGTGCACTTGTCATTACAGTGTCAAAGGCTCTTTGTTTCAAATAGATTGATTCTTGTTCTGATCTAGAGATGCTTGCCATATGTTATCTTCATTGATATTCCCAACATATACACTTCGCAGGAAAGCATGCTGATCTCATGAAAAGAAAAAAATTACATCTTTTCTGTGAGGTTCTAGAAACACAAATTCAACACTAGAAAAAGTCATTTAGCACGTTGTGGTCATGGTAGCCAGAAGTGTATTTGCAGTTTATCCCAGTCCCTGGTCTTGCAGATTATGGCATTTCAAGTGTTAAGCTAGATCAAAGGGAAGTTCTGCTTGCACCTCTCCAACCCTCCTATTAATAACTTTAATGTGTATCTTCTGGACATTATTCTTGCTGAGAAAAGTTGGTCATTCTATCTACCTTTCCTTGGTACATCTGTATAAAGCCTTGAATAAATGTACAAGATAGGTGTGAGTGTGTCATCTTGTTCTTTCCAAAAGATACTGTGTATTTTCTCCCTCTGTCATCTTAAAACCGTTGAGATCCTTGCTGGGTTACAGTTCTGTTGCTGTTGGTTGCCTCTGGTATCTTGCATTAATAGAAATGGTTAATTTTTGAGTCAAGGAAATCCTTCAACCAAATGATTTCAATGCTACAACTTCATTTGTTTAATTAGCACAGAGACTAAAATATGCACAAGCAATTTATCCTGTTTGTGGCACTACCAAACAGAATTTTAAAAGCTAACTTTTCTGTGCTGATGTGAATTCTGATGCCTTACTGCTAAGATTAACTAACACAGGACTGACTGCACTGGATATTAGAAAAAAAAACATTGTTTCAGTGACTTAGTTATGCTGCCAGGGGTCCCATATCCATTTGACGAAGAAACAAATGTAAGTTTGAACTAAGACAGATTCCCTCAATCTACATGTTTGGGTCCACTTGGATACATCAGGCATTTAGCTTCGATGTGTAAGAAGTATTTTCAATAGACACATATCTTGTGCAGGATGAACAGCTGAAGTTCAGGGGCAAAGGGAGAATTACAAGATTTTTTAATGGAATTCTTTTCAGACAGTGGTTTGGGAGACGTTTTGATACAGGATCTAAACAAAAATTGAACCAATATCTGTATCGGAAAGTCAGCTATGAAAATGTAAGCTAGAATAAGTATACAGTGAAACAATAGACGAGGTGTTGCAACTCTACTGTACTCGATTTCGTCACTTCTCTGTTCTCTCACCCCAGTCAATTCGGATTGGCAACTGCATCTCCTCCACAATCACCATCAGCACAGCTGCACTACAGCTGTGTAGCCTTGTAGGCTGTGTGCTCAGTCACTTGCTCTTACTCACTGTACACTTTTGACTGAGACTAAGTACAGCTCCAAAGCCATCAATAAGTTTGCTGATGACACCACACTTTTGTTGGCCAAATCAAAGGTGGTAACAAATCAGCAGAAAGGAGAGAGATTGAAAATTTGGTTGAATGGTGCCACAACAACAACCTCTCACTCAATGTCAGCAGAACCAAAGGGGTTTCTTGATGTCAGGAGGAAGAAACCGGAGGACTCTGAACCAGTCCTCATTTAGGGATCGGAGGTGGGTGCAGAGGGTCAGTAACTTTAAAGTCTTTGCTGTTATCACCTTGGAGGATCTGTCCTGGGACCAGTATGCAAGTGCCATAATTTGTCATTACAAAGAAGGCATTGTAGCGCCATTACTTTATTAGAAGCTTGCACAGATTTGGCAATTTTAAACTTTGAGGAACTTCAATAGACGCACAGTGGAGCGCATCCTGGCTGGTTGCATTACAGCTAGGTATGGAAGTACCAATGCCCAAGAACAGAAAAGCATACAAAAAGTATTTGGATACAGCTCAGTCCATCACAGGAAAAGCCCTCCAAGCCTACATCTACAAGGAGTGCTGCCACAATAAGTAACATCCATCATCAAGAAACCTCTCTTCTTGCTGCTGTCATTGGAAAAGAGGTACGGGAGTCTGGGACCCCATACCACCAGGTTCAGGAATAGTTATTACTCTATAAACATCAGGCTCCTGAACCAGCATGAATAATTTCACTTTCCTCAACACTGAACACAAAATATGGACTTGTCTTCAGTGACTCTACAGTTCATGTTCTCAATATTATTTATTTACCTATTTTATTATTATTCTTGTTTTTTATTTGCAAAGTTTGTCTTTTGTGCATTGATTGCTTCTCAGTCATTGTGTATAGTTTTTCATTGGTTCTATTGTATTTTTTTTGCTCTACTGTGAATGCCTGCAAGAAATCGAATCTCACGGTAGGATATGATGCCATAGACTGTCTGTACTTTGATAATAAATTACTTTGCACTTTGAACTTTGGACAGATAGGGTGGAAGGAGGCCGAAAAGATAGGATTTAGATTGAAAACTACCAGGGCAACTAATTTATTCAGAAAGAGGGAAATCAAAATGTGCATTTTAAGAAAAAATAACATTCCAAACTAGAAAATCTGTATATTAATGAAAAAAGTGCAGAAACTTGTCTTGTATCTTCTCTCTTGATGATACTAAAAAACTAAAAGAGGCTGACACAGTGTACATAGTTCAAGTGAATAAGTAAGCATATGGTTCAAAACTCACATTGTGCAATAGTGTAGCTGTGTTTTCTGTATCATGTTTAATTTCTGCAGATTTAGAAAAGAGCTTTTCTGGGTTTGTGGTAATTTAGTTAATAACAGATTGTTAAAAAAACTATTTTTGTCAGTACTAATTAAAAATAGTCATGCTTTCCTTCCACTTCTCCCTTCCTTCTCCCAAGCACAATGGTTATGAAGAATGGTTAGGTCAAGGGGTTGAATTAGAAACACATTTGAAGTATGAATTTAATAAAAAGTATCCAAAAAAATCCTTAAAATTATGTATATAAATGATAAGTGTTTTTGTTCAACACAGATAGTTATGATTATTGTTGCAAGGACACAAATTTGAAGCCCTGCGTTCCATAGCATAACAGGCAGGGCCTTCAGTCCTAAAGAAGTTTCCAGTCCTGCTGAAGGGTTTCAGCTCGAAACGTTGACTGTACTTTTTTCCATAGATGCTGCCTGGCCTGCTGAGTTCCTCCAGCATTTTGTGTGTGTTGCTTGGATTTTCAGCATCTGCAGATTTTCTCCTGTTAGGATCTTTTGTCTGTTAGATTTTTGTAGTTTATATTTGAGTTGCCTTTTCCTGGCTCTTTAGAGCTCAGCAAACTTGGCTAGTAAATAGCTGATGTATCCTGTTGTGTGTTCCATATTTGAATTATAGCTTTTGTTTAGCTGATTTCAGTTACATCATTAAAGTGAGAAGATGTTAAATTGCTCAGGCATCCCCAAACAAGGGGAAAATTCCTTAAGTAACCCATTTAAAATACTTCTGTGGTTGCTTGAGAATCTAACAGGATCTGCTTCTCTTTCTTCTCCCCCTCCCCCCTTTGTTGCTACAAATGACCTTTTTTTTTGCAAAATATATCAAAAACACCACAAAGTTTATTTTATAGATATCACAGTTACTGGAGTGTTGAATCAATGAAGGGGAATTACTTTTGAATAAAAGATGTTTTCTGACAACTGTCATTTAAGGCTGCCCTTTAAAATGATAGAAATATAGTATTTTTAAGACCAAAGTTTTAGCTAATACACATTTTTAACCTCATCTCCTGTATAATTATTTTTTTGCTGCTGTGTAATGTCAACTGATTCTTGGCAATAAATATTTGAAAGCTGGTCATATCAGTCTTGAAGCTGGTTGTTTCTCCAACTACCTCATTGCAATAACTGAGAGATTTGAACAGCTTTATTCATCATTTTGCAGTATTACTATGTTGGCAAGGTCATTAAAGATTACTGAAAACCTGAATCCAAGTAGATCTGATGGAGCCCAAGAGTCTTGGATATAGTGAATTACCCATTTTTACATGCAATTTTCTCTTTACTTTTGTAGCCTTGTGTAAGGATCCTATGGTTTATCATGGCTATTTACTTGATGTTTTACTTTATTTTCCTTAAAGTAAAAATCTCAGGTGGAATAGAATCTACAACCATTTTAATTTCTTGTAAAAATGCAGCAGTTTCCTTCAATTCTCAGCCTCAGCTGAATTTGTTGGTTCCAGTTCCGATGTACGCAGGAACGTAAGTGGTTCAGCATGAACACTGCGTCATTGTGCATTATCCTCTGCTTCAAATGCACACATGTAGATGTCATGTGAGGAATGATTCAGAAAGGCACCTTCAGGTTAAATCATGTAATGTGAGCTGTTGAGTGGGGACTTGTAAGCAACAAGACTTAAAATATTAATCCCCATTTATGTTAATGATAAGACTTGCATTACACTCTTCGCAAATATATAATTTCAAAAAATTTTATAACAAGTTGCCACAATTTTCCCTATTTTAATGTCATTGCACCAAATGTTTTGGTTTTCTTGGTATAAGACACCAATTGTGTCTACTTTTCAGACATTTAAGTTGTGTTTGCTTCAAGTAGAATTTGGAAGAGGAAAGTAATTTTCCTTTGTGGCCATTTAAACTCTGGTTATCAGGGAAGGACATGACAGTACCCACATTTACTGAACTTGAAGAATGACAACACAGGGAAGATTTTAGGGATACTCATTAATTTGTGGAATGGAGACAGCATAAAATAAATTAAGCCTTCTAATCTAATGACTGTAGTTAAAACTTGAATTGATTAGTTCAAATTGCATTTATGTTATATGTTATTATGTTTAATACAGGACAACTGGTGGTGTGCACACTTTGTTCCTTTGTAATGAAGACAAAACAGATTTGGCTATTTTCTGCCCACCTGCTCCCCTTACTGGCACGATTCTGCATGGTTCCTGTGGAAATGCTCATCATTATCAACAGATTTGCCATGATATTCACGGGACTGGAGGTGCTTTATTTCCTGGCCTCAAACCTGCTGGTACCATACAAGCTGGCAAAATCAGCCTACAGGGAGCTGGTGCAGGTGAGAGAATCTCTGTAGTTGATTATTCAAGACTTTTCCAAGCTTCTGTATTTTGCACTTCCAGTTATTCACCCTTCTTCCTCCAAATTCTCCAAGGCCTTTTTCTTGTGCCCTTCTATGAGTTATCTTCATCAACCTATTCTGTCCTATTCTGAGTGTTCCAGACATGCTGATTGTACAGGAAGATTTTTTTGCCTTCCGCTGGAGTCCACTTGGCTGCTCATAGTGCTGTATCTTAACTGAGTTTCAATTGCTAATGGCAATTTATTCTGTAAATTCAATGATTTGAAGCCATATTTATTTTATGACATCTCTTCATTGATGGCTCACTTCTTGACAAATTTACCACAATCCTATTTGTCTTAATTTGAGCTATTTAAAATTGCAGTTACTAAATGTAATTTTTTCCCATTTAGTTGTTAGTCTACCAAATAATTTGTTAGTGTTGTACTTTGCTGACTTTGTTATGTGGTTCATTAACCATTTTCTTTGTTTTGCATTTGAAGTTGGGCATCCTGACCACTCATAACTGTTACAAATTTAGTTCAAAAATTGCTAGAAATGTCTTTGGTTGAGAGAAACTTGACTAAAAGAAAATTATTTTTCCACCCATTCGAAAAACAGTACTGCTACTTTCAAGGTAGCTTTTAAAATTTATCTTTATTTGATCACAAAATTACTCTATAACTTTGTGGGAATGTGAGTGGAAAATAATGATCTTTCATAAAAGGAATTAAAGGAATGGAACGTTAAATTAGTGGGTAAATCATCAAACAGCCTATGATGAGAGAAAGGTATGCTGCATAATAATTGGCACCCATTACTGTACTGTTTGTATTGTGATATGACAGCTTAATGCCAATATCATTCCCCATGAGTTTCCAAGAATTGTTACATTTGTGGAGTGAAAAAAAATACCTGAACAGTTTAGGGCATCTCCCTTTTGAGGATTATTTTTCTGACCAGGTTTGTACTTGTAAAGCAACTTCTCTTGTATAAATGAGAACAGTTTCTAAAGTTTTAGAATGTTTGTCATCTCACTTTGTCTCAATTCAAGCAATTTCTTTTTCTATATCAAATTGATTTCTAATTTGCCTCAATTTCCTCCTTTTCTCCTATACCCTTTTAAGGGGAAGTACTCCTGTCCTATCATGCATCGTAATCACCGATGTTCCATTGACCTTGCAGCAATAACTAATGGCTGACAATATTTGATGCAGAAAATTCTGAACTTGAAGGATAAGGAAAGATGTGTGATTTACTGTCACAACATCTGGGATTTTAGATTTTGGATATACATATAGAGAGATTTCATGGCGAACAATGTGACAGTTACCTGCCAACACATTAAAACGTTGGCCTGGATTTTGTTTTATCTTTATTAATTTTGTAACTATTTCGTTAATAAATTCTGTGAAGTAATTCTACTTTATTTTTCTTCCCTCTTCATTAAGTTTGAACATGTTATCTGTGAGATTTTCACTTGTATAACAAAAGCATTTTCCATTTGCATCAGCATTCACATAGGAGGAAGAAGTGTTTTCCCTCAGCTGCCTTAGCATTTTCTTAATCCTAAACTCTCTAAAGCATGCAGTGTTACATGAATATTAATGCTTCTGTTTCCCATCCCCTATTCTGTCTTTATACTTTACACATTGACTTGGTGCAAACTTTGCTATTTATTGATCACTTTAAGTTGAGATTCATTTGCTTGTTTAGTGCTACAGTGTAGAGCCCCCCCCCCCCCCCCCAGCAACCCCTGACAACCCTGATTAACTGTAACTTAATTATGGGACAGTTTACAATGACTATTTAACTTGAGAGCAATTCCAAGATTTATTTGAAAGCTTGTTTATTAAGAGGTAATTGTGGTATTGCAGTTTGACATGAAGCATTAATTAATTATGTGTGCATGTTCACATGTTTGAACCCTTTCATAAGGTAGCATGCGTTGTATGCTACAGTAATAGATTCATGGTAATAGATTCCACTTATCTCATCTCTTTGCACAGGTGGTAGAAGTATATGGTTTGCTGGCATTGGGAATGTCTCTCTGGAATCAGCTGGTTGTCCCTGTGCTCTTCATGGTTTTCTGGCTGGTCCTGTTTGCTCTTCAGATTTACTCTTACTTCAGTACACGTGATCACCCTACATCACGTGAAAGACTGCTCTTCCTCTTCCTTACCAGGTAGGTTATCTTTGCGCTTGAAAAATCATTTGAGTGTTTGGCCTGGTTGATAAAATTCCCAAATTATAGTGGTTGATGGAGAGGAATGCCCATGGGAAAATCATTACCAACTTAGTGGATTTATAATAGTATCCAAAAAGAAATATGTTTGTAATGCATGCGGCAACTATAAGAAGAACCTTTGAATAAAATTAATCCAATTTGTGTGGTGCTTGTGGAGAGCCAAGTAAGGTAAATTATTTTAATTAATTTTATTTATTAATTTTTGCAAACTATTTTCTAAATGCTAAATGTGGACTAGTTTAGCATTATAAAGATACTGTTGACTGTTGTGAATCTTGATCTCTTCCTGCTCACATACGGTATTTGAAATTATCTTGGGTGAGCAGCATACCAGTTAGAATTCAAACTGAGCTAGGTCTCTCAATGATGGGTTGTGTGAAATAATAGAAAAGTTCAGTGGTAGAGAAGGAGGTACATGGGCAAAAAAAGTCCTAGCCAATTACCTGGGCTATCAACAGAATTAATGTCTCAACTTTTAAATGTCATTGATTGACCACCATTTTTGTTGCAGTATTGCAGAATGTTGCAGCACTCCTTACTCTTTGCTGGGCCTCATGTTCACAATCTCCTTTATTACCCTGGGTGTCCTCACACTTTGCAAATTCTACCTTCAAGGTTATGGCGCATTCATGAATGACAATCTAATGCACAGGTAAGACAAAACACACTGTATGTAAATCCTTTAAATAGGTTATGTGGTGTAACCTGACAAAGGGTCTCGGCCCAAAATGTCGACAGTGCTTCTCTCTATAGATGCTGCCTAGCCTGCTGCGTTCCACCAACATTTTGTGTGTGTTGTATGTGGTGTAACCCTCTGGTTCGGCCAGCTTGCATTTGTCTTGGGGAAGGCAGCCTCTAGCCCAGCCAAACTGAGAAATCTTGTTTGTGTGGATGCTAGATGATGTGTTGCTGTACCACAAAATACCAGACAGTACACCATATGTAATTAAATGACTGAACTTTATAAATCTTAATCTGACTATAGGGTTAGTAAAGAAAAGAAAAAGAAAAAGGGCCCATTTGAATGAAATGGTCTAATATGCACGTTGGAGCTCACAGTTCCATCCATTCGTTCCCCATCGACCTCCTCCGAGCGTCACCGACCCTCAGACTCTCGCTCTAAGTCTACTCCGTCTGGCGGTCTACCAGCTCTCTCCACTCGTGTCTTCTCTCTTCATCTCTCATCAACAAAAAGACCATGCAACCTTTGCTCAGGCACATAGGAAAAAAGCATCTGCTCTCATTGGCCAGCATACATTCCAAAGCCCCCGTTATGTCTAGTCATAACACAAACACTGCTGCTACAGAGAAACCATTACATTAGCAGTAAAACCTTACAGAGTGTTACACTCTACCCCCACCAAATTTAGTCATGTCCTCATGACTTTGAAATAATTTGCCAACCCTTCCTGCAAAGCACAAAGTCCAACCCAGGTGTAAAGACAGTGACATAGCTCCCCAAAACAGTAGGGGCCACACTCTGTTCCCCCAGTGCTACATAGGCCAGCCTATCCAGTGGTCTCTTAGTTCTCAGACCTCCATTACCCAGTTCACCTAACTCTTAAGGTTCCAACACTACTGAGGATATTTCTGGTCTACCTGGCGAGGCCTCCCCCAGCTTCTCACTCGTGCTCACCAGCAGCTCGGACCCCTTTGTCCGGTGGCCAAGCTCCACATCATCCCTTGCAGGGTCCCGCTGCAACCCAGGCTGTCCACAGATAAGCCTCCAATTTCACCTGACTCAACGAGAGAAGGGCTGGGAGTCTTTTTCTAAATCAATGAGGAGTTAGCAAAGGCAGCATATACACTTCCAGGTCCTCATCCTTCCAATCAGTATCCCTCTCAGGTGGGATTCGGCTTAACCTCTCCTGCTGTTGGCCCTGCAGTTGCCCTGCGTTTCTTACTAGGTGTAGGCTCCAGGTCGGGCTCTGGGTCTACCTGCTCCTCTTGTCCCGGGGCAGCAGTTGGTTCTGATGGAGAATCTTGATATCTTCCCAACCTCTGGTTTAACCCGGAAAACTGGTAGGTTTGGCATGTGACTCTCCACCACATTGGGCGTAGCTGCCCAGCGGTCGGACAACTTATGCTTCCCAGGTAGCCCCAAATTCCTTATGAGGACTCAATCTCCTGGCAGGAGTTGGGAGAACCTCACCTTTTGATCATATCTTCTTCTATTTCCTTGATTCTGCTTGGCAGCCATGACCCCAGCTAATTCATAGGAGCTATTCAGCTCTCTTCTCATAGCAGATATATACTTCAGATAAGTCTTCAGTGGCAAGTCGCCCTCGTACATCCCGAAACAAAGGGCAAGAACCTGGTAGTTTCATTTCGGGTGCAGTTGTAACTGTGGACCAGATGTCCAATATGTTATCTCCACCTGCTCTTCTTGCTGAGCTCCAAGGCCCTGAGCATGTTTAGCAAGGTCCGAATAAACCTCTCAGGCTGGGGATCACCCTGTGGATGATAGGGCGTGGTCCTCCACTTCTCAACTCCAAGCATGCCCCATAACTCATGGATGAGTCTGCTTTTGAAATCCCGTCCCTAATCATGATGTATCTGCTTGGCGCAGTCAAAATAAATGAAATACTTCTCCCAAAACACCTTGGCCACTGTGGATGCCCTCTGGTCTTTGGTAGGAAAAGCCTGTGCATCTCTGCTGTAGTCGTTCATGATAACTAAGACATTTGCTGTTTTGCTGGCATCTGGCTCTACAGGAAATCCATATACACCATGTTCAGAGGCCCCACACTCTGCAAGTGGGACTAGGGAGCTGCTCACATAGGCAGCGTCTTCTGCCATATGCATCGAATGCACAACTTGCAATATTCATCAACGTCGGACTTCATTGAGGACCAGTAAAACTGGTCTCTGAGCAATTCATAGGTCTTTTCAGTCCCCAAATGTCCAGAATCATCATGAAGTGACTTCAACGCAATCCTCCGATATTTCTCCGACAGAAACAGCTGTCAGTGCCGAGATAGGTCCGGGGGTGACGTAACCTGGTATAGGATCTGGTTCCTCAGCTCCAACCAAGACCATTCTCTCAGTAATGGAGGCATTGCCCTATGTTTTGTCTTCTCTGCCAGAGCCATATCTCCCTTTTCGACCTCTGTCTAAATGGTACCAATGCTTGGGTCATCTCACTGAGCAGCTGCCACTTCCCCGAACTCTAATTCCGACAGCTGATTTATCTTCAGAGCAGTTAGATTACAGTAAACTTGGGGAATTACATCATCAGAAGCTCCCAATTGATCCACCATGTGATCCTGCCCCTCCTTTTCCTCTGCCTTCACCATGATGCCTAACTGACACGTGGCCTTCACCCGCAGGGTAGGAACACTCTTCTACTCGTCATCCCTGTCCAGTCCCTCATGCACCCATCGGGACAAAGCATCAGCATCAATGTTTCTGCTTCCCGGCTGAAATCATAGACAGACAAAGCCGCCAACCACTGTTGGCCTGTGGCATCAAGTTTCGGCAATGTCAGGATGTAAGTTAGGGGGTTGTTGGCCGTCTTCCCCTCAAATGTGGCCCCATAGAGGTTTCAATGCCAGAAATTCGAACTTGAGCGTGGGATAGTTTTTCTCGGAGGGCGACAGACTCTGGCTGACAAATACAACTGGTCTCAATCCAGTACCCTGATCCTGATATAGGACGCCCCCTAAATCCTCTCGGCTGGCATCCATGTACAGTACATGGGGATCTGTTGGGGATCTGCAAAAGCCAGCATGGACACCTGGGTCAGCAGTTTCTTCAGCGACTGAAAGGCTTCCTCACATTTTGCATCCCACCTCAGCCCAAAGGGCTCTACTGGGCTAAGATACTTTCCACCCTCCTGTTCTTTTTTCCCCTCCCTTTCTTCCCCAAGGGAGGGTCACTGTACAGAAGCTGATTCAACGGGTGACTCAATTTCGCGTAGCCTTTCACAAACCTCCGATAGCAACTTTGGAACCCAAGGAATGAGCGCAGAGCGCTCACAATCTAGGGTCATGGCCAAGTGATCACCGCTTCTATCTTAGCTGGATCTGTAGCTACTCCATACTGTGAGACTATGTGCTCAACATAGCTAACAGATGTTTTGCAGAGCTGGCATTTGTCCAGGGAAAGTTTTAACCGCTCAGCTTTCAGGTGGCCCAGCACCTTCAGTAGCCTCGCTTCATGTTTTTCCAGGGTGGATCCAAACACTAAGGTCATCCAGATACACCAGTACCTCAAGCAAGTTCTTATCCCTCACCATCTTCTCCATGACCCGCTGGAAGATTGCAGGGGCTCCTGTTATGCCCTGGGGCATCCTTTCGAACTGGAAGAATCCCAGTGGACATATAAATTCCGTCTTCCCTTTGTCAGCCTCACTCATGGAGATCTGGTAATATCCACTCCTCCAGGTCCACCACACTGAACCACTTCACACCATTCAGACAGGCCAGTGCGTCTTTGATCCTTGGGATCGTATACTGGTCAGGGACAGTGTGCCTTTTCAGAGTCCTATAGTCCACACACATCCATACCTTCCTATTCTTCTTTCAGGCCACTACTATTGGGGATGCATAGGGGCTTTGGGACTTGGTGATGATCCCAGCTTCCTTCAACTTGTACAAATGCTGCCGAACATCTTCCACCTCTGCTGGGGCCAGTCGCCATGACCTCTCTCTGAATCTCTATCTCACCTGGATAGTGTGATGAGTGCTCTTGGAACAACCCACATCAAACTTGTCAGTGGAAAAGCTTCAGCATCTTCTCTACCAACCTCCTCTTCTAACCTGCAGGATCCGGGGAACCCCACTTGAATGACTCCCCCCTCCCCTCCCACCAATAGTTTCTCCCCGGATTGTCTCACAGGGACCCCAGACATTACTGTTACCAGGTACAGATGCGCTGGAGCATCCCCTGCTTGAAGGCGACCTTCCTGTTCGCCTGTACAACTGAAGGCTTCTGCAGTTCGAGCCTCACCAGTGCCACAGCAGGAAATCCCAACTTCCACCTCATGGTCTTCAAGAGCATCCACTTAGAAGGCTTTGCCCTCAGACACTCCAGAAAATTTGGGAGTCTCCATCACTCTCACTACTTCCCTGGGCTGTAACACTATTGGCTTCGACTGGGTGAACCACACAGTTTCTTGTCTAAAGTTGGTATCCAGCCCAATGCAGCCACGCATTTCCTCAAAATCAGCTTGGGGGGACTTCCGGTAAGATGGCGATTGCTTAGCTGCTCCGAACTTTTGTTCTGTTATTGTCGCTATCTTTGCACTAAATGTCTCCATTTTTTAAACCTTAGTTAGGAACTTTTTCGGTTTCTTTTACTTGCCTGTGAACACATCTACCTTACAATTTCTAGCAAGAGTTCTAAATCCGGGAGAAAGGAAGTTCCGGCTCTGTCGGCTGAGACCCTCGCTGCGCTCGAACAACTCCGAGACGATATTTTAAAGGAATTTAGAACCGCTTTCAAACAGCTGGAAGCCAAACTGGATCGGATCAACAATAGAGTGGACAAACATGCTGAACACTTATCTCGCATCGATTCGACTTCTGAAGATTTAGAAAGTCGTGTTCGATACTTGGAGACTCTCTGTTCCAGCCTAGAGGAAAAATGTAACAAACTCCTTTCCAAAATGGTGGATCTTGAAAATCGCAGCAGACGCTGTAATCTTCGAATTCTTGGGTTGCCAGAGGCCACCGAACAGGGATCAACCGTGAAGTTTTTCGCCGAGTTTCTCTGTGAGATATTCGGGAAAGATTTGCTTCCGAACCCGCCTGAGCTCGAAAGGGCACACAGGGTCTACGTTCCCCCCGGAATTCTGGGCTCCTGCCCGCGACCAGTAATTTTGTGCTTTCATCAATACCAGGTAAAACACCGTCTGATTATGGAGGCACGTCGCAGAGGTACTTTTACTTTCCAAGATACAATCATTCGCTTTGTGGAAGATTTTGCACCCCAGACCTTAAAGATGCGTGCTGAGTTTAAAGGCGTAATGAAAGTGCTTTTTGATCGTGGTTTTAAACCCTCTCTTTGCACTCCTGCCGATTTACGAATCGAGCTTAATACTGGAAAATATAAGTGGTTTAAGTCAGTGAAGGAGGCTGAAGCATTTGTGGCAAGTCTTCCGGCTATCCAGTCATCTTCAGAACCCGATTGGACCTCCTAAAATGGTGGATAAGTACTTCTCGTAGTAAAATTACTTTTTCTGGACTCAGACTTTACTTGAATCACTCAGACATTATTCATTGAAACTCTAAGGGCTGTTGACAATCTCTCCCTGGATTTGGTGTGTCTTTTTTAAATAGACATTCTGTGCTTAATGTTTCCCTATGGACGTTTAAATAGTACTTGTGTAATCTATTTTATTCTTGTATAACTTTATCTATAGAGTTCTACAACTGACTCTAACTTGTCTTGGAGGTTTGAAGTCTTTATTGAAGACCTCCCTGTTTGTTGGTTTACAGTTTAATTGCTGATTTCTTTTTTCTTTTTTTTTATTATCTTTCTTTTTTTTTCTTCACTTTTTTTTATTCTCTGATTTTTTTTTCCTCCTCTCTGTAAATGGTTGATAAGTACTCTACTTGAATTTATAATTTTCCCCTTCCTCCCCTTTTTTTTCCCTTTCTCTTACTTTATTCTTCTATAATTTTTCGCGGGTAGGTTAGTTTTGGTTTTCTTCCGATTTTCTCTGTATTAAGTTTTATATTTCTGCAGAAGATGTTCCAATTTGTAGTTATGTTTTCTAGTGCATAAACTAGTTACTATTTGCTATAGTATTTATACGGAACTGCTGTTTCAAGACACTGATCTGGAAGTTATATTTGGGTTAATTTTTTTGGTAGAGCTAGCTGCTTTTTTTGGTAGCCGTCTAGTTTTGGGTTGTGTGGGTGGGGTGGGTTTTCCAGTTCCACATCACTCACTGTATTTATTGTTTTTCTTTATTGCTCAGGACATGTTTATGTTTTGATTTTACGAATCTATGTTTACATTTCTGCTCCCAGACAGCTATTGTATTGCTTGACTTTTTATATGCCTGCTGCCTTTTATGCATTAGTAATTGATAATGGCTAGTGCACTTAAATTCGTGAGCTGGAATGTAAAGGGATTGAATCACCCTGTTAAAAGGAGGAAGGTATTCTCACATATTAAACAACTCAAAGCTGACATTGCTTTCCTTCAAGAAACTCATATTCGTTGTTTTGATAACTCCCGGCTTCTGTCAAAGTGGGCGGGTCAGCATTTTCATTCATCCTTTGCCGCTAAAGCTAGGGGAGTCTCCATTCTTATTAACTCATATATTCCTTTTGAACTCCATAATAAAATATCTGATACAAATGGCCGTTTTATTATTGTTTCTGGTAAACTATATAACACTAAAGTTGCACTAGCAAACCTGTATGCCCCCAACTTTGATGATGTTAACTTTTTTGAACGTTTTTTTCCCTCACTACCAGACTTAAACTCATACTCTCTTATACTGGGTGGTGACTTCAACTGTTGGTTAGATCCTAATCTGGATCGATCGTCCTCTGTTACCAGATCACCTACTAAATCTGCCTTAGCTATCCAATCGTTTCTCTCTAATTTTGGTATCTCTGATATATGGCGTTTCCTTCATCCTACTGAGAGAGATTATTCCTTTTTCTCACATGTTCACCATACCTTCACTAGAATTGACTCGAACGGCAACTTCTCGAAAGCAAGAGTCGCTTTTACATTCATGGGGATAAGTCTGGTAAATTTCTAGCCAATCAGCTGAGGCGTTCCAAAGCCAAACAACATATTACAAAGATCCGGAAGGAGAACGGAGACTTTACATCAGATCATTTAGAAATTAATGACGCATTTAAAAATTTTTATTCTCGGCTTTATTCCTCTGAATCTTTGAATGACAATATCTCTGTTGATCAATTTTTAAAGAATCTGAATATTCCTTCACTTTCATCTGATTTTAAAGCCAAACTTAATGCGCCTATATCATCAGAAGAAATATCTTTTGCAATTTCTGCACTGTCCTCAGGGAAATCTCCTGGACCTGATGGGTTCCCTGTAGAATTTTATAAATCATTCTCTTCACTTCTTTCTCCTCAGTTACTTTCAGTATTATCTGACTCGTTTAATTACGGCAAATTGCCACCCTCTTTCAATGAGGCATCTATTATTCTTCTATTAAAAAAGGGCAAAGGCCCAACAGAGTGTTCCTCGTATAGGCCGATTTCTTTGCTCAATGTTGATGTAAAGATCTTAACTAAAGTTTTGGCTCATAGATTAGAAACCATTATTCCCTTCATTATCTCTGATGACCAATCAGGTTTTATTAAAAACCGTCTCCCTTTTTTTAACATTAAGCGTTTATTTAATATCTTATACTCACCTCCAACTGGGATTCTTGAATGTGTTATTTCCCTCGATGCGGAGAAAGCATTTGATCATATAGAGTGGAACTACCTTTTTGCAGTCTTAGAAAAATTTGACCTCGGTCAAAGTTTCATCTCTTGGATCAAATTGCTGTACTTGTGTCCTACTGCTTCTGTTTTAACTAATTTTCAGAAATCCCAGGTATTTAATCTCAAACGTGGCACCCGTCAGGGATGCCCCTTAAGTCCCTTTCTCTTTGATTTGGCTATAGAACCTTTGCCGATAGCATTTCGAAATTGTCCTGAATTGACCGGGATTTGGAGAGGGGATGTTGAGCATAAAGTTTCTCTTTATGCTGATGACTTATTACTCTTTCTCTCAAATCCGTCTACATCCTTACCTCTAATGTTTTCACTTCTTGACCAGTTTAGTCAGATCTCTGGCTATAAACTTAATTTACATAAGAGTGAACTTTTCCCAATTAATAAAGAAGCACAAGAACTAACATTTCATGATCTCCCTTTTAAAGTAGTCCATAATCAATTTACTTATCTTGGAATTACAGTCACAAGGAAGTTTAAAGATCTCTTTCGTGAAAACTTTGCCAATCTTTCATATACTATAAAACAGAGTCTGGTACAATGGTCACCTCTATCTATGTCTTTGGTAGGTCGTATTAATGTTGTTAAAATGTATGTTCTCCCCAAATTTTTATACTTATTTCAATCTATCCCAATTTTTATTCCTAAATCTTTTTTTGATTCCTTAGACTCTATTATTTTGTCATATCTGTGGAAGAATAAGCGCTCTAGAATTAATAAAATCCATCTCCAAAAATCTAAAAAAGAGGGTGGCATGGCTTTACCTAACTTTCGTTTATATTATTGGGCAGCTAATATACGTTGTGCTACCTTTTGGTCTTTCTTCCACGGCCAACCCAAGTGTCCTAATTGGGTGGCAATGGAGTTGAGCTCCACTAAAGAATTATCTATCTTTGCACTTCTTGGCTCTGCACTCCCTAGTAGTCTGTCCAAATTAATAGCTAATCCTCTTGTTAGACACACTTTGCGTATATGGGTTCAGTTTAGGAAATGCTATGGTTTCCATGGTTTTTCCGATTCCAGCCCTGTCGCACATAATCACCTTTTTTTACCTACTGCGTACGATTCAGCATTCCATGTTTGGTATAGGAAGGGCATTAGACATTTTGAAGATCTTTTCATTGATAATCGCTTCGCTTCTTTTCAGCAGCTCTCTGTTAAGTTCAATCTGCCCAATGCTCATTTTTTTAGATATCTCCAAATTAGACACTTTATTGCTCCTTTAATTCCTAACTTTCCTGAAGTGCCTGCGAAAAATGCTATGGACTTATTTCTTTCCATTAATCCACTAGGTAAAGGTTTAATATCAATTATTCAAGATAAATTAGCAGCCTTACGACGGGCCCCTGTGGATAAAATTAAAATGACCTGGGAGCAGGATTTAAATACCTCCTTATCCGATGAGAGCTGGGACTCGATTCTCAAATCGGTTAACTCAACCTCTCTTTGTGCTCACCATTGCCTTTTACAGTTTAAGATTGTTCATAGAGCCCATATGTCTAAATCTAAACTATCTCGATTCTACCCTAACATTAGTCCGCTCTGTGATAAATGCAAGAGGGGCGTGACCTCTCTCATCCATATGTACTGGTTCTGTCCTAGCTTGGAGAAATTTTGGAAAGATGTCTTCACTACGTTATTGTGTATTCTGAATCAGCACCTAGAACCAAACCCCTTAATTGCTTTGTTCGGTTTCTGGGGCGAGAAAGATTTACGTCTGAGTCTGACCAAATGCCGAATATTATCCTTTGCCTCTCTCCTGGCTAGATGCTTGATCCTCCTTAGATGGAGAGATGTTGCCCCGCCCACTCATGCTCAATGGCTTAACGACATTATGGCCTGCTTGGACCTCGAAAAAATTCATTATTCAGTTCTTAATTCGGATCTAAAGTTCCATAAGGTCTGGGGACCTTTTATCGAGTACTTTCATAACCTTCCTCTTGACTAGGGTGTTTTTTTTTCTTTTCGGTCCCTTGCTTTCAGCTCCCTTTTTTTTCTGGTAGTAGGCATTATTAACCTCTGTTGCTAAGTGTATTCACAGTCTGGGAGTTTGATTGTCCTGATTTATACTCTCTATATTGTGTTGTGGTTGGTCTGGAGTTTTTTTTTTGTGTTGTGGGGCTTGGGGAGGATACTAAGTTTACTTGTCTTCAATTTAGGTGCTTTTTTGTCAAATTCTCTTCCTTTGTAGCATATTGTCATTGTATGCTTAATTTTGCACTGTATTAATGTTCCTCATTGAGATTTGGGGTTTTTAATTTGTAAAATGTATAGAAAAACTAATAAAAAAAATTTTTTTTTTAATTTAAAAAATCAGCTTGAAACATCAGGTGCACAGACAATGTTCTCAGAAAGCTGTCCCCAGCCTTCTTGCTTGCCCCCATGAGCCTCCTCAGAAGAGGGGTGTTGGTTCCCATCAGAATTGACACGCCGCCCTTCTCAACAGGGTCCAAACAAACTAGCTAATGTATCAAGGGCCTCAGACACTCCCACATTGACCTCTGAGGACTCCAGCTTCACTGACAAATAACTGTCATGTGGATAATCACCACTAAGACCCCAGATCTTTAGTGCCCCGAATGGTGTCAGTAGTAAATGCTTCAGATACCGGTTGTAAAACGACTGGTACAACAACATGACCTGCAACCTGGTGTCGAGTATGGCTTCAGCATTCATACCCTTTATCTGTAGTGACACACTGGAGCATGGTCCCACTAAGCTTTCAGGAATAGGGTCTTTCGCTTTTGGGATTCCTTGATATGTGGCTGGGAACGTGTTCCCCCAGAGACAACAGGCTATTCCTTCACTGGGTCTCCTCTAAGTTTTCCCAACGACTCTCTGCGTAGCTACCCGGGGGCTCACTTTCCTTCTTGCGTGACACCGGCTGCTAGCAGCCCTCCGCATTGCTCATCCCCTTAGAGGATCCACACCACCCCCCCCCTCCCAATTAGCTCCATCCTATGGGGTGTGGGGGGGGGGGTCACAACCACTGATAAAAGCTGAGACATCTCAGTTCCCAACTCTGCCACAATCTCGTCTACTGCTCCCCAGGGGAGGCTATCCTTGGTCACTTCATGGCAGGGAACCACTATTGTGGACTGTCCCCTGCTGACTGAGGCCTCCTGTGCCTCTGCGTTCTCCACCTCCCATACCTTTCTGATCAGCTCAACAAAAGAGGGAGGGGGCACGTCTTATGAGACTGTATGATACCCTAAGCAATCAGGTCCTGGGACTGGGATCCCTTGGTGGTTATCTGGTTCATTCTTAACTGATCCACCTCAGCCGCCTGAATGACCCCTCTGCGCCACAAGCAATTTTCTGCCTTTCTAGCCAAAAGATGTAGGCAGAAAGCCTCTTCCCCTTCTGACACGTTCTGAAACCCCGCCATGAGCTCCATTGGGTTTCCTGTCATGTCAAAGGCATTGTCTAGTACTTTTATGTAATTAACAGCTGTAGCTAAGGGATACCACAACCTGACAGCTCTCACAGCATTGGCAGCCCACCCACTCAAACTCTCAATCAATCTCTGTCGCTTTACATTATCAGAGCACTGTCACTTATCTAACAACTGAGAGGTCTGCTCTATCCAAGTCTCATACTCCTCTTCCCCTTTAGGGGTGGGTGTTATTCCAGAAAATATTCTTAGCTTCTGATAACTAGGACCCTCTGCCTGTGCACTGGGCCACTTATTTGCCAGAGAGGTAAGGGCTGATGCCAACTGAGAACTCTCACTCTTCACTGGGGGGTGGGGCCTAATTGGACATTCTGGATCCTACCATTCCTTCCCCTCACTCCTCAGAAACGATGGAACCGTGTCTTTGAAGTCACCGCCCCAGCTAGGGTAAGCTCGACTTGTGACTCTGCCTGCTCCGCTACACCCCCCTCCTCTGTGACAGTGTGGACAGGCCATGACTCTGCCTCACCTGGGGCATTGATAAAAGCGGGCAATTCCACTGCCATTACGTCAGCGCTCGTCCAAACTAAAACAATATCTGAGCTTGCCATTTTATTAAATCTCCACCCTACAACCGCAACTTTGTCAACAGCTTTAACAGTACTCATAAATCGAATTAACAATTCATCGAATATCCACCAACACAGTCATTAGTTACTGGTAACCCCATGGAAGCACACCACTGCTCCACTCCAGCAGCATCCATACCACCACAGACTTAAACACACAACCCATTGGTTCAATGCTCGGCAACCACACATCATCGAACGAAATCAATCTTGGAATGATACCCCCACAATTGTAACCCCCAGATTAGGCCAGCATGCGTTTGCCTAAGGGAAGACTGCCTCTGGCCCGGCCAAACTGAGAAATCTCATTTGTGTGGATGCTGTGAGATGTGTTACAAATCCGTACTGCAAAATTCAGACAGTACACCATGTGCAATTAAACAATTGAATTTTATAAATCTTAATCTGACTATAGGGTTAGTAAAGAAAAAGGACCCATTTTAATGAAACTGTCTAATGTGCACTTTGGAGCTCATGGTTCCGTACATTCATTCCCCATCGACCTCCTCCAAGTGTCATTGACACTGTAATGTGATTTCAACAAGAACATTTTATCAAGACGCAGGAGCAGAACTAGGCCATTCGACCCATTGAGTTAGCTCTGTCACACCATGGCTGATTTATTATTCCCCTCAACCCCATTCTCCTGCTTCTTCATTAATTCTTCATTAAGATGGAGAGTGACATAGTTAATTCAGAAACAAAGGTTCTGAACTTAAAAAGGGTAACTTTGAAGGTATGAGACATGAATTAGCTAAGATAGACTGGCAAATGGTACTTAAAGGGTTGACGGTGGATATGCAATGGCAAGCATTTAAAGATCGCATGGATGAACTACAACAATTGTACATCCCAGTTTGGCAAAAGAATAAACCAGGGAAGGTAGTGCACCTGTGGCTGACAAGGGAAATTAGGGATAGTATCAAGTCCAAAGAAGAAACATATAAATTAGCAAAAAAAAGCAGCACACCTGAGGACTGGGAGAAAATCAGAGACCAGCAGAGGAGGACAAAGGGCTTAATTAGGAAAGGGAAAAAAGATTATGAGAGAAAGCTGGCAGGGAACATAAAAACTGACTGTAAAAGCTTTTATAGATACGTGAAAAGAAAAAAATTGGTCAAGACAAATGTAGGTCCTTTACAGTCAGAAATAGGTGAATTGATCATAGGGAACAAAGACATGGCAGACCAATTGAATAACTACTTTGGTTCTGTCTTCACTAAGGAGGACATAAATAATCTTCCGGAAATAGTAAGGGACCGAGGGTCTAGTGAGATGGAGGAACTGAGGGAAATACATGTTAGTAGGGAAGTGGTGTTAGGTAAATTGAAGGGATTAAAGGCGGATAAATCCCCAGGGCCAGATGGTCTGCATCCCAGAGTGCTTAAGGAAGTAGCCCAAGAAATAGTGGATGCACTAGAGATAATTTTTCAAAACTCCTTAGATTCTGGATTAGTTCCTGAGGATTGGAGGGTGGCTAATGTAACCCCACTTTTTAAAAAAGGAGGGAGAGAGAAACCGGGGAATTATAGACCGGTTAGTCTGACATCGGTGGTGGGGAAAATGCTAGAGTCGGTTATCAAAGATGTGATAACAGCACATTTGGAAAGAGGTGAAATCATCGGACAAAGTCAGCATGGATTTGTGAAAGGAAAATCATGTCTGACGAATCTTATAGAATTTTTTGAAGATGTAACTAGCAGAGTGGATGGGGGAGAGCCAGTGGATGTGGTATATTTAGATTTTCAAAAGGCTTTTGACAAGGTCCCACACAGGAGATCAGTGTACAAACTTAAAGCACACGGTATTGGGGGTATGGTATTGATGTGGATAGAGAATTGGTTGGCAGACAGGAAGCAAAGAGTGGGAGTAAACGGGACCTTTTCAGAATGGCAGGCAGTGACTAGTGGGGTACCGCAAGGCTCATTGCTGGGACCCCAGTTGTTTACAATATATATTAATGATTTAGACGAGGGAATTAAATGCAGCATCTCCAAGTTTGCAGATGACACGAAGCTGGCGGCGGTGTTAGCTGTGAGGAGGATGCTAAGAGGATGCAGGGTGACTTGGATAGGTTAGGTGAGTGGGCAAATTCATGGCAGATGCAATTTAATGTGGATAAATGTGAGGTTATCCACTTTGGTTGCAAGAACAGGAAAACAGATTATTATCTGAACGGTGGCCGATTAGGAAAAGGGGAGATGCAACGAGACCTGGGTGTCATTGTACACCAGTCATTGAAGGTGGGCATGCAGGTACAGCAGGCGGTGAGAAAGGCAAATGGTATGTTGGCATTCATAGCAAAAGGATTTGAGTACAGGAGCAGGGAGGTTCTACTGCAGTTGTACAAGGCCTTGGTGAGACCGCACCTAGAATATTGTGTGCAATTTTGGTCCCCTAATCTGAGGAAAGACATTCTTGCCATAGAGGGAGTACAGAGAAGGTTCACCAGATTGATTCCTGGGATGGCAGGACTTTCATATGAAGAAAGACTGGATCGACTAGGCTTATACTCACTGGAATTTAGAAGATTGAGGGGGGGATCTTATTGAAACGTATAAAATTCTAAAGGGATTGGACAGGCTAGATGCAGGAAGATTGTTTCCGATGTTGGGGAAGTCTAGAATGAGGGGTCGCAGTTTAAGGATAAAGGGGAAGCCTTTTAGGACCGAGATGAGGAAAAACTTCTTCACACAGAGAGTGGTGAATCTGTGGAATTCTCTGCCACAGGAAACAGTTGAGGCCAGTTCATTGGCTATATTTAAGAGGAAGTTAGATATGGCCCTTGTGGCTAAAGGGATCAGGGGGTATGGAGAGAAAGCAGGTACAGGGTTCTGAGTTGGATGATCAGCCATGATCATACTGAATGGCGGTGCAGGCTCGAAGGGCCGAATGGCCTACTCCTGCACCTATTTTCTATGATTTTTTCTCTGCATAACTTTTGAAGCCCTGACTAATCAAGAACCTAGAAATCTCTGCTTTAATGACTTGGCTTCCACAGCCACCTGTGGCAGCAAATTCTGCAGATTCACTGCCTTCTGGCTAAAGAAATTCCTCCTCATCTCTGATCTGAGACTCACCCACTAAAGGAAATATCTTCTCCAAATCCACTCTATCTTTCTAGGCCTTTCAATATTTGATAAATTTTCATGAGATAATAAGAACCCTCATTCTTGTAGACTCCATTGAGTACAGGCCAAAAGCCATCAAATGCTCCTCATATGTGAACCCATTCATTCCTGGAATCATTCTCGTGAACCTCCAATGGACCCTTTCCAATGCCATCACATCTTATCTTAGGAAAGGGGCACAAACTGTTCACAATACTCCAAGAGTGGCCTGACCGATGCAAATAAATGCTAAAATTGCATTTACCTTCTTTATCATTGACTCAACCTGCAAGTCAACCTTTAGGGAATCCTTCAAGGTCTTCCAAGTTCTTTTCCAACTCGTTAATTGTATTTTCTCCCCGTCAAAAAATAGCCTATACCTCTATTCATTCTATCAAAGTGCATTCCTATATAGTTCCTTACACTGTATTCCATCTGCCAATTCTTTTCCCATTCTCCAAATCTGTCCAAGTCCTTCTGAAGACTTACTGCTTCTTCAACACTGCTTGGCCCTCCACCTATCTACATATTGTCCGCAAACTTGACTATGAAGCCATCAATTCCATCATCCAAATCAATGACGTACAACATAAAAAGATGCAGTCCTAACACCAACTCGTGTGGAACACCACTAGTCACCAGCAGCTAATCAAAAAATAACCTGTTATTCCCAATATTTGCCCATTGCTAATCAGCCAATGTTCTATCCATGCCAGTATCTTTCATGTTGTACCATGGGCTCTTATCTTGGGAAGCAGCCTCGTGTACAGCACTTTGTCAAGGGCCTCCTGAAAATCCAAGTATACAGCATCCACCGATTCTCCTTTGTCTATTCTGCCTATTATTTCCTTAAAGAATTCCAACAAAGTTGACAAGCAAGATTTCCCCTTGAGGAAACCACAAGACCATAAGACATAGGAGCAGAATTAGGCCATTCAGCCCATTGAATCTGCTCTGCTATTCCGTCATGGCTGATCCCGGATCCCACTCAACCCCATGCACCTGCCTTCTTGCCATATCCTTTGGTGCCCTGACCAGTCCGGAAATGATCAATACCTGTCTTAAGTATACCCATGGACTTGGCCTCCACTGTGGTCTGTGGCAGTGCATTCCACAGATTTGCCACTCTCTAGCCAAAAAATTCCTCTTTTACCTCTGTTTTAAAAGGTCACCCATCAATTTTGAGGCTATGCCCTCAAGGTCTGGAAACCTCCACCAAAAGAAACATCCTCTTCACATCCACCCTGTCTAGTCCTTGCAACATTTGGTAGATTTCAATGAGATACCCCACACGTTCTTCTAAATTCCAGTGAGTACAGACCCAAAGCTGCCAAAAACTCCTCATATGTTAATCCCTTCATTCCTGGAATCATCCTCATGAACCTCCTCTGGACTCTCTCCAATGGCAACACATCCTTTCTGAAATATGGGCCCAAAAATGTCAACAGTACTCCAAGTGTCTTATAACGACTTAGCATTATCTCCTTGCTTTTATATTCTATTCCCTTTGAAATAAATGTCAAACATTGCATTTGCCTTCTTTACCAGAAACTTCACCTATAAATTAACCTTCTGGGAGTCTTGCAGGAGAGCTAAGTCCCTTTGCACCTCTAATGTTTGAACTTCCTCCCCATTTAGATAATAGCCCACACTATGTTCCTTAAATCAAAATGCATCATTGTGCATTTCCCAACATTGTATTCCATCTGCCACTTTATTCCAATTTGTCTTAAGCCCTGCTGCAATTTCATTGCTTCCTCAGCACTATCTGCCCCTCCACCTATCTTCATATTATCTGTAAACTTTGCTACAAAACTATCAATTCTGTTATCTAAATCATTGAGAAAAAATGTGAAAAATACCAATCCCAATACTGACCCCTGAGGAACACCACTTGTCACTGGCAGCCAACCAGAAAAGGCCTTTTGTTCCCACTCATTCCCTCCTGCCTGTCAGCCATTTCTCTATCCATGCCATTTCTTTCTTGTAATGCCATAGGATTTTACCTTAAGCAGCCTCATGTGTATCACCTTATCTCATAACTAGTAAACTTCTTGATTTAACACATTTTTAAATCCTCTTAACATTTAAGAATGTATCAATTGTTGCTGGATTGATGAGCACAAATAGATGCCAATTTTATATTGAGAAATGTTGTTTTTAATTTTTCAGAGGAATGACTGAAGGTATCACATTGCTGATTCTAGCAGTGCAGACTGGTCTGATTGAATTACAGGTTGTGCATCGAGCCTTTCTGCTAAGCATCATCCTCTTCATTGTGGTAGCTTCCATTCTTCAGTCAATGTTAGAAATTGCTGATCCAATTGTTCTCGCACTTGGAGCTTCAAGAAACAAGTAAGACAGTCTTATAATTATAGTGCTTCACACATTGAGGAAGTAGATTTGGTCCATGTACTTGTGTTAGGTGCCCGAAAATCATGTGTTTTCCTTCATAGTTAATCACTTAAAAACTAAGAATTCTGCTACCTTATTGCTTTGATGTGCAAATTATGAAATTTAAGTATTAAGGTTACACCATCCCTTTCTGTAGTTTTCTGACATTTGTAATTAAAGAACTAAACAAGCGTTTGGGAAAATAATTGTGCCATGCCTCCTGTCATCATTCTTTTCTCGTTACCATTTTCTCTATCATTTTTTTGTCATACCTGCTTGACATATTAACCATTGTTTGTTAGTTAAAGTACTGTGCAAAAGTCTTAGGCATGTGCATGTATATCGGTAAGGTGCCTTAGACTTCTGCATAGTACTGCCTGGTATGTCTTTCCAGTTTCCAAATAACACTTAATACTACTGAGCTAATACAAAGCTAAGTACTCTTAATTATGTTTCCCAACCTCCTTCCTGTTTTAACCAATATACATTACAGTGTGCAAGCCTGAGGCATCCTAAGTGCTTAAGAGTTTTGCTCAGTACTGTGTCCTCTTACTTATGCTTTTTGTACTCTAATGAATTTGACATTCTCATCACCAAGAGTAAAGGTCTGCATGTTAGACATTTACTAATTGACTTTGAAATGCCTTACCCACATATCTAATACCTGTTTTTTGGAAGAACTGTGTGGTGTTCTGTTTTATAGATACGAGCTTAATCCTTTGGGTTGAAACCTGTTCTGGTCTTATTCCAATACATATTGTTTACATCTTTTCAAGAATATTTTTGAACATGTAGATCTGAAGAATTTGCAATTGTCGAACCAAGATTTTGTCCAAATTTAGCTTGATTTTAGTTTTCTACTTGTACAAGTGAGCTGATTTGAATTTCAGAATTTGAGTATATATTTCCCTTACTTTTAAGCTGGGCTTGTTATTCTTACATAATGACCACTTTGCAAAAATATATTAAAGTTCAATTGCTAATTATCCATCCCTTCTGAGATTTTACTTAATTTCCCACGTATTTCAGTCCTCTATTAGCGATGTGCATTGTCTCCTTGTTTATTACATACAAACTTTGAAACACAAATGATTTTCATAAAAGTAATTTTTTGTTGAGCAAGTTTCACACAAATAGGGAAATAACTTGTAAAGAAGGCTGTAAAGATATGACCTCTTTTGTTCAATATGTAAATTGTGTGATAAATATCTAGGAAATGTGGCAAAATGTGGTATTGTATATTTTAATAGCAAAAATCAAGAAGATTCATGTTATCTAAATAGTGAATGTGGTATGTCCTTGTTTAAAAGGCTTTATGCAGGCAAACCAAATAATTCATAGTTTAATAAAATATTGTTCATTGCTTCTGGAATTGAATACAAGGTATTGGATCCGACTGCTTAATTGTTACTTCCTTGCCGTTTAACAATTATCTACTTGTATTTTAAATAGCCTTAAATAGCCATAGTTTAATATGCCTCTAGTGGCCATACAAAGTATAATTCTAAACCTTCTTTGTTTTCTCATTGGTTGATTTTATGGCAGTATTGAATAAGAATTGTCCAATTGGTTGTCTCTTATCAATGTAATTTTCTTATCTTCGGTTATAAAAAGTAGCTGTTCTAGGTTTCTCTTCTTCAAGTAGAAAGGCTTTCTGTTCTGTTCCTGTTCTCTTTGTTCTATCAACTCTTAACAAAATGATCATGAAGTAACAAGTTTTATGTCTTATTTCTGACTTCTGAAAGAAACTTAGATTTAAACACCAGACTCTTATTAGTCTCCTCTTACTAGACTAATACTTGGAGTGGATGGGCAGGCTTGGATCTGCCAGAGTTTGCGAAAGAGGACTTAATTGAAACATGGCCAGACACAGAGACAATGTTTATTTGCGCCAGAATCTAGAAATACATTTTGCAGTTTAAAAAGAAGCGTTTACCCATTTTTTGATAGAAATAAGACAGAATTGTTTTTGCTCTGAGGGATGAGTGTCTTTGGAACTGCTTTCCTAAAAGGATCATAAATAATTTTAAAGCAGGTATAGATCCATTCTTATTGAGTATCTGGGTAGACAGGATTGTGGAGTACGGGTTACAGCAGGCTTGTGGGCTGAATAGCTGATTTCTGATTCATTTGTTAATCTGACTTTTTAGAAAAACTTGTCTCTGGCCAGTTTAAGAAACAGCCTATAACCAATCTAATGTTGCTTTTAAATTGCAAATTTACAATTTATTATTAGTTCCATTCTTGCTACCTTATAATGAAATAACCTTATATGTTTAATCATTTAATTTTCCTCCAATTATGCCAATATCCCTGACAAGTTCTGAAGCACTATCATTAATATTTTTGCCAATTTTGTTTCAATACCTATCAAATTCAATTACCTTTATCAACCTTTAATATCTGGTCTCAAAGATGTATATAGATTTGGGAAAGTATAGTTTTTGTCTCCTTTATTTATACCCAGAGCACAGCAGAGCAGCTGTAAAGCTGCTGCCAAATGGCTCCAGGCCAGATTTAGCCCTGACTTCCAGTGTTGGCTGTGTTGACTTTGTATTTTGTCTCTGGGACTGGGTTTGCTCCCACATCCTGAAGACTTTTGGCATAATGAGCATTGGGATTCACAGAATAATATAAAGTCCAGGTTTCTATGAGATGTTTACAAAGTATCAGCAGCATTGATTAACTAGATCTACAAGTCTTGAGAGAGGAGGCAAGGAGGAGAAAAAAAGTAGATGAGGGAGCAGGTAGTAGAAGTGCAAAATGGAAGGAACAGAGGGAAGAAAAATCTACTTTTTCCCAGAAAGGGAGATCTAGCATTGATATTTTGCACTTTTAACTGAAGGCCACGAGTTATTTTATTTACTATTGACTGGTAGTGTGTGGATTCAAGATGGGATCATATTTGGGGTGCCTCCACTGACATTTTTGGGGGGGGGGGGGGTTAACCTGTTCAATTCTTGGTCGTCAGCTCCATCTAATCCATTGAATTGCATTGTCTTGAATCTGACCTGGATCAAGAGTATGTGGAGACTGAGTAGTGATCAGACATGAAGCATTCCATGTAAGTCTCCTCCTGACACTGGTGGCTGGTGTTCCAGCCAGAATAAAATTGTTCAAGTTCAGCAATAAGTATCAGCAAGCAATTTGACAATAGGCCACACATTCACAAGTGTTGAGGCAAAGGAAATTAGATAGATGGTGTTTGATGGAACAAGAAGATAAACAAATGTAGATTGGCGGTGGTGAAGAGAAAGTGTGGTGCAAGCCTATAGGGAGAGTGAAATTCTTGAACTTTAAACTTGCATCAGTAAAAGTTATAAAAGTATGCAGGCTTTTCTGGACCATTTAAATTCAACGGCCATATGTTTTCTATTAGATCTTTCAAGGAAGTTGTTTACAGTGCAATTAAAACCATTAATTTACAATGAATTTTAATTGTATAATTGTGAATAACATTTTAATTGCTTGATAGCGTAAGAAAAAAATAGTTGCAAGAAAAAGTTCGTGAACTCTTTTGGTTTCCTGCATTAATTACACATAAAATGTGGTCTAATCTTTATCGAAGTCACAATAATAGGCCAACACAATCTGTTTAAACTATTAACACACAATTATACTTTCCAGGCTTTTATTGAACATATTGTTGAATTATTCACAGTCCAGGCTGGAAGAAGTATGTGAATCCTTATTCTAATAACTGGTAGAACATCCTTGAGCAGCAATAACTTCCAGATGTTTCTTGTAGCTGCTGATCAGACTTGCACAATGGTGAAGAGGAATTTTAGACCTTTCCTCTATACGAAATTGTTTCAGTTCATCAGTATTTCTGCACCTTACTTGAACGCCATAGCATCTCAGTTGGTTTAAGGTCTGGACTCTGATTTGACCATTCAAAAATGCAAATTTTCTTTTTAAACCATTCTGTTGTTGATTTACTCTTGTGTTTCGGATCATTGTCTTGTTGCATCATCTAACTTCTTTAAGCTTGAGGCGATGGACCGCTACCTTGACATTCTCCTGTAAAATGTCTTGATACAATTTTAAATTCATTGTTCCCTCAATTGTCCAGGCAAGCTGTACAGGTCCTGAGAAAGCAAAGCAGCCCCAAACCTTGATGCTTCTCCTACCATGCTTCACAGTTGGGATGAGGTTTTGCTGTTGGTGTGCAGTGCCCTTTTTTCTCCAAACATAACAGTGTGCATTTCTGCCAAAAAGTTCAACTTTTGTCTCATCTGTCCATCGAACATTGTCCCAGAGTGATGTGGAACATGCAGGTGGCCTTTTGCAAGCTTGAGATGTGCAGCAATGTTTTGTTTTTGGACTGCAATGGTTTCCTCTGTGGTGTCCTTCCAAGAACATCATTCTTGTTCAGTGTTTTTCTCATAGCAGACACGTGAACAGAGACTTTAACAAGTTCCAGAGATTTCTGCAGGTCTTTCACTGTTACCCTTGGGTTCTTTTTCACCTTCTTCAGCATTGCACTTTGTGCTCTTGGTGTGATCTTTGCAGGATGCCCACCCCTAGGGAGAGTAGCAACAGTACTGTGTTTCCCCTATTTGTAAACAATTTTGCTTACTGTGGACTGATGCTTTTGTAGCCTTTTCCAGCGTTGTGCATCTCTACAATTCTTCTAAGAGGCCCCATGTGCCACCTAGGCACTAAGGGTTCAGATGATGACAGTTCTTCTAAGGTCCTCTGAAAGTTGTTTTGATGAAGGCATAGTGCACATAAACAGATTGATATTGAGAAGAGCAGGCCCTGTCAGTGATCTGACTGTGTGTCTTTTTTATAGGGCAGCACACCTCTTTAACCCACATTTCTAATCTCAACTCATTGATTGGAACAAATAGCTTTTGTAAAAGGTATTACTCCCAGAGGTTCACAAGCTTTTTTGAACCTCAACTGAGATTGTTCTAATGGTGTACTCAGTATTGATGAGAAGAAATATAATTGTTTGTGTGTTATTAGTTTAGGCAGATTGTGTTTGTCTATTATTGTGACTTAGGTGAAAATCAGGCCACATTTTATGAGTAATGCAGAAAACTAGGTAATTGCAAAGGGTTCTTGAAACTGAAAGGTATCTTTAAAAAGTATTGAACTGCTTCAACAATGATCTTCCTAAGTCCCAGTGCCAGGGTTACCAGCCTTTTATATACCATGGACCATTACCATTAAGTAAAGGGTCTGTGGACCCAGGTTGTAACCCCTGGCCCAGTTGATCCATTCCTTAAAACTTTGTATTGTTTTTAAGAGAGGTGCTGTGATTGGATTTTTTGATCAGATGTTTAACTGTTGGATACAGGGAAATACCTTTGGAGCTTATTTAAATGGAGCTTTGAAAGTGCATTTGGTTACAATCCATTTCAATCAATGCCTTAATCTTTTTTGGAGCAGAAGTTGAACCTGACTTGGTTAAAAATTTGGCTTTCCAGTTTAGAAATAAAGGATAGAGATAATTTCTGGATATGATGCGACCAGTCATGATGGGCTGAATGGTTCCTTTAGTGCTGTAATCATTTTATGATCCTCTATTCAATCTGTTTTCTTAATATTGACTCAGATAATTAAGTAGAAACTCATTTATCCATGTTTGTTGTGGGCCCAAATTTACATAGCCAGCCATGTCAAGTCAGTTCCTTTTTTAAGTCCAGGTTTAATAGATTTGTATTAACCCAAGATTTTAAGGGACATGAGGCAAAAGCAAGTATTCAGTTGCTGATCAGCCAAGATGTAATTGTATGGGCAATCAGGTTTGAGTGATTGAGTTGTCTACAAGGGATGCTTAGTTCCTATTGACTTCATACTATCAAATATGACATTTTGTTTATGGCTTGCACTAAACTGATTTGCTTTTACATTGCCTTTAAAGTGTAACCACTTGCATAATTACAGCAGAAAATGGGGTAAATGCAGTTCAGGTGCTAGTGTGAGAAAATTGACATGTCAGTTAAATAATCTTTGAAGAACACTTTATAATGTTTTTCTGTCAGTCTTTGGGATTTTTTCTGTTTTATGGATGTCTGCAAAGAATAAGAATTTCAGCTTGTATACTGTACACATTTTCTGATTTTGTTTGAAACCATTGAACAGTGATAATGCAAGTATTAATGGTAAGGAAGTGCTGGATTCTGGTGTTTAAATCCAAGATTCTTTAAGAAGTCAGGGAGAAGGCATAACATTTGTTGCCCCATGAACACTTTAAGAATTGATAGAACAAAGAGAACAGGAATAGAACAGTGACAGGTGGTCTTTCTACTTGAAGAGGAGCATGAAAGATGACGCCTAGAACAAAACGGCTACTTTTATACCTGAAGATAAGAAAATTCCATTAATAACAATAATCCAATTAGAATATAATTTTCAATACTACAGTAAAAATTAACCAAAGGAGAGAATACTTACTTACTTAAAGAAAGAACAAAGCAGCCTAAGAAGCTTCCGGAATTATAGCCTCTAGAGGCATATTAAACTGTTATGCATATAAAGGCTATGTAAAATACAAGCAGATAATTGTTAAACACAAAATTACAAATTAAATTGAAATCCAATAATTCTTCCTTTGATTCTAAATCATCATTTAGAATTATTGCATCTGAAAATTCAGAGGCAGAAAATCTTGCACTATCTAATTTAGTTATTAAATAATCAAAAAGCAACTGTTATGAAATATCAAAGGGTATACCGGTATATGTTCTTCATAGTATTCCTAAGATTATGTTATGATTAAGCAGATTAGTCAGTATACTTATGTGAGTTTGAACTATTCTGCTAATGATTGCCTTTAAACAAATTAAAAGATGTAAATTATCATGTGGCATATTAGTATGAATAATATGACTGGTAATATTGAGTCACTCCAGCCTCCAAGACTTAAATAAATCTAATCAAAGAAATCCTATCCATCAGATTGGTGTATTTTAGCTGCTTCTTTATGAATATGATGAGCCAAATTAGTTATGTCTTCAGATTCATCAGGTATGTAAGTACAACACTCCTTTGCCCATAACTGCATATTTCCCATTTAACTGCTAAGAGAAGTTCTAATCCCATACAATTTAGTAGAACCATCTTATGCATGGACACCACTTCTGTGGTCACTATTCCAAAGGTGTCAGTGTCGTTGCTTACCCTTTCTAAAGCTACAGCAATATTTTAATCTGTTATACTCCTTGCAACTCCATAAAATTGTGTATAAAATGATGCAAAACAATCTCCTTCCGAAAGGTCTCGTTTACTTCTAGACTTGGAAGGTAAAGGTAAAATGTGTTTGTCTCATGACAGGAAAAATACGCCCCAAATAACAAGATCCTAACCAATTACTTGGAAGAAGTGTGTTGGCTGTATTTCCGCACATGAAGTGCGTATTGTTCCATGAGTTTCGACCATTTCTTGTTAATTGACAGGAGCTTTGTTGAATTGTAGTATTTCTGATTGCCAAAATTACAAGAATATATTGAGTCATATCAACTGGCATTTTATGAGTAGAAGCATTGGCAAATAACAGCAAATAATATTAGAATAAACTTCATTATGTCCAGTAGCTGTTGACTTGCTTGAAGTCTTCTGGCTGATTAGTGATTTGTTCACCGTAGCTCAGAGGTATAGGCACTGTGAACACGAGGTTATGAGCACATTAACCACAGCATTTACTGCCTTTAGTGCTGTCATGTATCCACTTAATGTTTACCTTCTACCTTAACTGCCAAGTTGGTAATTTACAGCACATGATAAGGACCTTTCCATTGAGATCCTAGTGGGTCCTTCTATGGTTTCTTAATCAGAAGTTCAAAGTAAATTTATTATCAAAGCACATTTATGTCACCATATACAACTCTGAGATTCGTTTACGTGTGTAAATCCAAGAACCAAAGTAGAATCAATGAAGGACCACACCAATGTGCAAAAGACAACAAACTGTGCAAATACAAAAGAGAAAAAGGTATTGATCATAAATAACTAAGCAATTAATATTGAAAACATGAGATGAAGAGTCCTTGAAAGTGAATCCATAGGTTGTAGGAACAATAATGTAATGGGGCAAATGAAATTGAATGAAGTTATCCCCTTTGGTTCAAGAACCTGATGTTTGAAGGTTAATAACAGTTCCTGAACTTGGTGGTGTGAGTCCTGAGGCATCTGTACCTTCTTCCTGATGGTAGCAGTGAGAAGACAGCAGGGCCTGGGTGATGGGAGGTTCCTGATGGTGGATGCTGCTTTCCTGCAACAGCGGTCTTAGTCCATATGCTCAGTGGAGGCTAGGGCTTTACTTGTGATGGACTGGACTATATCCAATATGTTTTGCCCATTTAAAAGCTTTGATGTTTCCATGCCTGGCTGTGATGCAACCAGTTAATATACTCTCTACCACACATCTTTAAAAGTTTGTCATAGAATTTGAAAAGATTCAGTATGACATCTAATACTAGGTAGAAGCACTGCAATGCTTTTTTTGTAATTGAACTTGTGTGCTGGGCCCAGCGCAGGTCCTCTGAAGTGATAACACCAAGGAAATTAAAGTTATTAACCCTTTCTACCTCTGATCTCCTGATGAGGACTGGCTCATGGATCTCTGGTTTCTTCATCCTGTAGTCAATAATCAATTCCTTGGTCTTGCAGACTTTGTGTAAGAGGTTGTTGTGGCACCACTCAGCCAGATTTTCAATCTCCCTCTAATAGAATATGCTGATTCATCGCTACCTTTGACTTAGCCTACGACAGTGGTGTTGTCAGCAAACTTGAATATGGCATTGGAGTTGGGTTTAGCTGCACAGTCATAAGTGTAAAGTGAGTAGAGCAGGGGGCTAAGCACACAGCCTTGGGGTGCACCTGTGCTGATGGAGAATGTGGAGGAGTGCACTCCCCAGGAATCAGAATGTGTCCTCTTGTTTGTTGCTTCTTCCCAAGTGACAGAAACCTGTTGAGAAGCAGTCTGCACAGCTTGAGTTAATTTCACACAATAGTTAATTGACTGCCATAATGTGTATATCTGTTTCTCTGAGACAGAAGGCTACCAGCAATGACATAGGACGCCCTGTTACCACCTTGAATGGACTTTGGTATTCTTGTTTAGGGTTGCTTTGATACTGCACAAGAACACAAGAGGGACATGATATGCCTTCCTCATGATACTTCATTATTGTTTGACAGTTCCGTTCATTCATTCAACTCTCTCTGACTTTGGGTTACATGGACAATAAAGAAAATCTAATGTTCATCAGTTGACATAATTCCTGACAAACTCTCTCAGTGAAATGTGTTCTTTGGTCAGAGTCGATGTGACATGACAGTCTCCATCTAGGAGCATTAGTTCTTGATCAGAGTTTTTGCTGTGTGTGGCAGTGTTTTTTTTCTGGAATAGTTTCCACCAATCTTGAAAACTTGTCCACTATTACCAGTACTTCTGAGTATCCTTAACACTTTGGTAGAGAAATGTAGTCCAATTGTAAGTATAAAGATGGACAAAGTGGGGCAGGAGCACTTAATTGTAGTAGCTTTTCCGCTGCTCTGGGATCCATTTTCTGGCATGTCATGCATCTTTCAAACGTATGTTGAGCTTGTGCCCTGAACTTTGAATTCCACCACCATCAGGAGAATCTGTCGATAATCTTTTGCACTGCAATGTGTCCCAGAGTGTCTATTTGCTGTGCCAGATAAGGAAGCAATGTAGTTGGGGCCACTAGTCTATGACTAGTGCCATATCTCCATATTCCATCACTGTTTAACTTCCCATCATTTTCCATCCAGAGCCACTTTTCCTGGTTAAAGCATTGAGCTTGAATCTCTTGAATATCTTGTATGTCTGTGAAACAGTTCAGCTTTGTTTGCATAATTCCAGTTTTGGGGTTCAGTGTATGTTCTTGGTACCTCATTTCCTAATATTTCTTCCCATGCTGGTAAGAGTCACTAGCAGGATTGCTTACTTGAAGTTGAGGCTGCAGTTTCTTACATTATTTCAGTTTGCCTTTGAAGCTCAGTACAAATACATCGATTGAGTAACTACCCACACAAAATGCTGGTGGAACGCAGCAGGCCAGGCAGCATCTATAGGGAGAAGCGCTGTCGATGTTTCGGGCCAAGACCTGACGAAGGGTCTTGGCCTGAAGCGCCGACAGAGCTTCTCCCTATAGATGCTGCCTGGCCTGCTGCGTTCCACCAGCACTTTGTGTGTGTTGCTTGAATTTCCAGCATCTGCAGATTTCCTCATGTTTGCCAGTTGAATAACTACGTTCTTTTACTTGTTCAGTTAGTGCAAAGATTTGCTCTTTAGACTTTTTAACTCTCTATTGTGCTGTTTTGTAGTTTTTCACAAGTTTCACATTTCTTTCAATTAGTAAAAGGCTTTACTCATCCTGTTAACTCTCAATCACTCACACATTTGATCAAACTGACCACGTGGTTTTGTCTCAAAATCAGTAGCGGCCATTTCCTCCAAATCAATGTAGGCCATCCTGTTCTTAATAAATTTAACACGGTTAGTACTGGTTGAGTACCCCTTACCTGAAGTTCCGAAGTCTGAATTCCACTTGCGCTGACACAATTCCACAAAGCACTGGTTCCCAGGTGATTCGCATGTCTCTGCACATCACAGACAGTTCTAATAAGTGACCTCACTTGTGTAATGACCAAAAATTAATGAAAAATAGGACAACGCTGCATAAAACGTAAAATGAAGATCTCAAATGTGTGTTGAAGTGAACATATGCTGCTTAATGGTATGCTGATCATAAAGCAAGCAAAGATCTATCATGACAAACTGAAAATTGAAGGTAATTGTCAATATTCAGTAGGCTGGTTGCAGAAATTGTAAGAAAAGGCACAGCATCACACTTTAAAAATGTCTGCTGATCACAAAAATCCTGAACAAGTCTACAATGCTAACACGAGTGAATCTGCAGATGCTGGAAATAAATAAAAACACAAAATACTCAGCCTGATGAAGGGTTTCAGTCCAAAACGTCATCACTACCTCCTCCCATAGATGCTGTCTGGCCTGCTGAGTTCTGCCAGCATTTTGTGCTTTTAAGTCTACAATGCTGATTGTTTTTATGTCTTACATTAAACCTTAAATAAAGTAAAATACAAATACAGTGTACTGTAACCCTTTAATCAAAACACAGCATTGTAAGTGGAGACTGAAAGCCTGGCGTTGCTTCTTGTTGTTTGACAGCTGATTCAGCTATTCTCCTGATGGTATGTAATTATTTTACTGTTACTTAGGTGTAATGAACAAGTGTAAGAAAAAGTCTTCTTACCAGGAGCACATAAAATCAGAGTCGGAGCTGTTGTTGATCCCAAGATATCTCATTATATATCCCAAAATCCAAAAGAATTCAAAGCACTTCGGTTAAGGTGTACTCAATTGGTACTTTTCAACTGGACTTTTTCACTAATTTTATCTAACTGAGATGTTTATTCAGTTTCACAACTTTGGCTAATGTCTTGATTTGATCTCAATTCAATTTTATTTTATTATTTTGACTACTATCTCGAAATTTTAAGTTAGCAGCTGAAATTTTAACAGGTTGTCTTGTAACCTGAATTTAATTTTTTTCTTCCCTGGTCCATTCCTTGTTTAAATTTAATGTTTGGCACTCCATCAGCTTGCTCTTTTTTGTTTTACTGATCTGTTTTTTAGAACTAGCAACGTAGCAGCTTCCTCACTCCTAACTCACATCGAATATCTAAGGCCAAAACAGGCACTGAAAATTCTCTCTTTTTTTTTGGATTGCCCCAAGTAACTTTGGAGATGTTCAACTACGCCACTTGTTGGATTCTGGTGTTTAAATGCAAAGTTCTTCAAGAAATCAGGAATGAGGCATAGAACTTGTTGCTTCGTGATTGTGTTATTCAGAGTTGATTGAGCAAAGGAATAGGAACAGTGCAGTGACAGGGTGTCTTACTATTTGAAGAAGAGAAGAACTAAAGATGGTGTCTAACATAACACTGCTACTTTTATACCCAAAGATAAGAAAATTCCATGGATAACAATCTGATTAGAAAATACTTCTACAATACTACAGTAAAAATGAACCAATGGGAAAATGCTCATTCACCTCATGAAAGAAGCTTCAAGAATTATGCTTAGTATAGCCACTAGCATATTAAACTGTTAAGCATATAAAGGCTACTTAAAATACAAGTAGATAATTAATTGTTAAAATGCAAGAAAATGACAAACATTGTTGGAGTTGGCTACAAGAGAGGGATATCCCAAAATGGAGGACAGAGTAGATAGAATGCCAGGCAGTGATGATAAAGCTAGTTGAATGAGGGTAGGAAAGGCTGATGAACAAATAAAGGGATAAATTAAAAGTGTGTTCTTTCTTGTCTAAAGTATTAAAAGAAGAAAATGGGGAAGAAACTAAATGTTAGAATTGAGATGAAAAACTTGACTGGTGAATTATCTTAAAGTGTTCAATGCAATATTGAATATCGAAGGCTATATTGTGCCTTGTTAGAAGATCTTCCTCAGGTTTACACTGAATAGTGATGAATAAATAGAAAATCTTCATGGGAGTTGGTTAGAGTTTAAGTGACAGGCAACTGGAATCTTGGAATGAACAAATATACAAATCTGCATTTGGTTTCCATGACCTAAAGAGGACGATAGATAAATAAGTAGAAATAAATTTGTTTATCTCTGATGCATCTCAGAGTTTGCATCTCTGATGGATAAGGTAATGATAAAAAGAAAGTTGTTGGCATATCTGAAGGGCTGTGAGAAGTGAGTTGATGTTAGTGGATACCTTGGAAATGATGAAAGAGGAGAAATTACGTTCAAAGGTAGCACATGGTCGGTATAGACATTGTGGGCTGAAGGGTCTGTTTCTTTGCTGTACTATTCTGTGTTCTGCTTTCTATCATTTCCATCTCCCTTCTGTGATCTATTTTGCCAAAGGTCTTGCAGGAGAAACACCAGAGCTACTGATTGCAAATTGGGCTTTTGACATTAGACTTGACTACCCAACTTTTTCCTGCATATATTCACCAAACATTGCTCTAACTTGCTAATTAGCAGACCTAAAACATGCAGTTCTTGGTGTATTTTATTTAATATCATAGTTAAAATAACAAATAATTGAAACTAATTTTGGGTATGATAAATCAGATTTTGATTTACAACTAGCAGTGTGTTTTGAAGTTTGAAAAATGGGGCTTTCTCAAACAAAATGTGCTATAGGTTCTGTATGATATATCTTCAGATGTTGAAATTTTATAGACCACCATGGTCTGTTCTCTTCTATTACCATAACATGTAAAGTGCATCTTACACTCTTAAAATTATATGACTACTTTGCATTTAAATTTTAGATCAGCACAGATGGAGGCTCTGCCTGATCTGTTTGATTCAGTATTATGTCACACAGGATGATTAACCATTCACTATTTTAGAAAAATAGTTGCCTTCCTTTCAGCAATTGGATGTAAGTGTGGCTTGTACATCAGACTTTACTTAAATAATTTCTACTGAACTGAGGAACCAGAGCTTTAAATTTTTCCTTAAACTATGACCATGTTTTCTACGGGGGGGTGTGTTTACATGGGATAAGGGTGTTTCTGGTTAAGGCCAACACTTATTGCATATTCATAATTTCCCTTGAGAAGTTTTGAATCAATTCAGTCCTTCTGGTTAAAGTATTTTCACAGCGCTTTTGGTAAATGAGTTTAAGGATTCTGATCCAATCATGAAGGAATGGTATGATATAGAGAGTAACTGTGGCTGTGTATCTGAACCTGCTGTTCATGTCTTCCGTGATAAAGATTAGAGGATTAAGAGGTGTTATTTGAATTACTATGGTATAATATGCATTTTGTATGTGGTACACACTGCAACCATAGTATGCTTATGGTTCTGAGAGTAAAATTTTAGAGCAACAAATGGTGTGC
Organism: Hemitrygon akajei; assembly: GCF_048418815.1. NCBI lineage: Eukaryota > Metazoa > Chordata > Chondrichthyes > Myliobatiformes > Dasyatidae > Hemitrygon > Hemitrygon akajei. Next base: position 86,073,542 of record NC_133138.1, on the reverse strand, counting down.
CAGTGAAACAGGCTGATTTATCCTGGGTCATTTTAAGCTTCTTAAGTGTTGGACTTGCACTCCTCCAGGCAAATGGTGAGTACTCCAATATAGAGTTGACTTGTGTAGATAGATTCTTTATTGATCCCCAAGGAAATTACAGTGTCACAGTACAAGTGCACTGTAATAAATATTAGAAGAGAAGTAGAAAGGAAAAATAAGTTACCACAAACAGTCTAACTGGAGAGGGACATCACTTCCCTGGCTATAGGTTAATTTAATAGAGCCTAATGGCTGAGGGTAAGAATAACCTCATATAGCACTCTATGGAACAGTGGAGATGGTCTTAGTCTATAACTAAAAGTGCTCCTCTGTTCGGCCAAGGTGGCACACAGAAGGTGAGAAACATCGTCTACAATTGCCAGGATTTTTCATGGGGTCCTTTGTTCTACCACAGCCTCCAGTGTGTCCAGTTTGACTCTTATAATACAGCTAGCCTTTCTAATCAGTTTATTTAGCCTGTTGGCATCACCTGTGTTGATCCCATTGTCCCAGCACACCATTGCATAGAAGATTGTACTGGCGATAACAGATTAGTAGAACATATGAAGAAGTCTGCATACTCCAAAGGACCTCAATGTCCTCAGGAAGTAGAGGCGACTCTGGCCCTTCTTATACACAGCCTCTGTGTTGATGCTCCACTCAAATCTGTCATCCAGGTGCACCCCCAAGTACCTGTAGCCCCTCTCCACATCCACGTCCTTCCCATCAATAGTAAGAGGGAGCAATGCAGGCTTAGTTTTCCTAAACTCTATCACCTTTTTCTTTTAGTGATGTTGAGCTGCTGGTGATTCAGCACCATTTGACCAAGTCCTCCACCAGGATCCTGTATTCATCCTCCCGTCCTCCCTTTATACAGCCATCTGTTGCTGAGTCATCAGAGAATTTCTGCAGATGACATAATTCAGTGTTGTATCTAAAGTCTGAGGGTAAACAGAAAGGGAGCTAATACAGTCCCCTGTGGGGCCCCAGTGCTGTTTATAGTCATGTCTGGCACACAGCTCTGAAGCTGCACAAACTGGTCTGCCAATATATTGTCAATGGTAGAAAACCTTGGGCTATGGAAGAGTATAATTGGTTATTGCAGGATACCCAGCCTCCAATCTCTTGTACTTGTGTTCGATGCATCTGAATAATGTCCCCTAGGATTTAGATAGGGGTCACCTTGAATGTCAAAATAGATGGTAAGACTCTTAGAGGCAGCATTTAAGAAGCACAGTTCAAATAGAAGCCAATGGTTATCAAGGGAAGGGCAATAAACAGTTGAAGTTTCTGGCTGAGACATCCTGATGAAGGGTCTTGGCCTGAAGCATCAAATGCTTTTCCCCTCCTTTGACGCTGCTTGACCTGCTGAATTCTTCCAGCATTTTGTGTGTATTTTACAGCATCTCTCTTGTTCAGCCCCATCAGAATCTGTCTAAGTAAAAGTTTCCTCTCATTGTAAACTCCAATTACTGTAAACTTTCCTCATTTGTCAACTCCTTTATCTCAGGAACCAAATTTGTAGTACTCTAGATGTAGTTTCACCGATGTCCTGTGCAGTTGCAGCAGAACGTCAATTTGCCTTCATAATAACTTGTTATAGTATAACATAATAACTTATTATAATAACTAATATAATAACTTAATGATTCATGTTTGGGAACCTGCAAGTGCTCTACACAGTGGTGTTTAAAAGTAACAGTTTTGATTCTTCCCAGCAACATGGGTAACATAACTCCAGCTGTCATATTTTTGTCTAGTTGCCAGTTCTGTATTTCTTGGCAAACATACTGCAGATGCCTAACAGCTTGTTTTCCTACTTGTCTGTAGATTTCAGTAGAGTATACTGATCTTTTCATTTGTTATTAACATAAATTTTAAGTGTCTGTGCCATTCCACTATTTGCATTTTACCACAATGAAAAGACCTGTTTATACTAAATTTTTTTTAGTTAATTCTGTTTTCATTAATATTTCACTCCCATGACATGACATTTGTATCTTTGGTTTTCAAGTAGCATCTTTCTGAATCTTCTGGAAATCTAACTATGCTCCATGTATTGGTATATCCTTGTCTACCTATCTCATAACATTCTCAGTGAAATGTAATAATTCTGAGGAAAAATATAATTTTCCTTTCATAAAATCATTTTGACTTTGATTGTACGATAAGTTTCTAAATGCTTTACTCTTCATTCGTGATTGTTACTTTTAACTTTTGGGCATAATTAAAGGAAGTGGTTATTAGATGAATCTAATACAAGTGTTTAAAAAAATATATGCTGGAGATACCATTTCTTATTTTTTGGAATTTTCTGTCTGGAGTTGCCATCTCAGCTTGGAGAAAAATTGGATTCTTGTGTTGTTCCTGGCACTCATAATAAGAAACTACTCAGACATTGAACAAGGATGGAAAGAGGGTAGATTTATTAATTCTTTGGAATAATTTGATCTTCTTGTTGGATTGAGTAATGATAAGGAGTTATTCTTTCAGAGTCATTTAATACTGCCTATACTAAAATTTCAAATGAAACAATGTATTCCAAAGGTTGAAAATCATAGGACAGTGATATTAAATTGTCTTTGTAGCCCCCATGGGTAAAATGGAGCCTTGTATGTAGACACAGAATTTATAAAGATTAATCTTATTAAGCATGCAAGTCAAATTCTATGTTGGAATACTCAGATTAATCACAAAAAATATATTTTTAAAAGTTCCATGGAGGAAAAGAACTGAGAAGAATACGTGCAAATACACCTGGGTTATCAGAGTAGGAAAGCTGAATTACTGGGCCAGAGAGCAGATTAGACTTCTCTGATGTGCTCTTTAGAAATCCTATTGAATGTCTGATGTTGTTTGAAAGAATAGAAAATAGGCTTTAAAAAAATGAATGCAATTTCATATCATGTATTTACTGCATCTTTTGCTTTGCTTACAGGAGTCTGTGGAAGCATTTTCGAGCAGTCAGTCTGTGTTTGTTCTTGCTGGTATTTCCAGCTTATATGGCCTACATGATTTCTCAGTTTTTTCAGATGGACTTTTGGCTGCTTATCATCATCTCCAGTAGTGTTCTGACTTCATTGCAGGTAATGAATCAACTTTTATTTTGCAATCACACATTGATGTGTAGGCATTGCTGCATTGCAATATCCTCATTGAAAAGGACCTTTCAGATCCTTAAATTTTAGTGCTGCAAATTACCAGTGACATTTTGATATGATCAAGGATTTCTGTGGAAAATTAACATGCCTGCTATTCTTTTCTCTGCCCTTTCACACATTTGCTTCACCCTGACATCTTCCTTCTACACCACCTCGCAAATTTTTTCTTCCTTTCTCTTTCTGTCAACTTCATGGCGGAGAGAATTCCAAATACTGTATTCATAACTGACTATCACGACATCTGAGAAGCAAGGAAGACCCTAGCACGTTTCTCAATTCTTACTGACAATGAAAGTAAGAAATAGCTGCAAGACAATGGCCCATAATGCTGTCTGCACCATTTAGTCTGCTCATAGCTACCATGCAGTTGCTTTACTGTGCTATCCCCCAATCTGTAGATCACCCTAACATCCAAACATACAAGTTTTATATCTTTAACATTATAGTGAGCGCCTAAATTACCACTGTTTTCCAAAGGCAATTGCAACATCACCATGCTCTGGGTAAAGAAGTTCCTTCTTGACTTGCTCCTAAATGGCCAGCAGACCAGCCAGGTGAAATATCATTGCTGCATTGTTTTGTAAGAGTCTTTGACTTTTGCATGTTACAAGGAGATGGTTTCCATTCATCTAAATTTATAGAAGTAAGGACCCATTCTGCATTATCTCTCCTCACGGGGAAAATCCTCCAGAAGTCAATGTGGTGAAATTTAGCCCTCTCTGTTATTTTTCCATTTAGTAGGAAAAGAAGACCTGCACATTGTATCTCAGCAATCAGAATCAGATTTACCATCACCGGCATGTGGCGTGAAATGTTTTAACTTTGCAGCAGCAGTTCAATGCAATACATAATATAGAAGAAAAAATAGAAAATAAAATAATAAGGTGCTTTACTCCTGTAAAGGAACAGGAGCCCATCAAGCCTGCTCCACCAGTCAATAAGATCATGGCTGATCGGGCCATGGACTCATTTACACCTCCCTGCCTTTTCCCCATAACCCTTAATTCTCCTACTATGCAAAAATTTATCCAGGTTATCAGGGAGTGCAAGGATGTTGGTGTCAAACACTGAACAGAACATATCAGAGTAAGTTGTTGCTTCCGTTACCAATTTCCAGTTTGATGCAGTTCGGGCGTTATTTTTGAATCCTGATTCAGAACTTATGAAGATATCTTCTGGGTCAAGTTCACCAATAAAGACTCTGAAAATTGGGTAGTGCTGAGCATGAGCATTATTTCAACTTAATCCCAAGAACCTGCATGACCTATTGTTTGGCGAAACTGCCCAACAGCTAACAGTTGTTTTTAGAGAGCAGTGATATCTCTTCAGTGTTCACTACTATTGCCTGAAACTTGTCACATACAGTACCTATAAAAAGTATTCACACCCCCCCCCCCGAATGTTTTCATGTTTTACTGTTTTACAATATTGAATCACAGTGAATTTAATTTGGCTTTTTGACACTGATTAACAGAAGGCACTTTCATATCAAAGTGAAAACAAATTTCTCCAAATTTGTCTAAATTTATTACAGTTATTAATCACAAAATAATAGATTGCATAATTACTCACCCCCTTCAAGTTAGTATTTAGTAGATGCACCTTTAACTTCAATTACAGCCTTGAGTCTATGTGGATAGGTCTCTATCAGCTTTGCACATCTGGACCCTGCACTTCTCCCCCATTCTTCTTTACAAAACTGCTCAAGCTCTATCAGATTGCATGGGGATCCTGAGTGAACAGCCAAGTCCAGCCACAAGCTCTCAATTGGATTGAGGTCTGGACTCTGACTTGGCCACTCCAGGACATTAATTTTGTGTAGCTTTGGCTTTATGCTTGGCGTCATTTTCTTACTGGAAAACAAATCTTCTCCCCCAGTTACAGTTCTCTTGCAGGCTGCAACAGGTTTTCCTCCAGGATTTCCCTGTATTTTTGCTGCATTCATTTTACTCTCTACCTTCACAAGCTTTCCAGGGCCAGGTGCAGTGAAGCATCCCCACGGCATGATGCAGCCACCACCATGCTTCATGGTAGGGATGGTGTGTTTTTGATGTGCTTTGCTTAGCTTACGCCAAACATAGTGTTCAGTCTGATTGCCAAAAAGCTCAATTTTGGTTTCATCAGACCATAGAACCTTCTTCCAGCTAACTTGTCTTCTGCATGACTTCTGGCAAACTCTAGCCGAGAATTCATGTGAATTTTTTTTTCAACTGTGGTGTTTTCCTTTGCCACTCTCCTATAAGCTGTGACTGGTGAAGCACCCGGGCAACAGCTGTTGTATGTGCAGTCTCTCCCATCTCAGCCACTGAAGCTTGTAACTCCTCTAGAGTTGTCATAGGTCTCTTGGTAGCCCCCCTCACAAGTCTCTTTCTTGCATGGTCACTCCGCTTTTGAGGACGGCTTGTTCTAGGCAGATTATAGCTGTGCCATATTCCTTCCATTTCTTGATGATTGACTTAACTGTGCTCCAAGGGATATTCAGTGACTTAGACAATTTTTTGTATCCATCTCCTGACTTGTGCTTTTCAGTAACCTTTTTGCGGAGTTGTTTGGAGTGTTCTTTTGTCTTCATGGTCTAGTTTTTGCCAGAATACTGACTCACCTTCCAGATACAAGTGTATTTTTACTACAATCATTTGAAACACCTTGACTGCACACAGGTGATCTCTAATGCCCTTTTTGCGTTCCCCTGTATAAGCTCTTCTGCCTGTAACTTTTGCTAATCTTCCCTTTTGATTTCTGTAGAAGGTTTTATGCTTTTTTTCTTGTTGGATTGCCTTAATATTCTACTTTCCCCTTAATGGTGTTTTATGCTCTTGCTAATATTGTTCCTTTTAACAACATTATAAGCCTTTGCTTTTGATATAATACTCTTAACTTGTCAGTATTGTTGGACACCTTCATTTTTTTGTGCCATAGTGTTATACTTATATATTCATTATTTGAAAGATAGCCGTTAGTTGTTGTTTGCCGTACCTTTAAATGTAGTTATCTAATGTACAGTGTTCAGCTTGCACATCAAACTCCTGTAGTTTGATTTTTTTTTAATTTGACTGCCTTCAGATTTCAATTCAGGCCTGCATTGAATTCTATCATATTATTAATACTCTTCCAAACACCACCTTAACCTCCAGTTTATTAATTTTTTTAATTGCACAATATTTGATCTGAGATGCATTTTTTATCATTAGATCCTCAACATAGATTTTTAAATCCATTTCTATTTAAAAGTCAGTATCTTAAATCTGTCATGAATTTATCCTGCACACTATTTCTGCCCAGTTTATATGACACTTGTCTATGATACATTTGCCTCTAGTTTTCTGAATAACTATTCTGTACTTGACCAATTGATGGGTCCTATTGGCATTTTATGCTTAATCTTCTAAAAGTGTAAATATCCTGAAATATTTAATTTTCAGCCTTGGTTGTTTGTCTCTGTAATGGCTTGAAAATATAATCATTTCACTTATATTTTAAATATTGTGTGGATTCAGATAAAGTTTTCAGTGTATTTTTTTTACCATTTATCCTTGCTCTGACTCTAATTGTAATATATTCTTCATTTTGCCCGTACCATCCACAAGCTTGGATGTCGCTACCCTGCACAATTTCCTTATCCTGAAGAAGTTCAGTTCAGTTTCAGTTTATTGTCATTTAGAAACCACAAATGCAATGCGGTTAAAAAATGAGACAATGTTCCTCCAGAATGATATCACAAAAGCACACAACAAAACAGACTACACCAGAAAATCCACATAACGTTTGGTAATCCCCAAATCCAGAGTCCAGAGATGCTGCTGCGTATTAATATTGCGGTACCATTTTAGCGTGTTCCCTGGAAAGGAGCTCCAAATCCGCCAGACAAAACAAGACTACCCAGACACACCAAGTCAGGAGACCAACTCTACCACCCAACAAACCAAAAACTAAAGCTACAAGACCTACACAAAACCACACAGTTACATATAGTTACAACAGTGCAGACAATACCATAATTGATTTTTTAAAAATAGTCCAAAGATGTTAAAAGACTATAAGTTTGAAAGAAACCACCACACAGTTTCCACAAGTCCTCAGGGTCCCAATAGACTCGTCATCCCACGCAGGCGGCAGAAGGGAGTACCCCCGCTATAGACTTCCAAGGCGTCGCCAGACCCAGCCTTGCAGACGCAGCACACAATGAAAGCTCCATTGGACCCAGCCTGTAAAGTTCTGTAACTTTTCATTTTTCCCTCAGCAGAACTTGCCCTTAGTAGCAAGCGAAGCGGCTACATAATGCTCAACACCACCAGCGATTGAGGTTCAGTTCCTGCTGCTGTCTATAAGGAGTTTGTTCATTTTCTCTCTGATCGCGTGGATTTCCTCCGGGTGCTCTGGTTTTCTATCACATTCCAAAAGTGCACAGGGTTAATAAGTTTGCATTCTGTCTTGCCTCTAGAAGCATAATGACACTTGCAGATGGCCCAGCACACTGTTGAACTGTGTTGGTCCAAGAATGTGCTGGGGCAAACTACACATTTCATTGTACTGTATGTTTCAGTGTTCAAATGACAAAGAAAAAACCTGCTCTGTTTGGACTGGCTTCGTGAACTAAGCTAGGATCAACTTGATAATTGGAGCTGTCATTAAAAGGTTTACAAAGATTAAGATTAGCTTTGAGTACTGGTGTAGTATTTTGTCAGTTGAAACTGATTTATGTATTAATCTTTGAGTCACATGTTCGGCTCTCTGATCTTTTTGATGTGAGTTTGTTTGCAGTTCACATAATCCAGAGATCTTAAACTTTGTGATTCTGCATTTTAATTTAAATTTTAAGCAGAACTATTGTGTTTTGTACTATCTATGTCATTGGTTCTCACATGGTTCAGAACAACTGAGTTTTCCTCTTCCCATTTAAGTGAGGTTGAGGTAAAATGTCTTTAATGGTGGCAACGACTAGCAGTGCCGTTTGGGGTTTACCTCCTTGCAGGCTGCTAATGGCCAAAGTGCTCATTCACCTACTTCCTCACCTCCATTCAGGGCCCCAAACAGTCCTTGCAGATGAGATAACACTTCACCTGTGAATCTGCTGGGGTTGCCTATTGTGTCTGATGCTCCCAATGCAGCTTCCTCTACATTGCTGAGTCTTATCTTAAATTTAGGAACTGCTTCATCGAGCACCTCTGCTTCTTTACAGACAGACATACTTTATTGATCCCGAGGGAAATTGGGTTTCATTACACCCGCACCAAGAATAATGAAGAAATATAGCAATATAAAACCATAAATAATTAAATAATAATAAGTTAATCATGCCAAGTGGAAATAAGTCCAGGACCAGCCTATTGGCTCAGGGTGTCTGACACTCCAAGGGAGGAGTTGTAAAGTTTGATGGCCACAGGTAGGAATGACTTCCTATGCCGCTCAGTGTTACATCTCGGTGGAATGAGTCTCTGGCTGAATGTACTCCTGTGCCTAACCAGTACATTATGGAGTGGATGGGAGTCATTGTCCAAGATGGCATGCAACTTATGAAAAACAGAATTGGCTTCACTGATCACCTTCGAGCTATCCTCCCCTCTCCCCGTAGATTTATTCTGGCTTCTTCCCCCTTCCTTTCCAGTCTGGAAGAAAAGTCTCGGCTGGAAACATCGACTGCTTGTTCGTTATTTTGGATGTTGCCTGACCCCCTGAGTTCCTCCCACATTTTGTGCTATTGCTTCAACAGTAATTTCTAGATCAGAATACCTGACTTGGTCATAGTCACACTCTCTTGGCCCTCTTAGCAAATCTCATCTGCAATGTGTCATCCTACAGCTACGATAGTCTTTTGGAACAAAAGCTCCAGCTGACTTTTCTTTGTCTGATGCATTTTGGTCCATATTTCTGACTAAAACCCATCAATTCTAAGCCAAATTATATCAAGTTGTAGACATTTGTTGCAGGTGTCATCAACATAGATTATATCTCATGTACTATATTATATCCCATGTACTTTAGCTGAAACAAATGCTCTGTCTTGCTGTGCCTGACTTACTTAATTTAGTCTATTTAATTCATTAAATGTTAAGCTTCACCAGCTTCTTCGTAGTCCTTTCGTCAGGAGTTTCACTTTGTTTACATTGAACTAAATGGGCACTGTGCCCTGTGTTTAAGCAATCTGTGACTTAGCAGAATCCATAGATTGATTCCCATGTTCCACAAGTTCTGAGGAACTAACTCCATTTTATTACCTAGCAGGTTTCAAACTGGTTCTTCACCAGTTTATATTGCTTGTTTATTGCTACAAATGACAATAGAACCTAACAGAAAAACTAACAAATATTTAAAATGAAATCAGCCTTTTAACCAGGACTGCACTCTGCTGGTGCTGCATTCAGCTGTTACTGTATACTTTGCTAAAATGTACATGGTGCTGTAAGACCTGTGTAAATTACAAGCCCCATTTCCAGAAAAGTTGGGATATTTTCCAAAATGCAATAAAAACAAAAATCTGTGATATGTTAATTCAAGTGAACCTTTATTTAACTGACAAAAGTACAAAGAAAAGATTTTCAATAGTTTTACTGACCAACTTAATTGTATTTTGTAAATATACACAAATTTAGAATTTGATGGCTGCAACACACTCAACAAAAGTTGGGACAGAGTTAAAATAAGATTGAAAAGTGCACAGAATATTCAAGTAACACCGGTTTGGAAGACTCCACATTAAGCAGGCTAATTGGTAGCAGGTGAGGTATCATGACTGGGTATAAAAGTAGCGTCCATCAAAGGCTCAGTCTTCCCAAACAAGGATGGGTCGTGGCTCACCCCTTTGTGCCAAAATTCGTGAGAGAATTGTTAGTCAGTTCAAAAGGAACATTTCCCAATGCAAGATTGCAGAGAATTTAGGTCTTTCAACATCTACAGTACATAATATTGTGAAAAGATTCAGAGAATTCAGACATATCTCAGTGCGTAAAGGGCAAGGTCGGAAACCACTGTTGAATGCGCATGATCTTCGAGCCCTCAGGCGGCACTGCCTAAGAAACCGTCATGCTACTGTGAAAATTATAGCCACCTGGGCTCGGGAGTACTTCGGAAAACCATTGTCACTTAACACAGTCCATCGCTGCATCCAGAAATGCAACTTGAAACTGTATTACGCAAGGAGGAAGCCATACATTAACTCTATGCAGAAACGCCGGCGAGTTCTCTTTGCCCGAGCTCATGTCAGGTGGACTGAAAGACTGTGGAACCATGTGCTGTGGTCAGATGAGTCCACATTTCAGCTAGATTTTGGAAAAAACGGGCGTCAAGTTCTCCGTGCCGAAGATGAAGACGACCATCCTGATTGTTATCAGCGCAAGGTGCAAAAGCCAGCATCTGTGGTGGTATGGGGGTGCATCAGTGCCCACTGCATGGGTAAGTTGCATGTATGTGAAGGTACGTACCATTGACTTTGAGGCGTATATTAGGATTTTAGAGAGACATATGTTGCCATCAAGGCGACGTCTCTTCCTGGGACGTCCATGCTTATTTCAGCAGGACAATGCCAGACCACATTCTGCACGGGCTACAACAGAGTGGCTTTGTAGACACAGAGTGCGTGTGCTTAACTAGCCTGCTGCCAGTCCAGATCTATCTCCTATTGAAAATGTATGGCACATCATGAAGAGGAGAATCAGACAATGGAGACCACGGACTGTTGAGCTGCTGAAGTCTTATATCAAGCAAGAATGGACAAAATTTCCAATTGCAAATCTACTACAATTAGTATCCTCAGTTCCAAAACGATTAAAAAGTGTTATTAGAAGGAAAGGTGATGTAACACAATGGTAAACATGCCTCTGTCCCAACTTTTATTGAGTGTGTTGCAGCCATCAAATTCTAAATTTGTGTATATTTACAAAATACAATTAAGTTGGTCAGTAAAACTATTGAAAATCTTTTCTTTGTACTTTTGTCAGTTAAATAAAGGTTCATGTGAATTAACATATCACAGATTTTTGTATTTATTGCATTTTGGAAAATATCCCAACTTTTCTGGAAATGGGGTTTGTACCTTTTAATTGAGGTATAAGTGAAGCTGCAGAAAGGAGGGTTATTGGATGTAAGATCTCTTTTAAGTATAACACCAGTCCCTCTTTTAAGCCCAATACTCCTCTGCCAAAGTCAATGGTAATTCCAAGAAGGTAATTTGGCTGCTATCATTTGACCTGCTGATGACACAAAGCTGGGTGGCAGTGTGAAATGTCAGGAGGATGTTATGAGAATGCAGGGTGACTTGGACAGGTTGGGTGAGTGGGCAAATGTATGGCAGATGCAGTTTAAAGTGGATAAATGTGAGGTTATCCACTTTGGTGGCAAGAACAGGAAGTCAGATTACTATCTAAATGGAGTCAAGTTAGGAAAAGGGGAAGTACAATGAGATCTAGGTGTTCTTGTACATCAGTCAATGAAAGCAAGCATGCAAGTACAGCAGGCAGTGAAGAAAGCTAATGGCATGCTGGCCTTTATAACAAGAGGAATTGAGTATAGGAGTAAAGAGGTCCTTCTGCAGCTGTACAGGGCCCTGGTGAGACCCCACCTGGAGTATTGTGTGCAGTTTTGGTCTCCAAATTTGAGGACGGACATTCTTGCTAGTGCAGCATAGGTTCAGAAGGTTAATTCCCGGAATGGCAGGACTGTCATATGTTGAAAGATTGGAGTGACTGGGCTTGTATACACTGGAATTTAGAAGGATGAGAGGGGATCTAATTGAAACATATAACATTATTAAGGGATTCGACACGCTGGAGGCAGGAAGCATGTTCCCGCTGATGGGTGAGTCCAGAACTAGAGGCCACAGTTTAAGAATAAGGGGTAGGCCATTTAGAACAGAGATGCGGAAAAACTTTTTCACCCAGAGAGTGGTGGATATATGGAATGCTCTGCCCCAGAAGGCAGTGGAGGCCAAGTCTCTGGATGCATTCAAAAGAGAGTTAGATAGAGCTCTTATAGATAGCGGGGTCAGGGGATATGGGGAGAGGGCAGGAACGGGGTACTGATTGTGTATGATCAGGCATGATCACATTGAATGGCAGTGCTGGCTAGAAGGGCCGAATGGCCTACTCCTGCACCTACTGTCTATTGACCTCTTCTTGGACATTCCTCTAGCACTCTACATGCAAAATTGTGAATGACAGCTAAAATTGCTTTTCTAAATTATGGTTTTCAGCTCACAATCTAATGTATTGCTTAAAGTGAAAGCTATGGGAACAGGCAATATTCAGCCTGCTGTGCTGAAGAGGTATATAAGAATAACCCCATGTCTTGCTAGTTTTATCAGAATGATGTGGAGAATTAGAAAGGGCAAAGCTGGATAACAAAGATAAATTAGCTTATCCCCAGCCTATCAGTACCTTCTCTGCCATCAGCATAGTGATGGACAATATCAACAACAATACCATTGAGCAACACCTCATTAGGAAGTAACTCACTAACGTTGCATTATAACCATATAACAATCACAGCACGAAAACAGGCCATTCCGGCCCTCCTAGTCCGTGCCGAACTCTTAATCTCACCTAGTCCCAAGTACCCGCACTCAGCCCATAACCCTCCACTCCTTTCCTGTCCATATACCTATCCAATTTTACCTTAAATGACACAACTGAACTGGCCTCTACTACTTCTACAGGAAGCTCATTCCACACAGCTATCACTCTCTGAGTAAAGAAATACCCCCTCGTGTTTCCCTTAAACTTTTGCCCCCTAACTCTCAAATCATGTCCTCTCGATTGAATCTCCCCTACTCTCAATGGAAACAGCCTATTCACGTCAACTCTATCTATCCCTCTCAAAATTTTAAATACCTCGATCAAATCCCCCCTCAACCTTCTACACTCCAATGAATAGAGACCTAACTTGTTCAGCCTTTCTCTGTAACTTAAGTGCTGAAACCCAGGTAACATCCTAGTAAATCGTCTCTGCACTCTCTCTAATTTATTGATATCTTTCCTATAATTCGGTGACCAGAACTGTACACAATATTCCAAATTTGGCCTTACCAATGCCTTGTACAATTTTAACATTACATCCCAACTTCTGTACTCAATGCTCTGATTTATAAAGGCCAGCGTTCCAAAAGCCTTCTTCACCACCCTATCTACATGAGACTCCACCTTCAGGGAACTATGCACTGTTATTCCTAGATCTCTCTGTTCCACTGCATTCCTCAATGCCCTACCATTTACCCTGTATGTTCTATTTGGATTATTCCTGCCAAAATGTAGAACCTCACACTTCTCAGCATTAAACTCCATCTGCCAACATTCAGCCCATTCTTCTAACCGGCATAAATCTCCCTGCAAGCTTTGAAAACCCACCTCATTATCCACAACACCTCCTACCTTAGTATCATTGGCATACTTACTAATCCAATTTACCATCCCATCATCCAGATCATTTATGTATATTACAAACAACATTGGGCCCAAAACAGATCCCTGAGGCACCCCGCTAGTCACCGGCCTCCATCCTGATAAACAATTATCCACCACTACTCTCTGGCATCTCCCATCTGGCCACTGTTGAATCCATTTTATTACTCCAGCATTAATACCTAATGACTGAACCTTCTTAACTAACCTTCCATGTGGAACTTTGTCAAAGGCCTTGCTGAAGTCCATAGAGACTACATCCACTGCTTTACCCTCGTCAACATTCCTCATAACTACTTCAAAAAATTCAATAAGGTTTGTCAAACATGACCTTCCACGCACAAATCCATGCTTGCTACTCCTAATCAGATCCTATCTATCCAGATAATTATAAATACTATCTCTAAGAATACTTTCCATTAATTTACCCACCACTGATGTCAAACTGACAGGTCTATAATTGCCAGGCTTACTTCTAGAACCCTTTTTAAACAATGGAACCACATGAGCAATACGCCAATCCTCCGGCACAATCCCCGTTTCTAATGACATCTGAAAGATCTCCGTCAGAGCTCCTGCTATCTCTACACAAACTTCCCTCAAGGTCCTGGGGAATATCCTGTCAGGACCCGGAGATTTATCCACTTTTAAATTTCTTAAAAGCGCCAGTACTTCCACCTCTTTAATTGTCATAGGTTCCATAACTTCCTTACTTGTTTCCCACACCTTACACCATTCAATATCCTTCTCCTTAGTGAATACCGAAGAGAAGAAATGGTTCAAAATCTCTCCCATCTCCCTCGGCTCCACACATAGCTGACCACCCTGATTCTCTAAGGATTCTCTAAGATTTTATCCCTCACTATCCTCTTGCTTTTAATATAACTGTAGAAGCCTTTCGGATTTACTTCCACCTTACTTGCCAAACCAAACTCGTAACTTCTTTTAGCTTTTCTAATCTCTTTCTTAAGTTTCCTTTTACATTCTTTATATTCCTCGAGCAATTCCTTTACTCCATGCTGCCTATATCTATTGTAGACATCCCTCTTTTTTCGAACCAAGTTTCTAATATCCCTTGAAAACCATGGCGCTTTCAAACCTTTAACCTTTCCTTTCAACCGAACAGGAACATAAAGATTCTGTACCCTCATAATTTCACCCTTAAATGACCTCCATTTCTCTATTACATCCTTCCCATAAAACAACTTGACCCAATCCACTCTCTCTAAATCCCTGCGCATCTCCTCAAAGTTAGCCTTTCTCCAATCAAAAATCTCAACTCTAGGTCCAGTCCTGTCCTTCTCCATAATTATATTGAAGCTAATGCTATTGTGATCACTGGACCCGAAGTGCTCCCCAACACATACATCTGTCAGCTGACCTATCGCATTCCCTAACAGGAGATCCAACACTGCCCCATCTCTAGTCGGTACTTCTATGTATTGTTGCAAAAAACTATCCTGCACATATTTCACAAACTCTAAACCATCCAGCCCTTTTACAGAATGAGCTTCCCAATCTATGTGTGGAAAATTAAAATCTCCCACAATCACCACCTTGTGTTTACTACAAATATCTGCTATCTCCTTACACATTTGCTCTTCCAACCCACGCTCCCCATTAGGTGGCCTATAATACACTCCTATCAGTGTTACTACACCTTTCCCATTCTTCAATTCCACCCAAATAGCCTCCCTAGAGGAGCTCTCTAATCTATCCTTCCAAAGCACCGCCATAAGATTTTCTCGGACAAGCAATGCAACACCTCCTCCTCTGGCCCCTCCTACTCTATCACACCTGAAGCAACTAAATCCAGGAATATTTAGTTGCCAATCCCACCCTTCCTGCAACCATGTTTCACTAATAGCTACCACATCATAATTCCAGGTATCAATCCACGCTTTAAGCTCACCCACCTTTCTTACAATGCTCCTAGCATTAAAATAGATACATTTAAGATACTCTCCACCTCCTCCTCTCTTTTCATCCCTAGCAATGCATTCAAATTTATTATCCATTTCTTTCTTCTCCCCTACATCTTCGGGCTGAGCGCATCCCTTCTCCATCACTTGCCTTTCCTCCCTCACACACTGTCTACTTACTTGCTCTACTGGTGAACTAACCTCCTCTCCCATAGTTTCCTCAAATTGATTTCCACCCCCCCATCTTACTAGTTTAAAGTCTGCCCTGTAGCCCTAGCAAACCTCCCCGCTAGGATATTGGTCCCCCCAGGATTCAAGTGTAACCCGTCCTTCTTGAACAGGTCACGCCTGCCCCAGAAGAGGTCCCAATGATCCAGAAACTTGAATCCCTGCCCCCTGCTCCAATCCCTCAGCCACGCATTCATCCTCCACCTAATTCCATTCCTGCTCTCACTGTCGCGTGGCACAGGCAGTAATCCCGAGATTACTACCTTTGCGGTCCTTCTTCTTAACTGCCTTCCTAACTCCCTATACTCTCATTTCAGGACCTCTTCCCCTTTCCGACCTATGTCATTGGTACCTACATGTACCACGACCTCTGGCTCCTCACCCTCCCACTTCAGGATATCTTGGACGCGATCAGAAACGTCCCGGACCCTGGCACCAGGGAGACAAACTACCATCCGGGACTCCCGATCACCTCCACAGAACCGCCTGTCTGAACCCCTGACTTTCGAGTCCCCTATTACTATGGTCCTCTTTCTTCTATCCCTACCCTTCTGAGCTACAGGGCCGCCCTCTGTGCCGGAGGCCCGGCCACTGTCACTTCCTCCAGGTAGGCTGTCCCCCCCAACAGTACTCAAACATGAGTACTTATTGTCAAGGGGTACAGCATTGGTTTTGATTGGCTTCAAATATCATTATGGTCTGCTCAAACTTGTTGAATTCTACAGGAAAGTTGATGGTGCCTGCTCTTGAAATTGAAGCAACATCCTATTAAGTGTAGAACCCAAGAAGCTAGGTAAAATTGGTCAGTGGCAATGGAAAGGTAAACTGCACTAGCTGAAATCACAGTTTTTACATAGAAATATGGATACAATTGTTGGAGATTCAAGATTTCACTCCACGAACATTACCTCATGAGTTTCTCAATGTGCCTTTAGCACTGCAAATTCCAATTTCTTTCCCCTAAAATTAGGTTTGAAAAAGCGTATGCATTATAGATAGCTCAATATTCAGAAACATTTTCAACTCCTTTGATAATGAGTCCACTGAAGGATGTTTGCAGGAAGGCCAAAGCAGCTTTCTGGCATGAAATGGTCAGTGGAAAGTGCCAGGTAATGATTGTCTCAAGTAATTGTCACCATGTATTATAGGAAAGATATCAACAAAATGGAGAGAGTACAGAAAAGATTTACTAGAATGTTAGCTGGGTTTCAGCACCTAAGTTACAGGGAAAGGTTGAAGAAGTTAGGTCTTTATTCTCTGGAGCGTAGAAGGTTGAGGGGAGACTTGATAGAGGTGTTTAAAATAATGAGGGGGATAGATTGAGTTGACGTGGATAGGCTTTTTCCATTGAGAGTAGGGGAGATTCAAACAAGAGGACATGATTTGAGAGTTAGGGGGCAAAAGTTTAAGGGTAACACGAGGGGAAATTTCTTTACTCAGAGTGGTAGCTGTGTGGAATGAGCTTCTAGTAGAAGTGGTAGAGGCAGGATCGGTATTGTCATTTAAAGTAAAATTGGATAGGTATATGGACAGGAAAGGAATGGAGGGTTATGGGCTGAGTGTGGGCCAGTGGGACTAGGTGAGTGTAAGCGTTGGCACGGACTAGAGATGGCCTGTTTCCGTGCTGTAATTGTTATATGGTTATATAAATCCTTAACATCCATGGAAACCACTATTGCTGCAATCCATATGGCTGACACTCTGCGTTATTGTTGTCCAAAATCTTAACCAGTCAAATGAAAAAGTCAGTGCTGGGTAATCCCTGGTGAATGACTTGCCTCCTGACAGTCCAGTGCTTTTCCTCATCTATGGATCACATTCAGAATATGATAGAAAGCTCTCCACTTGCCTCAATGAAGGCAGCTACAATGGCATTCAAAACTCCACCATTTACGAGAATGCAACTTTCTTGATTAAAATTCAACCCATGCATTGAACACTTCAATGCTATTACTATGGTCATTGTATGAGCATTGTATATAGTTGATGTGCCATCCACCAAATATGCAAGTTGTCAATTTTTTTTGACAAAATTTCCCAACTATTCCACCAAGAAGAACATGGCCATCAGGTTCCTCTCACCATTTGCAAGACCTTTCTGTTCCCCTCCACCTCCCCAAGTTTTACACCATCCACACTTAATAATTTGGTGCCACTCCATTGTCACAGAGTCAAAATTCTGGCACACTCTACCCACAACATTATGAGTACCTTTACGACATGAGCTGTAACAGTAAAGAATGCAGTTTTGATGCATCTTGGGACACTAGGGTGGGTAATAACTGCTGATCTTGATAGTGTGCCAGTGTTTCTAGTTTTAAAATGATCATTTGGAGTTATACTTGGGTACATTGCTAGTAGCTCGGATTTGAATGCAGAACCCATTGTTTTATAGATGATTTTGGGCTGTATGAAGGCATTGTGCATGCACTTCACAACCATGAACACCACTGTTTGCTCAGTGCATGATGCAACCATGTAAATGTGTTTTACCTGTATGCAAGACTTGCTTATTAATTTGGTCCATTGACTGCAATAGTAGGTAGTAGATAGTGGAGTGAACAATAAAATGGCAAATGGTATTTAGCCTTGAAAAGTAAGGTACTTTGTTTAAGATGTGCAATTTAACAAGGGAGCACAATGAAACTGGATTCTGAGAAGTGTAGAAGAACAAAGATAAGGGTGAAAGGTGAAATATTTAAGCGGAACATGAGAAACATCTTCAACCAGTGGTGAGCGTGGAACAAGGATGGATGTAAGTTTGATTTTAACATTTAAGGGAAGTTTGGATAAGTACGTGGATAGATGGAAGAATCATGGAGGGTTATGTTCCAAGTTCAGGACCAAGTATGGTCGAAGGGACAATAATTCGACACAGACTAGATGGACCTGTTTCTGTGCTGCAGTGCTCTATGACTAACTTGGAATGTGTGTTCAACAAAGAAGTTCTTCCTCATTTTGACTTTGATCTTTCTCGTTACACCCTTGCCTTTTGCGTACGTTATTTTGACTGACCAGTTTTCATTATTCTAGATAAACCCTTCATGATTTTAAATGTGCTTATCAAATCATCTCTTTATCTTTTCTGCTCTGAAGCGAATACACAACTTTCTTAGCCTATTCGCGCTTTTGTAACTCCGTCTCAACAACTGTTCCTGAGTTTTCTTGTTGCTGTTATTGTGCTTAGATTTGTTGTACAGTATCTTTCAAATTGTACTATTTAGCAGTCATTGCCTCTTCTGTTCTTTATGCCAGAATAGATTACATCACAGATTTGTGTTGAATTTAATCTACCACATATTTGTCTGGCAGAGGTTCAATGAATGGTTAATTTTAACTTAAGTCATGTTTCATTCCTGAAGGTAAGATAATTCCTCTAATATTGGACTTGAGGCAAAGAGATCTATGTTTAAATTCCAGGTTATTTTGCCCAAGTTCATGTTTGTAATCTGGCAATTTTAAGTTTGATTATTAGGAGAACACTTGTGGAGAACAGTGAAACTGCACTTTTTCAAGCTGCTTTAAGCTGACTTTGAATTAGTAAACTAAAGAGGTGGTGCTCAGTGATGTGTGCAAAATCATGTGCCCCTTGTCCTTGACCATCTGATAATTAGCAGTTTGTATCCCCATTGACTTGCACTAACCTTAGCAATATGTGCTCATTGAGCTTCTAAATTGGATATAATGGGGCCAAGTTCCTGGGTAATCATTCAGTTCAAATGTGTAAAATCTTAGAAGAATTATTTTAAATTTCCATTCTGAATGTTGTTTGAAGTTGAAACTTTTGTTCTGATGGTTTGGTGAAAGAGTGGAACATTTTCAAATATATTAAAGAAAAATCTTGTTTGATTTGATGCATCAACAGATCTGTCAGTAATTTACAATGGAAGTACTATATTTTTTCTATTTGAGCACATCCTGTTTGACTTTATTGAATTCAAACATTTAAATTAGTAGCCAGGTATTACTGTGTATTATAAACATGCAGTTTTTTGTTAAAGTATGACTAATGAAGTATACTTAATATTTGGTTGAAACCATTATCTTAAATATTTATCTATTGTTAATAGGTACTAGGAACTCTCTTCATCTATATTCTTTTTATGGTGGAGGAATTCAGTAAAGAACCAATGGAAAATCTTGATGACGTGATCTATTATGTGAATGGTACATACCGCCTGCTTGAGTTCTTGGTGGCTTTGTGCGTTGTTGCCTATGGTATAGCAGAGACGATATTAGGAGAATGGACTTGGATGGGTTCATCGATCATCTTTGTCCATTCTTACTTCAATGTCTGGCTTCGAGCACAGTTGGGATGGAAGAGCTTTCTTCTCCGCAGGGATGCAGCAAACAAAATCAATTCACTGCCAACTGCCACTAAAGAGCAGCTTGAAGAGCACAATGATATTTGTTCCATCTGTTACCAGGTATGTAGCATGGCACCAGTGAAACACTTAATCCTTGGCTTTAGTATCCAAACTGTTCCTTTCGGGACTATCGCAATTGATCTCCTGATGTTCAGTTCACATTTTGTATAGTATTTGCTTTTGCTAATTCCTATATGCTATATTTTTCCCCATTGTGACTTGTGCTATAATAATAATAATAAAAGCTTTAAAGGTTCTCAAGTGATTTGTATTTAATTAGAGTTTTACTGAGATTGAGGTTATTAAGAGTCAACTGCTAGATGTAGGGGCAAATGAAGGGATTGAGGCAGCATCACATTTCATTTCACTAGAGATAGTCTGTAATATATATATGCGAAAGCAGAAGTAACTTGTGAAATAGAATCATTAAGCAGTTTCATGGAAAATAGAAGAACCAAATTTCTTTGAAAAAAATATTTTGCTGACGGTACTTATAATACTTTATTTAAATATAATTTACCCTTTCAAGCTTTATAATTATAATCAGGAATAATAGTCTAAGAACTAGAGTAAGTTGCCTACCTAAAATTTGAAATGGTAATCATAAAAATAGCTTGAAATGGGCAAAAATGTTTAAAAGTGATTCTTAAAGCAGGTGCAGGTTCCATTTGCAAAAGTCTCTTCACAATAATGATAGTTTTTAAAGAGCTAGCATCTGTTTCCAGGTTAACAGATGGCTGTTTAATTGAGTTGCAGGTTCTATTGAATTACATGTAAATTAGAAAACTATTGGTTATGTGAATCACTGACTATTGCACAGGTGGCTGTTTATTGAAGGTGACCAGAAGGACAGATTTTACAGTTTGCAGAAATATTGAGCTGTAGTTTGGCTCTTTGAGTTTCACTTAAGACTGTGATTGATCATAAGTTCCTCCCTGATGCAGTTCTGCATTGCATCTGTACCTCATTCTCTCCCTTTTGAAATGGGTTGTGTTACGTCACTCTCCGGCATGCTTTATAATTCAGTGTGGAATTATAATATACTTTCATTGTGGAAGATTGCACATTGTAGTGTTGGTATTCTATTGTACTATGTTTTGTCTAAGCTTTCGTTTTGCTTATTTGCAGTGCCGCTGTTACTATCTCGAGTTTCTTGTGCACATTCAGAGACATGAATTCCAGTATGCCACTCCATAGAAATATGCCCTGATTGACATAATTCTCTTTCCTGACTAGATCAGTTGACCTGGCACACTGAACCTAAGATAACTATTGTACATGCCTTGGCTACTAAAGAGTCTGACTGCTTATAGTAGAACACCAGAGGCTCCTTATGCTGTCAAGGTGCCTTCATCAGATTCTTCATTCCCTTTACCGTGGAAATAGTGTATCTTAACCTTGTGGCTATCTGTACCTGATAAATTTCTTTCGGCCCCTCTCATAGATCATGGAGTCATGCAGTGCAGAGATGAACCCTGTGACCCACCTCATCCATTGCCAACCTTTGTCCATTTGTACTGGTCCCATTTGCCCATATTGGGTCCATGACTTCCTTTCCTTTGCCTGTTGGAGAGCTGCTTGGTGCTGTCCAGTTCCCTGGCATTTCTAGCAGTGCATCTTGGTGGCAGTATTGTGGTCTCTCATCAGTCCGAGAGAGTACTTCATGGAAGCAGGCTAATTCATCCATGCTTAAGTGATTAATTGCTCATTTTTGTGCTTCTAAATGTTTTTGACAACCCAACTTCAACTACATTCAAGTTCTTGCCTTGCTCTGGGAGAAGTTGTTCCTCCTTCATATCCCCTTTAAATTCTTCCCCATATCCTACACTCATCTTTTCTAGTTTTAACTACCTCTGTTATGGAAAAGATTTCTTGTAGTCTACCCTATATATACAGTCTGTATGTAATTTGATGTACCTCATCAAAAAAAAAGTCTTTAAGGGGTTCTGGGGTGAAAGCTTCTTCACACTGAAAGCAGGGTAAGTAGAATTGGCTGCCAGAGGAGGCACTGGAACCAAACACAATCACCACACACCAGCATCATAGCCCTCCAATTGAGAGAGGGGGATTGGGAAGCATTTATCAGTGTATAGACATCACCAGCCGCACACCCCTCCCCCAGCCCTTGCCCAGCAGAGGAGGGACTGAAGAACAGTAGCGAGACTGCAGCACCCAGTTTCAGTTACTTTGGTTGCAGATGTTAATGTAGTGTGCCTTGTGATATATCTATTATGAAGATACAAAAGACTATATACTGTAACGAAGCAAAAGAACTAACTGGTGTAGGAACTTGCAAGTCAGCAGCATCTGTGCAGGCGGAGGGTTGGTCAGCATTTTGGGTTAAGATCCTGCTTCCAGATCTGTCTTGCATGGTCTCAACCTGAAACATCAACCATCCCTCTAATTCTACAAATGCATCTGGTCTGCTGACTTCCTCCAGTAGTTGTTTCTCTTATTTCATTGTGTATGTACTTAGTTCTTGTTTTAATTTATGGGCTATACAGAAACATGATTACATCATCATTCCTTCCTTCCTTCCTAAGGAAATTAATTTCATTTAGGTTTTGAATTGAATGTAGTCAGACTTAGACCAGTTAAAAAGTATTTGCATTTTTGATGATTGTTTTTTATTTAGAAACAAATGGATGTGAACCTGGGTGATGAAGGGGACAGCACTAATGACTACATTGCATTAATTACCTGCTGATAGAGCTTTGATAATGAGTAATATGTTCAAGTTCTGGGTACAGATTAAACCAATGGGTGTCAATAATTATGGAAAAGTAGGGAGTATATGAGAAAGGAAATTTATGACTTGTCATTTCTTACGGAATTAAATTCTCTTTTCTGTAGGATATGCATTCTGCAGTAATTACACCATGCAGCCATTTCTTTCATTCGGCCTGCCTTAAGAAGTGGTTGTACGTGCAGGAAACTTGTCCATTATGTCATCAGCAGCTGAAATGTCAAGGGCAGCAAGTCGGGGCATCACCACAGCAAGAAACAGGCGAGCAGTTACCCCCTAATGAGGGCAGAACAGAACAAGAATTGGCTGGACAAGAATATCAGTCTGCTGGTCAAGTTCCAGAGCCGCCCATGGTTTCTGAAGAAGGTCCTGTGGAGCACAACAGTGCATGCCAGAAACGTCTAAATACTGAATGTTTTTCTCATGGTGACCCAGGCATAGATGATCGTCTGTGCCTAAAAAATGGCAAAGCTGAGTTTCCCTATCCAGCAGAACTCTGTGAGGACGAAGATCAGCAATTGTCTGCAACACAACAGAATTTTAATGAACAACACATGGAGGTGTCAAATTCCCATGAAACAACATTATCCTTAATGTGCCATGATACTGCAATGATAGAATAACGTTGACAATGTTTTCAATATGAACTTGTCAGTTTAAACAAAAAGGGGGAATAAGATACATTTACAGAAAAAAAAGAATGTAATGTTCTCACAAGCAGGTCTGGAGACATTTTGTAAGAAGGGATCTAGCGATTTTTTTGTTGCCCCATCATCTTTACAGTATTAGACAGCCATGACAGAATGGAGAGGATGTTTTTGTTAGATCTTTTGTAGGCATGAAATAATTAGATTGATTGGCGTATTATATTTATATATAATTAGAGGTTTTAAGCATGGTTAGAATCACATGCTGCAAGCAGACTTTTTAATAAAATAAAAACTAAATTTTGTAGCTCTATATTCAGCAACTGTAATTGCACTGTCATAGTTTATAGTGCATTCCAAAGTGTTAGCAAGTACCTGATGAATGGTGCGTGAATAACTTTGGCTTTTCTATACCTGCACAATGAAGTAGACTGGAGCTTTTATGAACACTGTGATTCCTTTGGGGTTCTTGAAGGGTCATAAGTGGGATGAACTTCAGGATACAGATAGGGCAGGGTTGCACAATATATATGACACATTTGACTTTTGAAACCTGAGAGGTACAGTATTATTTTTAATTTGACTTTGGTTTGTGGAAATGATTACATTAACTTGTATGATGAAACACAGCAAAGAAAGCCATTTTGTAGCTTTGATAGGTTTTGCACAGCTTTCTTTTTGGAAGAAGAGAATACTAATGTATTTTCTTAATTTATCATGGCTTAAATAGGTTCACTTCTGAGTTTACTGTGTGTATTTGAACAGAAAAAGTAATGTTTTTTTATTAACAGCGAGTGAACCAGAGAAATGGGAGTCATACTCTGTAGCTTTTGAAAGTTGACATTCTTAATGTGAACAACTTGTGAACAAGCAAGCTAGTGTTGAATAATAAATGGAATCGTGGATAGAATCATTTCTGACCCAGTTTCTCGGGAACTTTTTTTTTTGCGAATGTGTATGTATGAATAAATGCACAAAGATCATTAAATGCACTTCTGATTTCTCCCCTTTCAAAGTCACTGGTTCTTGGCGTAACTCTGTACAACTGAGTACAGTGAAGAACCAATCTTGGTATTGTTGCTGGGTTTGTTCTTCCTCTCTTTGCCATTCAGGCACACACTTGTTTAGCAAGGATGTCAAAGTAATCATCAGAAATGGGGACCTTGACTGATTTTTATTGCTTAGAGATCACAAGGCCAGTTTGTTACATTGTGCTTTAGTAGAGCCCAACTAACTTCTCACTAGCTGTAATTTTAACTCGGAATCAGTATGGTGAGTTCAACTTCAGTGAATCCCACTGAATATTGCTTCTATGAGTTGTCAATTTTCTGGTCTGTACCTCTCATTACTTGTTAGTCTTTTCTCTTCCATGGTGATATCCCCTTATTTGTTTCATTTTATGGTGTTGCGTTTAAGAATAGTATACAGAAACTTTTTTTTAACTTGGTATTATTTGAAGTCATTTGCTGACTATACTCATGATTCAAATTTTTCACACAGCTATAAAACATCATGAAAAATCACATATATTTAAACTTTGGTTTTACTTACAAGTGTCTGATACATTTAGGATAGTTAGTTTAAAAGCACTGAACTTGCAGGATGATTCTGAAAGTTTGTAGTAATTTGCAGTCACCTGAGAAAATAATGTAAAGATACCATCCTGTTTTTATGTTCTGTATCCACACAGAGTGCATTTGCTCATCCACTGATTCACTAATATAATGCATGCCTAAGGCATATGTTTATTGTTACAGTTCAGCAACCCAGTCAACCCTTTAGTCCCCACTAAGCGGTGAGGCAGATTGAGACATCGAGACATGCGGAAGGCAAGCAAGAGTAGTACGATAGAATACCAGCACTACAAACTGATCACTGCCAAGGAGTCTGTAAGCAGTCTATTGCTGTGTGGCTTTCTTTGGCTGGTGGTAGGCCCCTGCTCTTGTGTAGTGTCCCTTTTTTTCCGATGATGGAGGAGGATGTTACTGTGGTTCTGCATTATGTATTGGACTTGCGTTTACGGACTGTGGACTTTCTCAGACTTGTGAATTTTATATTCTGTGTTTTTCGCGGGTTCCTTTCCATTTTGTTGTGCGAGAGAAGGGTGGTTTGGTGGTTATTGCTTTCTGTTAGTTTTTTGTATGGGGTCAGGGGTTTTGGGAGTGTTGTTCTTTTTTTGTGTGGGGGGAGGGTTGGGTTTGATGTTACTCTCTAAATGACTTCATGTTCTTTCTTTGTTCCCTGGCTGTCTGGTGAAGAAGAATCTCAGAGTTGTGTTTGGATACATAGTTTGATAATAAGTGAATATTTGAACTTCTAGCATATCCAAGCATTGTGAGAACTGTCCCACAGAAAGTTCAAGCAACATTTTAGTATTGTCTTGCACAGGAAATCATATCTTTTGTCCAGGACTCCCAATTGCTTCCTTAACTTCCACAAGTATGCTTCTACCACCAGAAGGATCCAGAGGAGGTGACGGTGAAACACAGATGAGTGGGAACAGTCTGGGAGGTCTAACCCCCAGGAGGTCAAGTGTAGGATAGGAAATGTCATGATGGTTATCACTTGCATTTACTCAGTGGGTAAGTTGGTGAATGAATGCTCCATATGCTGTGTACCAAGGGAAGGAGGGACATATAAGGCACTCTGGCTGTGGCTCCTCCATGGCCATTACGAAGAGTAGCTTGGTAATACCACCACCTTGTCAATGTCCAGAAGAAGCTGTTGGAGTGTGTCTTCCAACAGTTACTGAGGAAACTCATGTGAAAGGAATTGCAGTGTCTTGCAGACTAAATCCTGTCTCCACAACGAGAAAGCCCTCTGTCCTTTTTTAAGGCAGTCCCTTGGTATTGAAGATGACCTCTATCTAGTCTTGTAGCTTCTGAGGTGGCTGATGAGACCAGTGTGGGAACTGCCCTGTCTTCTACAGATGGACGAGTTTTTTAGTACCATCCACAATGGCCTTTATTGACATGAGTCAAGCTCTCATGGGCCAGGGCAGATGTATCTTCTCAAGAAAGCTTATGTAACACGCTGTAAGGTTACACTGGTAATGTAATGGCCTCTCTGTAATGTTTCACTGCTAAGGCTAAGGTAATGGTTTCTCTGTAGCAACAATGTTTGTGTTATGACTAGAGATAATGAGGACTTCAGAATGTATGTTAGCCAGTGAGAAAGGTGTTGCTCGCTCTTGTGGGTCTGGAAGAGGGATTTTTGCAGTCTTTTGTCAGGGAGAGATGAAGAGAGAGGAGGCAAATGGAGAGAGTTGGTAGACCATCAGACGAAGTGGACTGAGGAGTGAGGGTCTGAGGGTCAGCTATGCTTGGAGGAGACGACGGAACAAATGGATGAAATTGTGAGCTTCACCGTTTGCACATCAGACTGTTTCATGAGAATTTCCCTTTTTTATGTTTCTTTACTAACCATATAATCAAATTAAGAATTATAAAGCTCAATCATTTAATCGCATATTGTGTACTATTTGTTATTTCGTGGTACTGATTTGTAACAGGGCACATCGCACAGCATCCATCCAAGTGAGATTTCCTAAGTTTGGCCAGGCCGGGGGCCTATCATCCCCTAGAATAAGCTGCTAGCCAAACCAAGGGTTACACTTAGATCACATCTTTGAATCTATTCTATTTGCTTAGTAATGTCTTTCTCATGACAGGTCTCAGAATAGAACAATTGCTTTGGGAATCTGGTATCAGATAGGCAAGCAATATAGTCTGCCTCAATGTAGCCAACTAGCTATAACAAGCGCCTTGATACTGGGAATGTTGGCTTGGGAGAGGATAATAACCTCAACAGCCCTACCTTTCCAGTGATTTTGGAGGATTCTGTGGAGACAATATAAGTAATTTTCTAGTTCCTTCAATGCCTGTAAGTAGCTAGTCCCATGTTTCGGAGGAATGTTGAATAACTGCTGTGTGACAAGCTACTTGTGTGTATTGGCTAATCTGGGGCCTTGAAATTTAAATACCAAAGGCTGTGCTGGCATTTTGAAGGTAAATTTCATCATTGATGTCTGGTATAGCTACGATGGCTTCTGAGTATGTAATGTGGCCTGCATTTTGTAGAGTTTTATTGTGAACCTATACGGGGCACAATAACACCAGATTTTAGAGGACTTTGTCTTGTGATGTTGAGTTAGGCAGGTGTCAATATTGGTATCTCAGTGTTCTCAAACATAGATGTGGATTTGATTTGGCTGCTCAAAACTAGGGATCCATGAGATTTTTGCAGTAGCAGAATATTATGCAATTATTTAGAATATTCCTCATTCTAATACAGTATTATAATCAAGCCAGCAGACCAATGAAAATATAGAGTAGCACGTTGGGTGAAGGACCAGGTACCATTTAAAATGAGATGAAGTCTTGGTGAAGCTACAAGTATGCTTAGCAATACAAACAGTTTGACAGAAACCAATCTAAATGAACACACAGCCAACAGATCACATCAAAGTGTACAGTCCTACTATATCATGTCTGAATAGCTATCAAATAACAGTTGAGCACATTTCTATTGAACAGTATGTAATAACATGTCTGAAATGTTGATAAATGTGTCTCAGAACTTTTCACACTTCTAGACAAGATAAGCCATTCATACCTACATGACAAAGTGGACAGTTGCATTATTATTTCCTGGTGCTTTAAAAATAAAGAGAAAGAGAAGCAATTTGTTTGCTTCTTTTTATTGGTTTACCCATAATCTGAAACAGTGTTATCAAAGTTGTTGAAAAGGTTGTCAACTGGTACTTGCAAATGACATGCTGTTGAGTCCTCCAATTGTGTTCTTTTCATGTCATTGCAATGTTGGTCCACATGTGGACAAAGGATTAAGATGTAAAATAATAGCAACCACAAAGCAGCCTAGCAAAGTTGCAGATGTTGGAAAACTCTGCTGGCTGCCGTTGTGCTTAGCGCAATACTAATGAATATTGAAAGCGAATCATCTCAGCTTCAAGGCATCACCAAAATAGCTTTTTGAGGCCAATCATCTTTATCTGTTACAGAAGTGCTTCCTTCTCCCAAAAGTCAAAAGAAATAATGCTCAATGATAATATGTGTTACATTTACAACTCCCGAAGTATTGAAGCAGTCAGTATCTGTATATACTTAGACCTAGTTGATATTTGGGCTTGGCCATAGAAGTGGAAGGTAATATTTGAATTTAAAAAATGCTGGAAAATTAAATATCTAGTGTGTTCAATGATGAAAACTGGAATCAGGTTTATTATCATTTACATATATTTTGAAATGTGTTTTGTGGCAACATTACAGTGCAATACATAAAAATTACTATAAATTACAATAAGAAATATATTTTTTTAAAAGTGCAAGAAGTGAGGTGGTGTTCACTATCCATTCAGAAACCTGATGGGGAAGAAGCTGTTCCTAAAATATTGAGTGTGTCTTCGGGTTCCTGTGCCACCTAACTGATGGTAGCAGTGATAAGAGGGTAAGTCCTGGATGATGTGATTCTTTAACTATGGATGTCGCCTTCTTGAGGCACTTTTGAAGATGCCCTCAGTGGGGAGGCTTATGCCTATAATGGAGCTGGGTGTGTTTACAAACCTCTGCAGCTTTTTCCAATCCTGCGCATTGGCTGCTCCATATTCATATGAATATTAAGTACATGAGATTTTTCTTGATGAGATGGCTATCAAGTCTTCTTTCCCTAAAACTTAACAAAGGTGGACATACATTCTCACCAGTGAGGTTTACAGAGAAGTATGGTTTAGAATGGTCTCCATGGTACACATATAGAAATTTTTGGTGTCATACTGGTTCTCCTCAAACTTATAATGAAGTATTGCCGCTAGCTTGCCTTCTTCATAATTGCATCAATATATTGGACCTAGGATAGATCAAGCACTCAGGAACTTGAAGTTGATCAGCCTTTCCTTTGCTGACCCCTCGATAAGGACTGGTGTTTGTTATCCTGACTTCTGCTTACTGAAGTTCACAATTATTTCCTGTGTCTTAATGACATTGAATGCAAGGTTGTTGTTGAGACAGCAACTCTATCAGCCAATCTCACTCCTTTACACATCACATCACCATCTGAGATCTGCCAACAACAGCTGTCATCAACAAATTTATAGATGTTTGAGCTGCGCCCAGCCACAGTGTCATGAGAAGAGAGAATAGAGCAGTGGGTTAAGCAAACACCTTTGAGATATGCCTGTGTTGATTATCAGTGAAGAGGAGATATTTCTGATCTGGACTGACTTCATTGGTCTCCCAATGAAGAAGTCAAGGTTACGCTTGCAGAGGGAGATGCAGAGGCCCAAGCTTTAAAACATGTTTACGTACTGAGGGTATGATGGTGTTGTATGCTAAGCAGAGATCAATAAATAGCAGCCTGATGTAGGGTATTTCTGTTATCCAGGTGATCCAAGGCCAAATGGAGAGCCAGTGAGATTGTAGCCTTTGATTTAAGTAATATTAATATCTACATCATTCACCAGAAATTGGTTGAGTCACATAAATACCGTGGCTATAAGGGCAGGTCAGAGACAGCCCTCTGAGTGGTAACTTGACGTACTGTCTGATTACTCAGTGTTTTCACCATTTGCAAACCCAAAATCAGAAATACAGTGAATTGCCCTCTGTATGTCTACAGCAGAGGTTCCCAACCTGGGATGCCCGCACCCCCAGGGGGTGCGAGATGGAATTTCAGGGGGTGCTACAAAGAGTGGCTTGTGTCCTTGAGTGATGAGTCACGAGTCATCATTCAGCCAACTGCCAGTGTGCCTTGAGAAGTGGTAGTAATGTTTGTCCCAAGCACGCTTCAGTCTCCCGCTGCCCGAGTCAGCATTGAGGATTCTCATTAGTGTTACCTGGGAAGTTACACCTGAGTCGAGGAGTCTCATCATTGTTAGCTAGAAGGTTACATCTCAGAGTTAAAAATCATCTCATAATGCCAAAATCTTTATATATCCAGAATCAACCATCAAGTAACGACTTCGCGTTAAAACCAAACCCGCAGATAGTAGGTAAATTATTCAATTATAAAATTTTTAAAAGCTGCATTTTGATAAAAAGCAGTTGAAGTCATTCATTCGTATTTGTCTCAATGCATTAAAGAAGTTTTTGAATTTCAAAGGTTTTTTTTCTCTTAAAAGGTTTTTTTCTTGAATCGTTGATAATTTTGAATTATGTTAGTTGAGGAGGTATGGTTAGCACCGAGGATTTTGAATCGTGTGATGGGAGTTCATATCTCCAGTAATGATCGGAAATAGGTGTGTAAATTCAATAGAGAGTAGCCTAATAATTCGCGTTGCGTCCCCGTAGCATTTCCACCTGACGATTTATCTTGGCTTAACTGCAGATAATATCGTAAAATAATATTCAAAAGCGTATTTCTCGTGATACTTTGCTATAGGCGTGTCTGGTTGAGTAAAGCGGTCATCCCTGACTTAGATAGTTTTTCTCATATTAGCTCATATTTTTCCCTTCATTGACCCTTCATCATGTCAAAAAGAGGGAAATGGAATGATGGCTAAGTGTGCTTTGGTTTCACTTGCACAACAGGAAATAATGGCTTGCAAAAAACCCAGTGCATTCTTTGTAGCGTTGTGTTTTCCAACTCAAATCTGAAGCCATCCAAGCTTCAAGAGCACTTCAAGAACAAGCATGGCTGAGCTGATGTTGAAGGACATGATGTTGGGTCATTGAAAATCAAAAGAGCTCGTTTTGATTCACAAGGAACTCTTCCAAAATTAGGCTTCGTTTCTGTTGAAAAACCACTACTTCTTGCTTCATACCAAGTGGCATATAAAGTGGCCAAATCCAAGAAGCCCCATACAATTGTGGAAGATCTCATCAAGCCATGTGCACTGGAAATGGCAACAATTATCCTGGGCAAAGAAGCAAGAAAAAAATTTGAACAGGTGCCCCTATCAAATAATGTCATTCACAACCGAATCAGTGATTAGAGTGAAGACATTTTGGACCAAGTCATCTCGGATGTCAGAGCTAGTCCTCTTAAAATCTCTATTCAGTTGGATGAGTCAACTGATGTCTCCAGTTGTAGTCAACTCATCACATTAGTGAGGTATGTCAATGATGGTGCTGTGAAGGAAGATTTCTTGTTTTGTAAAGATCTGAAAACAAACACAACTGCAAAGGATGTGATGCAACTGGTGAAAGACATCTTTGCCAAACATGATTTAGATATCAAAGTCATTGGTTCTGTGTGGACTGATGGGGCACCTGCAATGCTTGGAAATAAATCTGGCTTTTCTGCATTGATGAAAAAGGAGATTCTAGACTTGCAAGTTACCCATTGTTTTCTTCATCGTTATGCTTTGGTATCAAAAACATTGCCTCCAAATTTGAAGAAAGTCATTAATACTTGTGTGAAGATCATCAACTGGATCAGGGGGTGTGCTTTGGACCATCGCATCTTCAAATCATTTTGTGAGGATCTGAGAAGTGAGCATTCAGTTTTGCTTTTCCACACTTTGTCCGTTGGTTGTCACGAGGACAAGCTTTAACCCGCTTCTTTGAACACCGGTAAAAAATCAAAGTTTTTCTGGAGGAGCATGAATGTGATCTGGTTGGGGCAATGGAATCACAGGAATTCGCTCAAATGCTGGCTTACTTAGTTGACATTTTCACTCGTATGAATGACCTGAATGTTTCTTTTCAAGGAAAAGGGATAAACATATTGAAGGCTTGTGAAAAGTTGAATGCCTTCAAAGAAAAGTTACACCTTTGGCGTCGAAGGATGGGAAGAGGCAGTCTCTCAAATTTTCCTTCACTAGAAGAGATGGTTGATGATGCTGGATCCATAACTCCTACTGTGCGTGACGAAATTGTGGCTCATTTGGAAATGCTGTCAGAATCGTTTGATGGATATTTTGCTGCTGGAGACCTGAAGATTTCAGAAGAATGGATTATGAATCCATATTCCTACAATTTGGAAAAAATGTCAGATGATGAAGAGCCGAAGGAAGATCTTATTGATTTGTGGACAAATCGAGCTCTTGAAATGCAGTTTGAAAGCAAGACTTTGGAGGAGTTTTGGTGTGCAGCACTGGATATGTTCCCAAGACTTGGTGGAAAAGCACTCCGTGTCCTCATTCCATTTGCAACAACATACTTGTGTGAATCTGGATTCAGTTCTCTTTTGTCAATCAAGACAAAATCTAGAAATCGCCTGAATCCACAGGCAGACCTGCGGATCGCAGTCAGCAAGAAAGTTCCACTTTTTGACAAAATCACGAATGAGAAGCAGGAGCAAAGAAGTCATTGAATTTTATGTTCACAATTGGGATTGATTTTACTGTTTACAATTTTTTCTGAATAAATTAGAATCTCATTGCTCAGTTTATATTTGCATTTTATGCATTGAATTAAAAGCTTATTTTTTTAAGTTCAACTTGTTCACCCATAGTATTGTATGTGGTTCAATTTGTGGTTCAAAAATTAGAAATCAGACTTCATCTTCAAATGTGATATTACTTTTGTAGAGGGTGCGAACATTAATCAAACATTTCCTAGTAGTGTGGGGCATAGAAAAGGTTGGGAACCACTGGTCTACAGAGTACAATGTTCAGATTGATGTTATTCAATGCCAAACAGCCTGCTTGAGTGGGAAATACTTTAATTATTTCACTATTACTGGATCAAAATGATGAAGCTACTTACACCACCTTCACAGTATATATTCCATACATGAACTTAGTGGAATAAGATAGCAGATAGTAAACTAATTGAGAATCGCAGTAAATTCCAGTGATATTGCTGTCTCATAAGTTAATTAAAGTAATTAATTAGAAGCAACTTTAAAGAAATGGTGTGGAACTTGCAACTACCTTGTATTATGTATTTGTTCTTTCTATGAATCATTTTGCAATTGAGTGTTATGGTCTATGTAATGCTGATGTCCAAAAATATCTGAATGCCATGTCAGGGGAATGATTTGTTCACCAGCCTAGGTAATAACTTGCCATTAAATTTTCTTTGAACATCAGTATCAGGTACACTATACTTATCTGTAAACCTGACTGGTGAGAATGTAGGTTCTAGTATGTCCACCTTTGTTAAGTTTTAAGGAAAGCAGACTTGATAGCCACCTCATCAAGAAAAATCTCATGTACTTAATATTCATATGAATACATTGTTTATGCTACTTGTTCCCTTCTTAAGATAATTCTGTGGACTTCAGCTGCAGATATGTTGAGGGCTATTTAACCAAATAGTCTTCCCTACAAAGAATCTATGGCTTGAAATGTTTGCCCTGTTTGTCTTTCCATAGCTGCTGTCTGACCTGCTGAGTGTTTCCAGCATTTTCTGATTTTATTTCAGAGCTCCAGATTCTGTAGTTTTTTTTTCAACTTTCATTTCCTTGTGTGTTAATTTGAGCCCAAGTTTTTAAAAAAAATAATTTTTCAGGAAATGGAACTGATTTTAAAATGATGCATTCTCAAGTTGCTATCTCTTGTGGTGATATTGGTTTGATTCTGCAGAAATGTTATCCTACAGATGGATTAATTGTGAATGCACCATCCCTTCTGAATCAGATCTTATGAACATACTGGAAAACAATCAAATGGAAATCATGTTTGGTTTTATATATATTTCCAAGATACTGAAATTAATTTAGTAACTACAATATGAATCTTAATTTGAGATAAATTTTTCATACTTTTCACTTTTGCTGTTTATTGGAAATTCCTTCAAATCCCAATTTCCTAGAAGTCATATCAAATACTAAAATACAAGCTTTTGTAATACCTTGCTGTTGTAGTTATGTTCTCCTTTTACATTTAAGCAATCCAAGTTAAATCTGATGGGTCTTCTGCAAGGCTTGAGATGCCAATACAGCAAGATCTCGATGCAGAATAGTGCTTACTGACTTGTCTGGTACTTTGGAAATTTCAGAATCCTATCATTCATATAAGATTGCACTAATTTTAAAGATCTGCATGATTCCTTCCATTGGATGTTCATGGATAAATCATCATAGCTTAGGTTTTGGAATATTGTCAACAACAGTGGTATAAATTTCTGATTTCACTGTATGTAAACAGGTATTAACTAGTGCTTCTGTGTAGTGATAATCAATTTATTATTTAATCAACTGCATAATAACAAAATCTGCAGATATTTTCCATCATATTTGTATGTGGAGAAGAGAAATGGCTACAGCTAAAATGTTGAGGAGGGAGTGGTTTAAACCCAGATGTATGGTCTACACATAGATACTATTTAGAAGAACTATAAGAATGAATTATTAGTTGAAGAGTAATGTGATCAAATTTATGGTTATCTTCCTTAAGTTGATGTCCTTGAAAATCAGTTTCATACTAATTACCATGTATGAGCATGAGTATATGTCAGTGTTTACCAGACTGTTATGCTGAGTATTACAGATGTAGTAGTCAAAACCAAAATGTTCCAAACTGACAAATTGGAGGTATTTCAGTTAATTGGGCATCCACT
Source organism: Hemitrygon akajei (assembly GCF_048418815.1). NCBI lineage: Eukaryota > Metazoa > Chordata > Chondrichthyes > Myliobatiformes > Dasyatidae > Hemitrygon > Hemitrygon akajei. The sequence goes on along the minus strand of NC_133138.1, from coordinate 86,038,600 downwards.
TATTTGAGACAACTCTTAAAGAACAAAAACTAATTGAAAATAGCCGGAATTCCCTTCATTTATTTGGAACACTATGCTGCTTAATTGGGGCAGGAGACTTGCCAAATAGTTTCTAACTAGTGTTGGTCTTGTGTACTTATGTGGCTGTTAGCCACTACACTGCTAAGAGCAAACAATTTTAAAAAGAGTGTCAGTTGTGTGTGCTTGTGTTATGTTATCCATTGGGGCTGATCGATGTTGAGTCAAAAAGCAATAATTTTTGATTACCTTGTTTTTTTCTCTCTTTTGACTTAAAATGTAAGACCCTTGCCAAGATGCCATGAAAAGATTTGATACTTGCCAAAAAAAAGTACCCTGAATGACTGCTGATTTGGTTCAATCAAAAGAACATGGCAGCGTACACTCGATGAATTCCTCCATTGATGACTATTATGAACTAATACAGTTTTCTAATACTGTAGTAGTGTTGAATGTTCTGTATTTCTTTTAAAAGCATCATTTGTTACAGTTAAATGCTAGTTTGTCTTTTTGTATACCTTTTTAACTATTAGAAATGTCTGCTAATTGTGGCAGCCACTTAATTGGGTCAAAATGTACTGGTCCCAATGTGTCCCAATCAACCAGAATCCTGAAATTTCTATCTTCCATAACTGATAATTTTGCTGATTTTTGTTTTTCATTTTGAGCCAAAACACAAATGGCTTAACTTTGGTTCTCCAGTTGATTTAGTGTGTGCTTTAGCACCTACTGTAGATGAAGAATAAGTTTCTAGTTTTTATGCCTTCATGTTAAAGTGCTTTTATTCACTCAATCCAATAACCGTTTAAACATCTGTATCATTCATTAGGGTCTGTAAATCAAATTATTATGAAACAACATAGAGGCATATCAAATATTTCTAGTGTTTTTTATTGCAAGTGACTTGCAAGATATTTGTTCAAAAGCTACTAATTTGGGAATTGTGGAACTCTTATCCGATGTGCAGTTTCTCAATCTACTTCTCATTCAAACATGACATTTGAATCGTGTGCAATTCAAATAAGGGAAATATCACAAATTCCCCTTGATACTGATGAAGAATAGAAGCATTTTGTTTTCCTCTTCCCATTCCTCCTATTTCAAGTTTTAAAGTCAACTACCTTACTCCTCTCAAGACTGGTTAAAATCATTGTCACAACATGGGTTTTGGGGTTTCTGTGAGGGTCACATGCCCTTATGAAAGTGTGGACTTTAAAACCTCAGAGGAAAGGCTGCAAAAGCCCATTCAATGCAAAGGTGTTTATTGTGTGACAAAAGGTGGAAAACATTGAAAAAGTGAAAAAAATTATTACAGTGGAAAAAATGGCGAAATAGCAAAAACGACAGAAGAGAAAATGCACATATATACCTTCAGAACTTTAGGACTAAAGCTCCAAAACTTCAATCTGAAAGTATTGCACCTTAACACACTTTCTCTTTTCACCAGAAAACAACTGTATCAGCAATCTTCTCACGATAGTAGAAAAGAGATACTCCATTCTTTGGAATGTGTGTGTGTGGTGGGGGAGGGGGTTGCAGGAAGTTGTTACCATGAGCTTGAACAATTACACAAAACCAAATCATAGAAATTCACATCCCTCTTCACAATCACAAATGTCCACAAATACATTTATCACTATGAGCTCACAATGAATTTGCACAACAAAATCAACTAACCATTTCCCAGGAGCCTGCACTATTCCACATCCCCCAAAATGAACTCTACACTGAGCACTGCCAGACAGATATAATGAGAATTACAAGGCTACTGGGCTGGTGGGGAAAGAAGAAATTACTTGTGGCGGATGTGCTCTGTCACAGTGATATAATTTGTTCCAACTGGAAATTTTTGAAAACCTAAATTAGAATAAAAAAAATACAGGAAATTCACTGCTTCTTAAGCAACACCAACAAAACGGAAATGATTATGGACAGTGATTGGTTTTAAGCATGCGTTAGGTTTTATTATGACCTTGAAAGCATCAAAGCATAGCCAAAATGAAGATGTGTGAATGGTGATGTACAAACAATATTGGACTCCTCTCTGATTGTCCTATAAAATTATATTTGTTGCTTCAGAGCTTTATTAAAGAATGATATTTGGATAACTTGGATGATTTCCTTTGCCCAACATGAATCACTCCCAATGAAACAGTAAAACTATAGAATTTGGAAAGTGAAAAAAAACCTTAAAAACGTAAGCATTCACAATATTACTTGTGTTTTGATTGCTTGTAGGCAGTGATCAAAAGCCTTATTAATTGTTTGAGAAATCCAGCTATTGGGGTTACTGTGATCCTTATTTATCTATGCAATTTAATTTTACATTGTGCATGCATAACAAATTTAGAATGATCACAATGCTTGGGTCACTGAATCCATTTTACAAATTTTAAAGGGTATTTGCTTGTGGATGGTAAAATGTGATTATGGCTAATTAGTGAACTTGGGAGACATGTATTCTGAATTAGTTCTCTTCACTGAAGATAAATTAACCATGTGAGCTAACTATGATGAATGATCATGGAATTAAATTTTGCACTTAACATAAAAAATCTAATTAGCACTTTTTCAAAATTGCGCTATCATGAATTGCAGATTTCACTTCATATTGCCTTCACTGCAAGTTATTACAAAAGTGCATTATATATAAAGCTTCAAGATCTTGTTCCATAACAATTATAATCAAGTAAACAGTTGACAAAATTATACGCAATTGAAATTGGTGCCAAGTATAATATTAGAAATCAGAGTCAGATCAGATTAGTCAGATTCATATTAATCACATGCACATCAAAATAAATTTTGTGGAACTTGATTTCAAACTGAGAATGTTGGTATAAACGTTTAATTTACAAAATAAGTTACAAGTAGTAGTAAACTGCATACAATGGTGCTAGAAAGTTTGTGAACCCTTTAGAATTTTCTCTGTTTCTGCATAAATATGACCTAAATTGTGATCAGATCTTCATGCAAGTCCTAAAACTAGATAAAGAGAACCCAATTAAAGAAATAACACAAAATTATACTTGTTCATATATTTATTGAGAAAATGTATTCAATATTATGTGTATTTGTTGGGAAAAGTATGAACTTTTGCTTTCAGTAACTGGTGTGACCCCCTTGTACAATAATAATTTTGATCAAATGTTTCTGGGAACTGTTGATCAGTCTTACACATCAGCTTCGAGGAACTTTAGACTATTCCTCTTTGCAAAACTGTTTCAGATCATCAATATTTCTGGGATACCTTGCATGAACTTCATGACCCTCTTCAGGTCATGCCACAGCATCTCAATTGGATTAAGATCTGGACTCTGACTTGTCCATTTCAAAACACAAATTTTCTTTTTTAACCATTCCATTGTGGCTTTACTCTTGTGTTTCAGATCATTCTCCTGATGCATCATCCAACTTCTCTTAAGCTTCAGGTGATGGACTGCTACCCTGACATTCTCCTGTAAAATGTCTTGATAAAATTTTGAATTCATTTGTTCCTCAATGATTGCAAGCTGACCAGGCCCTGAGGCAGCAACACAGCCCAAAACCATGATGCTCCGTCCACTGTGCTTCACAGCTGGGATGAGGTTTTTGTGTTGGATGGCAGTGTCCTTTTCCCATCAAACATAGCGGTGTGCATTTCTGCCAAAAAGTTCAACTATTGTCTCATCTGTCCACAGAATATTGTCCCAGAAGTGTTGTAGAATATCCAGGTGGTCTTTTGCAAACTTGAGATATGCAGCAATGCTTTTTGGAGAACGGTGGTTTCCTCCGTGATGTCTTTCCACGAACACCATTCTTGTTCAGTTTTTTTCTTATTGTGGACACATGAACCACAAATTCTAGAGATTTCTGCAGGTCTTTTGCTGTTACCCTTGGGTTCTTTTTCACCACCTTCAGCATTGCACATTGTGCTCTTGGTGTGATTTTTGCAGAATGCCCACTCCTAGGGAGAGTAGCAACTGTTGAATTTCCTCCATTTGGAGACAGTTTTTCTTACTGTGAACTCAGTTCTTTTGAAATGCTTTTGTAGCCTTTTCCAGTTTCATGCATCTCTACAATTCTTCTATGGTCCTCTGAAAGTTGTTTTGATTGAAGTATGGTGCACGTAAAGAGATCTTTCTTGAGAAGTGCAGGCTCCTCCAGTAACCTGACTGACTTTTTTTAAAGGGCAGGGCACCTTTACAACCCACACCTCCAATCTTATTTCATTGACTGGAACACCGACTTCAAATATCTTTTTTAGAAGCCATTACCTCAGAGGATCACATACTTTTTTGAACCCTGACTGTGGTTATTTAAATGGTATACTCAGTAATGGCAAGAAGTGCAATTGTTTATTATTAGTTTACGCAGATTGTATTTGTCTATTATTGTGACTTAGATGAAGATCAGACCACATTTTAGGAGTAGTTAATGCAGAAAGCCAAGTAATTGCAAAGGGTTCACAAATTTCTTCTTGCAACTGTATATGTATATAATGAGTAAATAATTAAAAATTAAGGTACTATTTAATTTTAAAAGTTAATTTGAAACTCAAGTGCTTCACATTTTACAATTCTGATGCTACAGTATGACTGGCTGTATTTCTATTTTTTCTCCTTTCTCTGATCTACAGATGATTGCAACCTCAGTCTTGTGCAAATGGTTATTCATTATATAGATGTGCTTGTAGACTTCTTCGACATGACGAATATAAATCCCATCTTTTTTTTTTGCAAACACCCCAGAAATGGACTGTGTGACAGAGGTTGGTAGATAGTAATTACTGGAGCAGAAACCGCAAATAATGTCTCTCAGGCATTTTCTTGTTAATCACGATCAATGGCAATGCTGTTTAACATGATGTAACCTGGCACTGACCAAGAATCTATGAAACCATGCATTCTGATTAGTCACTAAAATGCTAAAGCAATATTCATTTCAAAATTCAGTGAATATTCACTCAGTGGCAGAATGCCCCAGTGCCTTGTTCTTTAGATTTTTTCATTTCAGAAAACCTTTTTATGCTGGCTACACATAGGTTTTGTACTTGATTATGACTAAGGAGAATTGTCTTTTTTTTTGGTTAGAAGCCTGAAACTACATTATTAACTGTGACTTTAAATGGAAAGTTATCGAAAGTCTTTCCTAGGTGCTAAAATTCAACAAATACCATCCATCTGATGGTCATAATGAAAGTATCAGGGACAAGGGCATTTGGGTCTAGTCCAAGTTGTAATAAGTTACCTTACCTTGGCTGAAATGACAGAAGAACACAGTAAATCAGATCCTTCACAGTGAGGAGGCTGAGAGTGATATCTGGGGATAGATGGGGCTGTGGTTAGCAGTTGGTAAGTGGATAATCACCAGCAACCCAAGTTCTTTTTTTCTAATCTCCAACTTTTTGCTAAGGAAAAGTGTATGTGGATGTTTGATAAAGAGAACTGAGTTTGCAATACTCAGTGGAGTGAGTTCTGTGTCTGTGGAGTTCATGTGCTTTTATTATCATGGCCAATGCATCAGGAAAAGCCATTTGAAAACATTGAATGAAAAACATGGGAGGAATTTACCAGTGGGAAACACTGAACAACTGCCACCAGGTTTTCAGAAGGTCTGTCAAATTAGCTCTCAGGGTATTAGAGCGTCATCCCTCAGACATACAGTACTTTCATAGTTTGGAATGTGGAATAATACTTTTGAGAACCTGATAATGAGTAGGTATGCTTAAGAACAGAAAGATAGAAGGATTGGTAGCTGAGACAAGAACTAGGGGACATTGCCTCAAGATTCAGGGGAGAAGATTTAGGACTGAGATGAGGAGAAACTATTTTTCCCAGAGAGTGATGAATCTGTGGAATTCCTATGGAAACAGATAGGATTTTACATAGTAAGGGAATTAAGGGTTATGGAAAAAAGGCAGGTAGATGGAGCAGATCAGCCATGATCTTATTGTATGGTGGGGCAGGCTTGATGGGTCTATGCCTGCTCCTATTTCTTATGTTCTTATAATGGTTGCCTCAGACCTGCCCCATTATCTAATAGAATAGTGGATCATGTCCAGTCCAGTTCATGTCCACCTGACCCCACTGCCTTCTGTTTTAATTGGTAGCCAAAAATCCAGATGACAAGTGGAACTTTTTAGTAACAATTTCCCTCAGAATTTTGCAATTCATACCACCCAAGTGCAGTCACTTTCTGTAATGGGGAAAAATAGCATTCAAATTTCCACAGAGCAAGTGTACCAATAACAGTACTGTCTGAGAGAAATTCCACCTGGAGAGCTCTGTGCCTTTCTTTTTGTAAAAATAACGTGGAACATCCTCTGGAAATAGACAATAGGTGCAGAAGTAGACCATTCGGCCCTTCGAGCCTGCACCGCCATTTTGAGATCATGGCTGATCAACTACTATCAATACCCGGTTCCTGCCTTGTCCCCATATCCCTTGATTCCCCTATCCATAAGATACCTATCTAGCTCCTTCTTGAAAGCATCCAGAGAATTGGCCTCCACTACCTTCCGAGGCAGTGCATTCCAAACCCCCACAACTCTCTGGGAGAAGAAGTTTTTCCTTAACTCTGTCCTAAATGACCTACCCCTTATTCTCAAACCATGCCCTCTGGTACTGGACTCTCCCAGCATCTGGAACATATTTCCTGCCTCTATCTTGTCCAATCCCTTAATAATCTTATATGTTGCAATCAGATCCCCTCTCAATCTCCTTAATTTCAGCGTGTACAAGCCCAGTCTCTCTAACCTCTCTGTGTAAGACAGTCCAGACATCCCAGGAATTAACCTCGTGAATCTACGCTGCACTTCCTCTACAGCCAGGATGTCCTCCTTTAACCCTGGAGACCAAAACTGTACACAATACTCCAGGTGTGGTCTCACCAGGGCTCTGTACAAATGCAAGAGGATTTCCTTGCTCTTGTACTCAATTCCCTTTGTAATAAAGGCCAACATTCCATTAGCCTTCTTCACTGCCTGCTGCACTTGCTCATTCACCTTCAGTGACTGATGAACATGGACTCCTAGATCTCTTTGTATTTCTCCCTTACTTAACTCTACACCGTTCAGATAATAATCTGCCTTCCTGTTCTTACTCCCAGAGTGGATAACCTCACACTTACTCACATTAAACGTCATCTGCCAAGTATCTGCCCACTCACCCAGCCTATCCAAGTCACCCTGAAATGGGAAATGAGTCTCAGTATTTTATCTAGAGAATGATATATTGACAATGCCTGTTTTGTTTTTATGACCAAAATTGGAGTAGGATCTCATCATGCTCCAAATAGGATGTGGATATAATGCTGGTGAAGCATGCATTAAGTATGGTAATGATAACTCTGATTTTGGGGTGCACCAGCCTTCACTGTGAATTCTGAGACAATTAGAAAACACAGAACTGGACATCCTTCAGGTTCATTATAATATTTCAAAATAGAAACAAGTTCTAAATCCTAATTGTCCTTTCCTGACCTCTGCGAGAAAAAGATTGGGTGCAACTTTTAATGAAATTCATTTCAAAATACTGATCAAGAGTTTCTTAACCTAAAGCTCTTATTTCAAATTTTCTAGTTTATATTCTGTATTATGCAATCCTTTGCTCCCCTTTGCCACCTTCAACTTAAATATCTTCCTTATACTGAGATGAAACCCAAAGAAAGTATTGTGGTTACACCACAGCTGTAAGTTGTTTAGTGGCAGTTTCCTCAGAATTGTATAGCACAGTTTCATTTTTGTAATTTAACACATTATTGGATTTTTAATTCCTGCAATGCTTCAGTTAAGTGTGTTGAATCTTTCACTATTGCATAATTTCCTGTAGTATTGTATCACAGTTGAATCATCTGTCAACAATATTTTCTCTGTTTCAGGAATGGCCCTCTTTTTATTTAATATCCTCTTGTTGAAGGCTTCTGAAAGTCCAGATGCATCAAATTGGCAAGTTGCCCCTATTCTGCTCAAAATAAATTATCAAGTGTGGATTTTCTTTTCATGAATGCGTGTTGTGTGCCCAATCCTATTATAATTTTCAAAGTAACCTGTTGCTGTTTCTAGGTCCTCTGCACACTCTGACTGATAGGCCTTTGGCACAAACACATTTCACAGTATTTCGATGTTTCAATGTATTTGTGACAAATAAAGCTAAAATTTAAGATTCCAGTATTTCCACTTCTGATTGGTTGCTATTCTATCTTCTCTGTCTTCTTTCCTAACAAAATGGGGTTAACATTGAAACTTTAAAGTCTGATGTAAGGCTAAGACATAGGAGCAGAATTAGGCCATTCATCCCCAGAATTTAGCCAGATTTCACACCCTCTGGCTAAAGAAATTCCTCCTCATCCCCATTCTAAATGGATGTCCCTCTATTCTGAGGTTGTTCATTCTGGTCCTAGACTTCACATTCACTTTCTCTTGGCCTTTCAACATTTGATGGGCTTCAATGAGATCCCCCCTGATTCTTCTAAATTCCAGCAAGTATAGGCCCATAGCCCATAAAACTCTTCTCATATAATAAGCCTTACATTTCTGTGAACCTCCTTTGAACCCTGCCCAATATCAGCACATCCTTTCTTAGATAAGGGGCCTATAACTGCTCCAAGTGAGGCCTCACTAATGCTGTATAAAGCCTCAGTATTACATCCTTGTTTTTACATACCACTCAACCTGCAAGTTAAACTTTAGGGAATCCTTTATGAGGAGTTCCAAATCCCTTTACAACTCATATTTTTGAAAATTCTCCCCATTTAGAAAATAATCTATACTTTTATTCCTTCCGCCAAAGTGCATGACAATACAATTCCTGACACTGTATTCCATCTGTCAGTTATTTGCTCATTCTCCTAACCCATCTAAGCCCTTCTGCAGCCTCCCTGCTTCCTCAACACTACCTGTCCCTTCGTATCATCTGCAAACTTGGCCACAAATCTATCAAATCCATTATCCAAATCATTGACCTATAACTTAAAAAGAAAGTGGTACCAACACCAAACCCTATGGAACACTACTTGTCACTGACAGCCAATCAGAAAAGGCTTCCTTCATTCTCACTCTTTGCCTCCTGGAAGTCAGCCACTGTTCTATCCATGATAAAATATTTCCTGTAATACCAATGGCTCTTATCTTGCTAAGCAGCTTCAAAGGCCTTCTGAAAATCCCAGTACACAACATCCACTGATTCTTCTTTGTCTATCTTGCTTGTTATACCCTCAAAGAATTCAACAGATTTGTTAGAAAATATTTTCCTTTAAAGAAACCATCCTAACTCTGGCCTGTTTTTACTGTGTGCCTCCAGGTATTCTGAAATCTCATCCTTAACAATTAACTCCAACATCTTCCCAATACCACTGAGGTCAAGCTAACTGTCATATAATTTCCTTTCTTCTGCTTCCCTCTCTTCTTGAAGAGTGGAGTGAAATTTGCAATTTTCCAGTCCTCTGGAACCATTCGTGAATCTAGCAGTTCTTGAAAGATCATTGTTAATGCCTCCACAATCTTTTTGGCTACTTCTTTCAGAGCCCTGGGGTGTATCTGGTCCAGGTGACTTATCTACCTTCAGACCTTTCAGCTTCCCAAGCACCTTCTCCCTAGTAATACCAATTGCAACTGTAACATCTCCAGACTCCATGGAATTTTGGAAAATTCATAGCAACCTCCTTCAAAACCTGGTGATGAAGGTCATTAGATCCTAGCGTTCAATCCCATTAACTTTTCTATTGCATTTTCTTAATAAATGTTATTTTGTTTGTTTCTTGGTCCTTCTAGAATAATTAATAAATTGTAATGACATAATGGCTACGAAGGTGCCAGATAGTTTCCCAAAACAATTGAGGTACCAGTGTGAATTTCCCAAAGATTGTCAACTTCTCATGTTTTAGGTCCGTAAATAATGATGTTCCGCCTTACAGCTCCTGTAGAGGGTGTAGTTTGACCAAAAATGGTTGGCATGTCCAGTTGGTAGAAGTCCTATCAAACTGTGTTGATAATTCCTCCTTTAAGTATCATTTTGTCATGAGATTCTGTTTTCTAGTAATTATAACCTTTATGTTCAAATTGCGTTTTAAAAATCCAGGTTTTCTTTTCAGATTGCATAATACTCCTTTAACAAGAAATGAATTGCAAGTTGTAGAAATTGATTTTGCACTGGTCACAAGTTAGCGTAAGATGTCTGAGATAGCTGCAGTGTACTACCATACAGCATACCAAGGTACAGCGAAAGTGTTGTAATAAAAATAAACTCACTAATTCCACTAAAATAAATATATTCCCGATTTGAAAAAGTATGAACTATTTGATACTTGTTCCACACACAAAATGCCGGAGGATCTCAGCAGGTCAGGCAGAATCCATGGAAATGAACGTAGTCGTTTCTGGCTGAGACCGTTCTTTTAGATTGAAGGAATGTTCTGCCTGTGAAGCAAAATTGAATCTTTATTGGGAATGTTTCAATCTTTGTGTTTCCCATCTGTTGCTCCTCGCTCAGAATTGTCTCCCCACTGATGAAATGACATATTCACAAAACTCTATGCTATTGGTTGCGTCACTGAGCGGTTACTCTGGTGTATGAAGCTGCACGGTAAATCCCAGTAAATGATTCAGCTGTGATGGGCATTACAAACTTGTTCAGTCTTTACGCACACAACACTCTTGATTTTTTTTCTTGTTGCTGAAGCCTATGCAAAACAACTAATAAATGGATTAATTTTCATTACTACATCTCAACTTTTCTCAAAACTTACTTCAGAATCTTCTTGGCTTTCATCTCTAGTTCCACCACTTCAGATTGATGGTATTGTTTTCAACTTTGGACGTTTTAACTCCCCAGTTTAAGGTTGGTTTAACTAACTAATGGAAAGTCAAACACGTTAAGAGGAGAAAATAAAGGATTTTAAAGATACAAAATCTTCCTCGCAGAAATCCGTCAGATGAAAAACAAATTCTTGGATAATTCAACTTGAAAGCACCGTCATAAAATGTGCTTAGAAGTTCTTTATCTAAAGTGGAGGCTGATGACAGCAGACACCGTGAAAGGAGTGAATTTGTCATTTATATCAAATCACTGACTTCATGGCTGAATGCCGGTAATGGCTGTGGCTTTATCAGTCTAGATTATGTAATACAGTATTGTTAATAATGTGCTACTTTTCTACTTTACAACATTTAATGAACAGAGTATGTTTTGCAAACTGTGATTTACCAAATAATATAATGAATTAGCCGTTACTCCTGTGTAACTGCATAATCATTCAATTGTTAATTTAAGCCTATGTAACTCGTGTTTGTCCTCCTTTTGTATCGTACTGTCCTGCGCTGCAAAGAACGCTAAATTTCATGGCTTTTATACCCAGCTTGTGTGTGCCTATAACAATAAACTTGAATTTCTCTTGACCTGGGTCTCAGCATCTCTACATAACTTTGTTTATTAATATTCAATTAGGTTTTTTTTCCTCTCTGGTGTATTTTATTCAGCAATGGCTGTAAATGCAGTGAAGAACCCACTGATACCAGACTGGAGCTCCGCATACCATAACCAGGCAGAGGAAGAAAACAATGTCCTTTTGCTCTCTTCAGTATACCTCTACCCCATCTTTGTTCATCTCCTTAAAATGAATGATGTTATTGACCTCCTGCCACTAACCACCCCTCGGCTTCACCATCATCTTCCTGTTGAATCTGCTCTATCCTTTCATTACTTTGACTCTGTAGAAAGTCCCGCGTTGTGTTTAAATAGTGGCTAGGTCTTTATCTTACGATGATACCGAAGGTCTTGAGAAATAAATTTAGATCACTAGCTGGATATTTTAGCTTACTGGTCTTGACTGGAAACCTAGTTAAACACCACTACCTCTTTCTACATGACGGCAAGCGTAATGTATGACACCAGCCGTAGCTGTATGCTCCTGGAACACAAACAATCATGCATTTCCCGAATCGGTCTGCTCTTTATTTGGACACAATTTAGCCCTGAAACCCTGCACAACAAGAATGGGAGTAATTTATCCACTGTTTTTTGTTATGCATTCGTAGGCAAGCGGTACAGGTTGGTAATGAGTGGGGTACGCTCCGATTATTTAGAACCGAACAAGTGAGAGAATTCCAGAATTTGCTGTAGAGGGGCTCCCTCACAGGCGTCCCACAAACTCCGTCCCATGCCTGCCTTAAGAGTTTTGATGGCTTGTTGCATAGAAGGGTGTCCAATAAATAGAAGATCAAATTATTGCTGTGCCCAGCACAGTTAGCAGGGCTGTGGGTTAAATTAGAACCCACTCAATGAGATACTTATTTCGCTCAATTATTTAGACTGAAATATTTGCGTATATACTTACTTCAGGAGCCGAGGAGACCTAGTGAGATCTCAAATCAACATTAAGGCAACTAAGCAAAGGCAGGCGGATATTTCCCCTATGTCCTTAATCGCAGTTCTGCCGGATGAATATTTGGATTTTACTGACTCGGGACCAACTCTCCAAATCTCCAACTAACTACTGGTCCTTTCATTATAATTAGCCACACCAAGGTGCCCGCTGAAGTGTGGAGTGAATGGGATAGGAGATCAGACAGTATGAAGAATGTGTTGAAGTTTGGAGTTCAGCAATGCTTATCTTCAATTTCGCAATGGCTATATTCAATTTATCAATGGGTCTCTATGGCCTGTTTCAATCTTGCAATTACAACGTTAAACTAGATTTCCCAGTTTTAAATTAGAAGAAATCGGCAGTTTAGCCCCCGCTCATAACCCTCGTCGGTGGTTCAGGAACGTTGTGCAGAATGGGCTGATTTTGTTTCAATGGAATTGTAGCATCTTAATTTTGTGCGGGGATCCGGAAAACTCTCTGGTGGTATCAGTCACCAATGAGGCTGTGTGTTTCATAACTGTGGACCCCCGAATGGGAATGTATGTAAGGACTTCACTGTCTTGGACCTCTCTTGTCCTACAAGATAGGGAAGTGTTCTTCCTTACTTAATTGTAGATCTACTCTGAAACTTTTTGTCGAACACAGAACAGCGCAGGAACAGGCACTTCAGAACACGATGTTACCAATTTTAACTGCTTACCTACCTGCACACGGTCCATGTTCTCCTTTGCCTGCCTGTTCTTGTTAAATGTTGTTTCCGCTACCTTCCCTGGTAGCGCATTCCATTACCGACTTCTGTAGGTAAGACCAAAACTTGCCCGCACATCTTTAAACTCCCCCCCCCCCCCACTTTAAATATATTCCTTCTGAAATTTGTAATTTCCACCCTATTTAATGCAGAAAGCCTTTTGGCATCTACAGATATCGATAGTTAAATAATTCGAAACAAGGTTTGCTTTGCTTTCGTTCAGGAAAAGAAATAAAATGATCGGTTTGAGCAATTTATTGCATTATCAAAAACAGGAAAAAAAACAGAAAGGAAATTAGATCGGTACTTATCAGGCTATGCTAAAGTTTAGAAATATGCAAAGTTTAATCGAATATCGCCGACTTCCTGCACCAGCAAATCTATAATATGCATCTCTCAGCCAGTGATAAATCGATCGATGCCATAACTCGCTCATTCGGCATCCTTGTCAACACAATCTATTATTCAAATTGACCCTGCACCACCCCCTCCCCTCCATTGCCCGGCTGGCGGGTATAGCTGGGCTCGGCTCCAAACAACTGCGTTCGGTTGGAATTGGCAATCTTGTCTTGACCCATTGACCAGTTCTTGTTAAAACTGATTCGAGTTCTCAGTCGGTGATCAATGTGGATGTGTACTGTGTCGTTGATTTCATTTTTTCTCTCTTCTGCACACGAATTTGGTATTCAAAGTGTTCCGGCAGTCTCCACTCAAACACTTCAGCTTAAAGTATCCATATAGACTGCTCAAAATGTGGTTGTAGAAGCAACTCCAGAAAATGGTGAAGCTGCGAACTGGGTTTTAAAAGGCCAGTTAGTTAGTCGGAGCTACCTGGGTTTTTAAAAAGCTGTTGAGTTGCCAAAGTTGGCATCATTTTTAGAGGGAAATGTCTGCCCGTATGGAGTAGCCTGGGTTAATGTCCTGGTTAACCTCCAAAGCCAGCAACACCTATAATGTAGCACATTCGACCCAGGTAACATTCCCACCTATCCCCAAGAGAGATCTCCCGTTTTGCTCCTACATCTTCGCTGCAAAGAAATCAGAATTCAAAGAGCATCCTTTTTGTATGTGTCTTTTTACCGTGTCCGTACGACCCCGGACAACTAAAACACGTCGAGAAATTCTCACCCCACCCCACCCCTTTCGGATTCCTACCACTGAAACTTTGAGGGGTTGCGACGACTCCCAGGTGGACACCGTCAGCTCGTTGGAACGATTGCTGGAAACTTGTTTTCAGTTGGGTGGATCCTGTCGGCGTCAAAAACCACAAGGGCTCTTCCCGACTGAAAGAACAGTTGTGCTCGAGATTAAATGCGATCGAAAATGTGGATGGCAAACGGAATTCTGGAATGAGGCTAAATTCCAGAATATGCCTGGTTACTAAAGGCCAGTTCATTATTTTTCCTTCGGCGAGATAGTTTGTGTAGACTACTTACGTCAGTTGACAACAGGCTGTCGCGATTCGAAAAATATCCGCGGGAATGTAAAGCGCAAAGTAAGTTTTTATGATTGTATGAGGGTTGTGGGGTGGAGTTGGTAATTGAATGAACAGAGGAAGTGAAACGTTTATCCAATTTGTTCTAAACTGTTACTCTTTGACACCACGCTGTTGGGAAAATTAGTCTCCACGTTGACATGAGGACTATCTGCAGAGGAAATCACGTTCGCTTTTAAAGATAAGACAACATGATTTCTCTCGCAGTTTATAATCGGGTCTCGGACAGACTGAATGAGGTGGTAACAAATGGTTAGTTTATATGAAGTGTCTTAGTGTATCTTTTCTTTCTATCGGGCCACTTATGGACCATGTAAAAGAAGGCACTGATTTTCTTCCTCTAACCCACGCAGTTGTCCCATTTTATAAATAGCCCTGTCAAAAGACGAGACCGAGGGAAGGGTGTGTAAAATTGAGGCATTTTTAAAGAATGCCCAGATTCGTGATGAACTTAATTCAAGTTATTAAAATTAAATCCAACACCGTTCAACCACTCAGCTTCTTTCTCCATCTTCAGGAACCTTCTGCTCGCCCGCAAATTGACGTGATCTGGTAACTCGTGTTGGCGACGTGGGAGTGGGGGGGGGGGGGGGAGCTTTCCTCATCAAAAGGAGGAAGCTTAGCGGTGTTTGCCGCTCGTGCCGAAAATTCCCAGATGTTTTGGAAGGTGCAAGGTCGCGAACTGCTGTACAGAGAATGGTGGTTGTTTAAAGCAAATAGGGTAAAACAGTTCGCCAGAAGTGGTCGGATCCCTGTAAATGTATTGGAATCTGGTCTCCCTTGGCAGGGGCTTAGTTACATACAGAACCTGATGTTTTAAAGTATTCCTTTCTCCCAAACTTTCCGGCATTCCATGACAAAGTCTTTTACAACCCATTGAATTGACTGTCTGTACACGACAGCAGCTGGAGAAGAGTGCCCTATGCATTGGGCCGGTGTTTCACCGTGACTCTCGGTGCACTCGGCACCCACCCTGCTTCAGGGGAAGATTTATGCTTTTTTTTACAAGGGTAATACCTATGGGCAAGCGGGTTAAACTCCGGCTTTATCTTTCACCAAAACAACTCGGTCTTGTTTGAGCACTGTTACTGCAGACAGGAAATGTGAAAGCTGACAACTGCGATATTATACATTTCAGCAAATGAAAGGCGAAGTTTCAGATGTTAACTAGGATAAAGAATTATATTTCCGAGACCTGTGAATTTATTTTATCTCGGTGACATAAAGAAAGGAGGCAGTAAAATGTAAATGCATCGGGCGAATTTGGAGCAGTTATTTCATGAATCTCATTTAAACTGGCCACTGGAAAGGAGAGCAGGAAATGTTCAGTAGTTCGGGATGTGGCTTGGGGGTGGGGGGGGGACACATTAACAACTTAGCTCGGTGACCTCTTGGCAGTATCTCCTGGATATTTCTACTACTGAAAGGTTTTAAGATTCTCATTCGCTGTTAACTTGTCCTGGACTCTTCCGTCCGCTCTCGCAGCTCCCATTCTGTAATACCCGAACTCGACCACTGGGTGTCAGTGTTGATATTAGAACGGCAGATATTGCTCTGGCTCGGAGATGCAGCTGCAGAGATAGAACCGGGTCAGGAAACGGCACCGCAAACTTTGCCCTCATCCTTTCCCGAAGTACTGTTTGCGTTAACCCTTTAACTGTTTTATTGCCAAGTCAGAGTAGCAGCGATTTTATCCAAATATCTGTGATCTGTTTAATGCGATTAACTCTATCCCTTGAACCAAAATCGTTTGGCGCTTAAAGGCGAGACAATCAGCAAAATAAGAATGGAGGCATGGGGATGGTGGGTTTTTAAACCGTAGCGCCTTCTACATTTCTTTGTATGCGTGGTCTGGATATGTGGCTATCGAGTGAGTGTGTGTGTGTGTGTGTGTGTGTGTGTGTGTGTGTGTGTGTGTGTGTGTGTGTGTGTGTGTGTGTGTGTGTGTGTGTGTGTGTGAGAGAGAGAGAGAGAGAGAGAGAGGGGGTGTGTGTGTGCTTTTGTGTTTTCAGATATTTTCAGTTTGTAACCCCGGGGCAAAGCCCGAAACAGCCTGACAGTCGACAGTCTGTGCTGAGATATCCCGTGCTACCACATCTCTGCTTGGAAATAATTTTTCGTCATTAAACCTTTTATATAGCAAGTCATATTCTTTTTATAGGAAGAGGAAACCCACGCGGCACCGTACTCCAACAATGTGTCTATCACTTTCATTTGGCTCACTTTTCAAAATCCTCCCTACTCGCCTGTTGCCACCCCACCTCACCGCCGCCTTGGGTTCTTCTGTCTGCTCAGAGCTGACCCTGGGAATCCCTCTCCTCGCTCTCTTGCATTCCATGGTCGACACTTGTTAATGCAATAGCAATAGACCCTCTGGTCTGGAGCTGACCAAAGCAGGGTAAGACCATGGGTCATTTTTCGGCCAATGCTTCCATGTATTTTCCACTCATTCCCGACCCCTGTCATAACTCATCTCTTTATGCCTGCGTTTAGTACTATCACTATCCTCAATCCCTGATCTTAATGAAGGTAGCAAAACCACTCGCCAGGTGGCTCAAAACTGGGTCTACTCCCTCCTCGCTGTTCAGTCGGACTAATTTTTCCAACCTGTCAGTTGTATGGATATGCTCGGAAGTTAAAGTTTTCTCTTTATGGATGTCATGTAAAGGTTAGGTCTTTTCTTACCCATTGTTCATATCGGTATGTGTTGATAAACTACATGTACGTACACAGTTAAGAGGTGCATATGTGTGATTATGAAGGCTGATAACTCCGGAAATTCGAACGCAGCAAACGACTGGAGACTTAATCATTCCTGTTCCTACTCCTTTCCCCAGAAACTCATTGCATTAATCTCTTAACTGACTAATCAGTTTGTTAATTTGCGTAATTTTTTTTAACCATGGTAGTCTGCAATCGTATCACACAACTGTTTATCAGCGTCACCCTCACTCAACCCCGCCCCAGCGAACCTCTATGTTCATTGCCCTTGTGAATGCGAAGCTAGTAACGTTATTATTAAACCCAGAATATAATAAATAACTTAATTTTCATTAGACTTATAAATGTTGGATTCATAACAACATATTTCAGGTATTGATATCCTAATGGCAAATTCAGAATAAACTTCAAAAGGCGCATTTCCACAACATTGATAGGAAATAACACTACAACTAAAATTATGTTGTTTAGTGTAGGTTTGATGTTTATCAAACATTTCCTCTTCCACGAGCCTTTCATCTGATGACATCCTGATAATTACCGTGTGAGCGGTCTGATAACATAGAAGAATGACACGTTTAGTTCTGTTTGGCTGGACGAGTGCAGCGACGGCCACACGTCGCCGTTAGATGGCGCGCTTGTGCACAGAATGCCCATCAACCTGACTGCTGTTAATGAGTCGCACTGACTTCCCCAACCTTCTCCGGTTCTTGTTTATTCAATCCTTATTATCTTCACTCTCTGTCTCCTTCAGCTCCCCCCCCCCCCCCCAACTTCTCATTCTTACAAGTCACCTTCTCTTATTCTGCCCCTTAGTTATTCCCCATTCCAAGTCCTTCGACATTTTCTGAAAGTTTACATTTTCGTTGCAAATAAACCTATTATTCCGAGCTCCTGCTCTCAAACAAGTAAAAGGTCTGTTAAACATACATTTAATGAACTGGAGCATTTGGGTTTGCAAAGTGTTAAAGAGCTGCAGATTGTGTTGGTATTAATATATCGCGAGTCAATCTGAACGATTTTACGTGGCTTTAAAAACAAACTATATTATAAGTCTAAAACCAGACAAGGCTCGTGCGCGTATAAACATATATAGAAACGCTCATTAAACTGCGGCCAATAAAATTAAAATTAAAATAAATAGTGGGAAGAGATTTTGAAGAAACTGGGGTGTGTAATTGCACACCGATTTAGGTTGGAGTTAGGTTGCGCAATGGGACTCAGTCCTTGTCAACACTGTACCTGACTCCAAAAAATAACTGAGCCCTGAAGGCAACAGGAAAATAAAACCAGCGCTAACACTCCAGCAGCCTGGGAGATCCCTCCGAACTTTTTTTCAGATTAACAAACGTCTCTCTCAGATAGTCGTCCAGTGTTTCGTTTGAGGAGCTGCCTGTTAAACCTATTCCCAGGATGCTATTTTCCCGTAGGAATGTTCTTACCCCTACCTTTGACCAGTTGCATTATGTAAGGCTTTGCAAATTACTAGCACTAACGGCACGACGATTTAACGGTTCGCATATCTTTGACCAACTCAATGAAAGGTGCAGTTTAAAAAAATGCTCAAGATCCCGTCGCAGAATTTGGTTTTCCTAGTGCGCCGTCCTCAAGGAAAAAAAAGAATTTGAATATTTGAGAGCCACGATATCTTGCCTAATACAAACCCTGGAAGAAAATGTCACGGCTGAATATACGACAGAAATTCAATAAGACTGAATGTGTTGGAGTTCATTCCGTTCTTCCCTCGCATATTTCGGGTCTACAAGGCATTAAAAACATTTATGCCGTTCAGTAGAAGCGATTTAATGTAAAAAATAAAACGCCTTTTTACCTAATCGATGGGACGAAATCATTAACTTTTCCCAATATTATTCAACGGCAATGTCGTTTAAATAATTGTTTTAATTGGGTCAATTTGTTACTTGGGGGAGAAACTGTAGGAAGCAAATAAATATTTTATCGCATGCATTCACGTGTGTGCTAGTAAAAATCCTGATGTATATTTAAAAGATCACTGTCATCTCTCAAAGCTGATGGAACCTTTGTACAAAGCTGTACTAAAGCGAAGTAACACTTTTCAGCCTCCTTCGCTAAAACGCCTTTTCCGGGAAGGATCTGTAGCTATCGCACTGGTTATGATCGATTGGAACAAGCAATATTTAATAATGAAAGAAATGACCCTGTGATAACTATCTCCGCAGTTTTATTCTGCGGTATAACGGAATTTTGCCCGGGATTCTATAAGTTTTTCATGCTCACTACTTTATTTCGAGTTTTACTTAATCGGTGTGCGCAAGGTATGGATAAATTTAAATATTTAATGTGATTTTACCAAATTCTCTCCCCTCGTCTAAAGTGACATGGGAAAATTGGAATGAAGTATTGACTGAAACTGAATTAAATTGTTTTCATTTTTATATCATCTCTCTCCCTAACCCCCCAATCAAATTCGCAATTAATCGAGATTAACGCTCTGTGCTCGCTCGGCGATCACTTCCCTAAAGAGTTGGGACCTATTTTCCTGGTCACGTCCGGAATGCCTTTGAGGCGCTTCATTTCCTTGTCCAGAATTACTGTGGTTACGGTGTGGAAGGTCCATCTCCTCGCCTGGATATCAACATTCAAATGGGACCACCCCTCAGGACACCCCGTTCGTTGGAAGAGCAGTGCGGGCCAATGTAACTTTGGCTCTGTTTTCCTCACCTTCCAAAACGTAGCCTTGAGCAGAAAGTAATTTACATTCGATCGGTCAGGATTGGGGGTAGTGTGGGGTTTGGGTGGAAGATGAGATGGGGGTGTCTGGGCGGCGTGTTTGTGTTTTGACGGGAGATGGATTAAAACAATATTCAGACCCAAATTCCCTGAGTTCTTGTGGGAGAGAGTCAATTTCTCCATTAGTCAGGGTGTGAGTGAAGGTTGCCGTCTGCATAGTGATTCTATAGCAAAGTTATGTTCTTCTGACGTGTTCCCAACTAGCGAGGATGAGAATAAAGTTCAGGCGACAGATACAGGGAAAGCTCTGGGATCCGAGGTCGGAAAAAGAGCTGTCCGTTCCAGGCTCTCTTACCAGGAATTTCCCCCCTGTTAAATCCAGGCGAAAAGAAACAATTTTGAACGGTGCTACATGCTGTACGTACGGTTATTAAATGCGAGATAAACCCTTATCTGTGTATGACGTTAATACCCATGCACTCACATAAAAACATTCAAACCTACAAGTCATGGTGAGCATTATTCTGCTTTATAAAAACAAAATAATCACACCTCTTGTTTGTAAGATGACCATTCGTGTGCATCTAGTTCATTTACTTTTTATCTTTCGCTATAAACTATAATTGATAGCGAGCATCAATTTCTAACTGTTTGCGTTCATATTGATAAGGTGAGACAGAGCGGAAGTATTGGTACATGCTGTGTGTGTGATCAGTGTGTCTATTGTCTATACATGTATTTAACATATGTGCAAGTCGTGTGTGCGTTTTGTTAGGCATTGTGTGTGAGCACATGAATGTGAGAGTGGCGGGGACGTTAGAAGTCATTTCAGGACGCACATCGGATTTGCCTAGTTGACAAAGGCCCTAACGCCAGCCCATCCTCTTCAACTCTTGCCAAAGATATTTCACCCACCAACGCTTCTCCAAGAACTTTCCAAGACGAGTACCTATGGGAAGGAGCAAAGCTGTCTGTGTTGATTTAGCAGCCTCACCCTTGTACAGGTGTGGAGCGGGACGGTGGGAAATACACACCTCAGCGGCGTTGGCAGATCAGGATGTGCGACTCCGGGTGAAGTTGCAAGGTTGCTTGGCGAGCGATGATCAACACACTCAGATCAACCCAAGTAAACTCGTGTGAATTTTTTTGCAGAAAAATATATTGTTCATAAAATAAATATTTCATAAAGACATTGTATGTAACCAATATTCCAATGGGACAGATTGTATTTCTAAAGAGTGAATTCCTTCTACCTTTGCCGCTTTGTTATGTCAAATATGAAAAGAACAAAACATGTTTTACTCTATTGTCAGGTTTTGCTGTCAATCATGAGCACGCCGCATCGCTATTGGCTCAGGGTGGAGGCGGGTTTTACCATATTTGGTATGCATCGTTCAACCTCTTCCCCCCCCCCCCCCCCCCACCAGCTCTCCAACCCTCTCACTTGCCGCGACCCATACGGGAGGCTGCTTGCCCTCGGGAAGAGACAGGGGTTAGAGTGGGGTAGCTCAAAAAGCGTGGCAGCGAGAGAGAGAGAGAGAGAGAGGTAAATCCGAATTCCTTCAGGGCAGTCGGCTCCCATCACTGACTCCCGCCCGCCCCCTCCCTCTCCGCCTCCCACCCCGAGAGATCAGAGAACAAGCATTAGTCCCACCAATAATAGCCACCCCCCCGCTCTGAAATCCCCGCATCGTTCACAAGGGAAAACCTCATCGTCCCGCATTTCCATTCATTCGCTACACCGCAGATGCGACCGTTTGTGAATACACACACACACACACACACAAACACACACATACACACACACACTCACACTCACACACACACTCATACACACACACTCACATACACACACACACTCACTCACAGAGCAATAGAGAGAGAGAGAGAGAGGGAAAGAGAGAAAATAAACTTAGTTTTTCTAATTAGACCATGACACTTGGTGCTCCGAAGCCTGTCAGTCCGGCCTGATTTTTCCGTGTGCTTCAATCTCACCTGCTCTCTCCACCTTTTGACCCTCTTTCTTGGGAATATTTTACTTAGACGGATCAGAGTGCCCCCCCTCTCCACTCCCGTTCTCCCCCCTCCCTCTCTCTCTCACCCATCACTTTTGTTCCCTGGTGACCAGCGCAACACAGTTATCACTCTATTATTTTTGCACTTTTTTTGGAGGATATACTTGACGGCCGTAAACTGCGTTTCAACATCTTTAACTGTTCTGGTGGCTTTTGACGGCGGCGAGGAGAGAGTGGGGGAAAAGACTAGCTTGTTCCCATGTTTGGGATTCAGGAAAATATACAACGAAGCGGGGGCAGCATGAAGGAAGAACCGATCGGAAGCGGAATGAATGCTGTCCGCTCCTGGATGCAGGGAGCCGGGATAATGGATGCAAACACGGCCGCTCAGAGGTAGGCATGGCATTGCTGTTCATGATTAGCCCGCACCTCCGTAATATCAATGTACGTATTTATTATGCTCGGTAGATCTCGTAAAAATCGGTTTCGAGATCAAACCAAGCTCGTATATTTTATCTGACATCTTTTAAACATTTCTTTTGCGATCATTCATTGTCTGCCTGTTTTTGAGTCTTTTCGCTTCTTGGATGAATGTATAAATTGCCATATTGCGACCATCGGTATTTTGCGCTACGCTCTCCCCGTTATGCTGTCCCCGTTAGCGTGACGCTAACTTTTCCAAAAACGTGCTTTTTTAAAAGAAAACGATTTAAAACCACTAATACTACAATAATGCAAGTTTTGTTGTAAGCGCTGCGACTGGTTCCCGGAATCACTAAACTGGCGGGTTAAACATTTCATCGTTTCTGACACTACATTGCAAATTAACCAGGAATTTCGTAAAGTACAAAATTATTTTGGATTTAGGTTTAGAAGAAGTTTAGTTAATGTAAATTTTGTACATTGTCTTGAGAAGGGATAGATTTTGGAGTTCTTTTGTCATTCGGTGTCTGTTTTCCGCTCACCGACTCCCCCTGCTCTTATTTGCCCGCAGTGGAGTCGGTCTAGCCCGGGCACATTTCGAGAAACAACCGCCTTCTAATCTGCGCAAATCCAACTTCTTTCACTTTGTACTGGCCCTATATGACCGCCAAGGTCAGCCAGTGGAAATAGAGCGGACAGCTTTCGTGGGCTTCGTGGAGAAAGAAAAAGTAAGTTTAATTTTGTTTCTGGAATAAAAGTTTGAGACTAGCTTTTGGGAGACGGAACAAGCGGGAGTGTGATTGAACTGGATATCAGTTACCACCACTGAGATCGCAGTGATTTCTCAATATATTGGCAAAATACTGTATAATATGGACAACTGCCGTACTCGAATTAAATCGATATTTTAAACTCTGTCTCCACTTCTTAAATTTAAAAAAAAGAGAAAAAAAGTAATTGACAATTTTCCATTAAAAATGATAACTCAAAAGCAAATTACCCAGATTTTAGGCGAGCGAGTTACTGCGCGCATCGAACAGAGCGGGATCTCTCACCTTAAAACTTTATACAAGGAATTTTAAATTGCGGTTTCGCTTTATTTAGTGGAGCTTTTTTAAAAAAAATCGCGTTCTTTTCAAACATCGTTTCAGGAATTAAGTGGAGAAAAGACCAATAATGGAATTCATTACAGATTACAGCTGCTCTACAGTAATGGTAAGTTGTTTTCTCTGAGTTGTGCTAACTTGCAAATCCGCGACAATGATTGCGGGATTCACCTCTCCCGTCCTGGGGCAGCTCAAAGTTCGCTTCCGAGAACCTCGCCCGTTTCCCTTCCGTCTCGTTTGCGCACGCCATCCCGTTTATTGGAAGTGTAATTTCTTACTGTCTCGGAACTTCACTTCTTTTAAAGCCACACTCTGCCTTCAGCTCTTTCGCTCTCTCACACACAAAACATAGGCTTTAAGTTTTCTTTGCCCCGCACATCTGCCGCCCGCCGTTCTTTAGTGCGTATTTCCAAAGGAGCAGGAGTTTTGCTGTTTAATTTTCGTTGTAGAATCACATAAAACCAAACGCGATTTGCATTAGTAAAACGTTTCCAACACTTATCCACGATGGTCCTTGATCCGCTTTTAAATAATCATCCCTCCACATGTTTTCACCTAAAAGGACTGTTCCACACTAATCACACCTTCCCATCCTCTGAGTTGGGTTCTCACACACCTGACAGGCGGGGAAAGGGACATAAAGTGTTGCTGTCGCTGTTTTAAATGCTAGTCCTAACATCTTCAAGTTGAAGCTGTCAATTTTCACTCTATTCCTATGATTAGGTATCAGGACCGAACAAGATTTGTACGTGCGACTCATAGACTCGATGACAAAACAGGTAAGCCAATCTTTAATGCAAGGATATAAAAATTATTTCAGAATGGTTAAAAAAAAGCAATTTTTATCGTGTTGGGGGAGAAGACACGGGTACTGGTTCTGATGCTTGTGCTGTACGGTTTGAAATACGAATTAAACTACCGAGAAAATTGTTGCGCGACGAAGCTGTTGTATTGTTTTGGAAAAAATAACGAAAAGGTTTTGAGGAAGTTGGGTGTTGCTGAGACGAAGTAAAGCTGCAGTTGTAATAAGCGCCACCGCGAACACTGTGAGTGTGTCTGTCGGTGAGGAGGGAGGGGTGGGACAGAGGGGTTTTTGACCAGCAGTTCCGAAGGTGGAAGAGTGAAAGGCGCAGGCTGGAACGTGATGTTCAAATCGAACAAGTTTAATGTCTCCAAACTTCAGTGGCTGTGGCATTTTCTGATGCATTTTGTTTCTGTGATTTGTGAAGTTTATCTTTGTATTTTCTAATCTATGGTGCGCAGTGTAGTTTAAAAGTTGCGTGAAACTGCCTGGTGTCCCGACTAGCTGCCTACAGTTTTTCACGTTATGCACAGGACTCTGCTATGTTTGTTTACAGTTTGGTGAGGTTCGCCACTAGATACTCCCTTTTGGGTTAATCCAACGATTACACTCGCCTCCAAGCACATATCATAATATATTCATTCTCTAACTAATGTACAGATTCACATGAGGTTAATGAGTCCCTAAGTTACAGGATTGTATTCAATTAGCGTTGATTTAATTCCAATGTTTAATATTTATTAATAATAAAAATAATTATGATTCCACAGTTTAAGGCCCAGTAATACTGTTCATGATCCATAAGTTCAAGAATACAAGAGAACTGGCCGACACGGGGTTTTTACCTGAGGCAACGTTTCCCTGCTCTACAAACTTGTGAACACTCTGGTCA
Organism: Hemitrygon akajei; assembly: GCF_048418815.1. Classification (NCBI taxonomy): domain Eukaryota; kingdom Metazoa; phylum Chordata; class Chondrichthyes; order Myliobatiformes; family Dasyatidae; genus Hemitrygon; species Hemitrygon akajei. The sequence goes on along the minus strand of NC_133138.1, from coordinate 86,013,326 downwards.
ATTTTAAGAGAGCTACAAACCCGAGCTATTTTGCAGCGACAACGATGAATTTTGTAATAAAATAAGAATAATTTCTTTGTCTGAATTGTCCATCTTTGCTTCCCGCCACGTTTGGTTTCTGAAATGCCTCGCTTCCTGTCCCTTAACAAACCATAACATCAGCAGGCAAATCTTGTTATGAAAATATCTCAACTGTTCTTTTGATATTTGTTTTTCTTAACTCCGCTACTGAGGAGTGTTTGGGCCAAGGAAAGGACTCATCTGTAATCTGAGAAACAATGTACAATTTCAGTAAGAAATCACGATACACATTTAAGTCAGTCCTACTTAACAACACAGAACTTTAACACGTGCGTGCAAAAGATTATAATGCACAGATTCTTTTTCAAAATAATGAAGACGCATTAATCTCAGTGGCAACCGCGTTATATCTTCTCAATATGCCTGTATATATATACTTTAATATGCTACATATTACACAGATATAAACCGTCGGTAAATAATGTCATATCAACTTTTTGATAATCTGGCATCACCAATCTTAAAATAACCTGTTGATAGTGTAATTCTATTTCTGGGCCATTTTTAACATAAAAAGTAAAATATAGCAAGTTCGCGCCACTTCATCACACTACCCCCACTTAAGTGCTCCTTAACAGCGGCGGTGTGGTGTGTCTAATGTTGGAAGGGCATTCTTTCGCTGCTTTTCTCTAAGTGGAAGGATATGATATATTCCGATTGAAGCAGTGATTTCATACAGACGATCTTTTCGATTCTAAAGGTCGAGGGGCCGTTCAGTCCCGCGGCTGCGTTTGACCTCTGAGACTCTGATTATCCCAACCCATCAAACTTCTGATATGCCCACATATACTCCTTTCTAAAATAAATCTTAGCTTTCAAGTTCAGCTTTGTTTTTCCTCCTCTCTAGCGTACACTCACTATACCAATTTTAAAACACCCCAGGTGTTTGTACGTTACATCCTAAATCAGATCGAGAATTATTCTAAGTGCTTGATCACATGCTCTGACGGTATGTGTAATAGAAGAATAATTATCTGAATACATTAAAAATGAATGAAGTTAAAAAACTCTCAGATCGCACCTCTGATCAAACGCATTACTTTCAAGGGGTTTCATTCCCACCGCCGGATTTAATACGATTTTTGATTAAACCATTTATTAATATATTATTATTTTACAATTTCCCATTTTCATTCTATGTTATATAACGCACAGAAGGTTAGTTCTGCGTTTTCCTATTTTTCTTTCGCCTCAGTCGTTGGTTTCTCTTGTGTGTCTGTAAGGGAACGGGGTTAAGATTTCACACGAAAACAGAGCTTGCGGAAACAACAGTAAACACATGCGAGCAGTTGGGGTGGCATTCTGAACGCAATTCACCATCTGTCGGCGAGAAGCTCTCCAAATCTGCCGCCCTATTTCTCTTCATCATTGTCTTGGGCCCAGAGTCTAACATGTTCTTCTTTCACCCCTCCCCCTCCACACGTTTCTGAAAGACACTCACTGATCGCGTATGGGCTGTAGATGTATTTTTGTTTGTTGTATTGCAACGTTAAATTAAATTTAATTCGGCCCTGTATTGGGAAACTAAACTGCATGTACACAGGCGACGTACGCACATTCTATTTAGACAACTGTGAAACGTGTGAGAGCATACTTTGTCAAGGGATTTTTTTTTGCAAATGTGGAAATTAACATGAAATTAGCGAACCGTGTAATGAGCATTCTATACTGGATTTCCATTTTACCCATTATTTATAGTGATGTAAGTAATATTAAAAATATATATGATGGTGCATCACAAGGTAACTATAAAGATGGGGAATTGTGCAATAATTATGCAGAGTTGCAATGAGTTCACCTATTGTGTCTAAATTATTCATAATTTGATAACTGTAGTGCTTAACACGACATAACGGTTTATGGAAATGATTTACATTTCGTTTCCTTTTGCTTAGAGAATTCTCTCAATTTGCATCTTTGCAGTTAACTTGGTTTTATAAATAGCAGTGTGTCCAGTGGTAAAGGACCAACTCCTTTATAGCTTGCAATATTTCATAAATCCTGCAACAACCTTGCATGAAAGGTTTTGAGTATTTTTTCACCAATGAGTTATTGCAGAGCTGTAGGTAGTGGTCAGTAGGTGGAGTGTTTTAATTGGCATACAATGCAGGTGAATAAATACCACCTTAAAGCAAAGGTTTTGGAACTATTGATAACCACATCTTCACCAGAGTGCCTAAAAATTTTCAGCCTTCATTTGCAAAGCACTTATTTTGCTTTGAAATACACTCTTGTTTCGCAAAATCCCAAAATCTAAAGTACTGAGATGATAAGGGTCTTGCTGGGTTGTAAATACACTCCACACAAAACTGTTGCCAGGGAGAGAATTGGGATTCCAATTTTTTCCCTTTCAGCTAATGTAGATGAAAGTTTGAGAGTGAACTATTTTCTGCTTTGCTCTTAATATGGACACTTAATTTAAAAACAAAATGTTAACCAAACGTAAAATAGGCTGCAGTATTAATATTGGTCAAAGAGATGTTAAAATGTGTGGAGTCTATCCTGGAAAAGTGTAGATTTAAATGTCTCATAAGATTATTTTAATTTGCCATCATAGCTTTGATTGAAATCCTGTTAAATTTGATGTTAAGCATGATCTGAGATTACTGGTAAAAAAAACAGTTCAACTGCAGGGATAAACATTACTACAGACCATAAATATGCAGAACTCCCTGCAAAGGAAATGAAAATAGTGGAAGCAAATTGCAAAATAGCAAAGTATCTGATTTTGTTCAGTCTTATAATTTTCTTCCAATGGCATTAGAATGTTTCATTAGGTTGATACTTAATAATTAAGTTATTGTGAGTTGTATGCTGACTAATTATCAGTTATTATGTCTCGGTACGTATGTACTGGTCACACAAAGTTTTGAAAACTTTTCTCTGCCACAGTGATTTGATATAGAGAAGCTGTACCCTGGTATTCATGTCAACTCTATTAAAAGGATTGCTTTAGAGGTTGTACATCCTGCTGTTATGTGACATGCTGCAGCATTGTGGTTATACCTTAGTCAAAGATCTAGGAGATGCAGGGAATGAAATGTAATGTGTGCAGTGACAGTTTGAGAATTCCAATTACATTTTTTTTAAAACAAATCTGTTTGACAAAACTCAGTTGTTTCACTAATGGCATTTCAGGGGAGAAGTTTATCCTGCTTACACAGTCAGGTACAAAGCCACCCACTTTTGGCAGTCAGAGTAACTAGTAATAGGCAAACACTAACCTTGCCCAGGCCAAACCTGAACTGAACTCTGAGGAGTGAGTGAGAGAAGTCCACAATCTAGTCTTTAACCCTTCTCTTTCTGTTCCAGGCTATCATTTATGAAGGACAAGACAAAAATCCTGAAATGTGCCGAGTCCTTCTGACACATGAGATCATGTGTAGGTAAGAGATGTGTATAGCTGGTATCCTGTCATACGTATGTCCAATTTTTATGGGGCATGTATTTTGACCTGTCAGCTATATTGTGCCTTCTTATATGAAAATAATATAAGAATAATCTATGTTCACGATTTCACTAACCTCCAACCTCTCCGTGCTCCAGATTAGTCCAGTCTTAGTCACAGAGGTTTTCTTTAATACATTCTAAAAATATCCAAGCAGCTATTTTTGTAAAAGCAGCAACTTCCAAAAGCATAATTGCAGTAAAATGAGCTTCAGAGTATTTGTGATTTATTTTAAAAATCACCAATATTTGATATGCCTTAAATTCACAAAAGCCTGTGTATGAAATGAGACACTGATAAACTTCCATAGGCCCTGTTAGCTTACCTGTTTTTTTAAACTGAGTGACTGTTTCTTCATATGTGTAAGCCTAGGCTGATTTGCCTGTAGAGGTGGGCTGGGGAAGACATATGTATATTCGCATCTACATTTTTTTAAATCGGGAATTACTGAACATTGATTTGGAGCAGGAAACCTGACTGTTATTTTTCCTATCTAACCCTGAAGCACTGGAGCCAATCAATGTTGTTCTCCCCAGCTAACACAGAACAGATTAGGAGTAGGACTTGGGACCTTCTGCTCTTGATTTTACTGTTTGGTTTGGAAGATTTGTGAGATTTGACAAATTATTCCATCTGACTAATGACATTTATCTCATTATAACAAATTCAGGGATTAGAAAGCCTCCCATTATAATAAATGTTTCCCAAGCTCCCAGCTGGACTGCATTAAAGACTGTGGTATACAAACCCTGTTAAAACAAACTTTGCTGTAAGAGAAAGTGATTTATTTCAAACTGGTTCCACTGCATCTTACTCTTGCTAAGTTTTAAGCTGTGTAATGACAGCTGTAATTATTTTAGCAGTCACAGGAAGTGGATAGTGCCATCAAAAAATTCCTATATGTGGTTCCAGAACAGACATAAATGTCGAAAAACCACAGCAGTCTGTTTTGAAGGAATAACATTAGTAAAGCAACTCTGTGTCCTAGTAACAAGTCTGTTCCTCCTTCTCCACCCAAATCCTTGTTCCTTTCCTAGGAAGAGCCTGTACCAGAATCTGTTGGCTGCAATGCTGAAATACTGATCTTGATATACTGTAGTCACAACACAGCATGGAGCCTGTTCTAGAAATTGTCCTTGTTCCAAGTTGCAAAGTATGTCAGTTGGAAGAGATGAAAAATGCTTGCATTTATATAGAACATGATAATGTCCTAAAGTTGTTCCCACAGTGAATTTATTGCTGAAATGCAGCAACTGTTATGTATAGTTTAATTGGAAAAGTCCTTTTCCAATATTTGAGTGGGCATCGATACCGTACGGCAGCGTTTACCATCACTTCAGGATAGATTACACTTACGACCCATCATCTAGGCAGAGTTACTATCCGTGCAGTGTAACAGTTGGGACTGCTACGTTTGGCCACTGGATAAGAGAACAGGGAAGCTCTCTAATTCAGTAGTTCTTAATATTGACTACAATAAGGAACTGTGCCAAAGTTGCTAGCTGCATTGGAGTCCCATCCCAATTCTAAACCTTCAGGGAATGAAGGGTGAAAACCCTAACATCAAATAAGTTATAAACAGGAGAAAATCTGCAAATGCTGGAAATGCAAGCGACACACAAAATGCTGGAGGAACACAACAGGCCAGGCAGCATCTAAGCAGTCAATGTTTTGAGTCGAAATTCTTCATCATTCATCAGGACTGGAAAAAAAGATGAGAAGTTAGGGCAAGAAGGTGTGGGGAGGGGAGGAAGAAGAACAAGGAGGTAGGTGATAGGTGAGGGGGAGGGGTGAAGTAAAGATCTGGGAAACTGATCAGTGAAAGAGATAAAGGGCTGGAGAAGGAGGAATCTGATCAAAGAGGGTAGAAGAAAGGGAAGGGGTAGGAGCAGCAGAGGGAGGTGATGAGCAGGTAAGGAGATGAGATGAGAGAGGAAAATAAGAATAGGGAATGGTGATGGGGAGGATGGGGAGGGTCAATTGCCAGAAATTTGAGAAATCAATGTTCATGCCATCAGGTTGGAGTCTACCCAGATGGAATATAAGGTGTTGCTCCTCTCCTTCAACCTGAGTGTGGCCTCATTACAGCAGTAGAGGAGGCCATGGACTGACATGATGGAATAGGAATGGGATGTGGAATTAAAATTGGTGGCCACTGGGAGATCCTGCTTTCTCTGGCGGATGGAGCATAGGTGCTCAGTGAAGTAGTCTCCCAATCTATGTCAGGTCTCACCAATATACAGGAGGCCACACCGGGAGCACCGGATACAGTCGATGACCCCAACAGACTCACAGGTGAAGTGTCGTCTCACCTAGAAGGACTACTTGAGGTCCTGAATAGGAGTGAGGGAGGTAGTGTAGGGCCAGGTCAAGCACTTGTTCTACTTGCAAGAATAAGTACCAGGAGGGAGATCAGTGGCGAGGGTCAAATGGACAAGGGAAGCAGGAAGTTGTGGGGGAGGAAGGAAAGATGTGCCTGGTGGTGGGATCCCTTTGAAGACAGAGGAAGTTATAGAGAATTGTGCTGGATGCAGAGGTGGGTGGGATGGTGGGTGAGGACAAGAGGAACCCTATCCCTGCTGGGGTGACAGGAGGATAGGGGTGAGGACAGATGTGTGCGAAATGGAAGAGATGTGAGTGAGGGCGGTATTGATGGTGGAGGAAGGAAAACCCCTTCCTTTGAAGAAGGAAGACATCTCATTAGTTCTGGAATAAAAAGCCTAATCCAGAAAGCAAATGTGGTAATAATGGAGGAACTGAGAGAAGGGGAGACAGGATGGGAAGAGGTATAGTCCAGGTAGCTGTGAGAATTGGTAGATTTATAAAAGATATCAGTAGATAAGCTGTCTCCTGAGATAGAACCAGAAAGGATGAAAAAGGAGACAGAGGTGTCAGAAATGGACCAGGTAAATTTGAGGGCAGGATGGAAGTTGGAGGCAAAGTTGATGAAGTCGATGAGCTCAGCATGGGAGCAGGAAGCGGCCCTAATGCAGTTGTTGATGTAGCGAAGGAAAAGTTGGGGAGTGATATCAGTGTAGACTTGGAACATAGACTGTTCCATGTAGCCATCAAAAAGGCAGGCATAGCTGTGTCCTTCCGTTTGGAGAAAGTTGGAGGAGCCAAAGGAGAAATTATTGAGAGTAAATAAATTATGGATGCTAGTTATAATAGAGGCAGAGCCTTTGTCCCACTGAGCCGACACTACCAACAAACACTCCTCTGCATCAACTCCTGCTTACTTTTTAAAAGTTTCAGCATTAGGTGAAAGTTGGACATCATATCAAATAATTCCTTACATAGTATCATAATGCACACAGGACTTTATTATATTTGATAGACACAGTGTAATCTTGATTGGTGAAATCATCAGTGGCTCTTCATGAGGAATATACAGTTCAATGGACAAGTAATGTTGACCTCTTGATCAGGGCATTCTCCCCTACCCTGAATCATTATATTGCATGTTACTGCACGTCATACGGAGAAAGTTATTTTTGTTGCTGGGGATTATTTTATGTACAGGTGTGCTCTGATGTACTTTTCACTGTATCTGAAAGGACCAGAATAAATGCAGAGCAAAAGTATAGACATGATGGTCAGCAAATATATAGTAGGGCCAAAAGGCTAATGTACTTCACTTGGAAAGGTGCTGGCAGTCCCAGAGAAGAAGCCACGATGGTCACTAAGGTGTCGGTGTTCGATATTCTTCTCCAAGCTCAAAATCCAGGTCTTACTAGCTGCTTGTGTCACCCGTAGTTCAAGTTAAAGGAATTAGCTGGGTATTAAAACACTTCACAGTTAAAATTTGTCTTCTTCAGCTAACTTCTGCTGCTTTGCAGTCATGTAAATAATACTGCATAAAGTGTTCATTGTAAAGATAACCAGTAAACAGATGAAGAGGTGTTATAAATCAAACCTTAATCCACAGTGGAAAAGTTGCATTAACAATTGTTAATGTGAAACTACAGTGACAAGTTGCAGTTTATAGAAAGAGAGTTGTCTTTTTGTAATGTAAAGTCATTCGTGATCAGGAAATTCAGTGTGCTTTACTGTCTATACATTACATCTGAAGAATTAGAACTTTCATGTTTCCTTTATATATTCAATCCTGGGATGTGGGCTTTGCAGACTGAACCAGCATTTAATTGTCCATTCCCATTTGCCCTTGAGAAGGTGTTAGTAAGCTGCCATCTTGGACCTTGAGTTGTGGATCTACCCACAATGCTGTTAGGGAGGGAGTTGTAGGATCTTGACCCAATGATGGTGAGGGATCAGGGATACCTTTCCAAGTCAGGATGGTGTGATGTTTGGAGGGCAACTTCCTGTACTTTGGCTGCCCTTGTTCTTCCAGCTGGTGGAGGCTGTGGGTTTGGAAGGTGCTATCTAAGGAGCTTGGTGAGCTTCTGTAATGCATCCTGTAAATAGTGCAAGCCCCTGTTACTGTACATTAACTGATGGTGAGTGAATGGACTGCTAGCTTCTTTGAGTGTTGCTGAAACTGTGCTGAATGTTCCGTTACACTTCTGACTTGTGTCTTGAAGCTGGTGGATAGGCTTTGAGGAATTTGGAAGTGAGTTACTCTCTGCCATGGATGTACAGGGAGCTATTTGAGCATAGCAAAGGGGGATATACAATAGCTTATTGAAGGAGGGATGATGGGCAGAATGCAGAAGAGAACTTAAGATAAGTCAACCTCTTTAAGTCAGGGAGTGGAGTGGCAATGGATTTCCAGAGAGAGGGCTTCCCCTGTGCAGGAATGGGATAGAAATGGTGGATCCTTTAAGGTGCTGGTGTGGGAGAATCCAGGGACACATTGTGAAAAATTTGGATACAGGGGGTTAATATGGAGGTCAGTTGGATTGAGATTGTAGGGCCATGGAGGAATTTTGTATGGAAATCTCTGTCCAATATTTTTAAAGTGAAGTTAACCCATTTAAAATAAATGGGTCAATGCCTTTGTTAAAATAGCTGGCAGAGGAATGTCATATCACAGCAGGAACTTATAGGCTTGAAAGCACTTAACATTGTAATGGTGTCTCTCTTTTTGTTTTAAATGTCCTGTTCTTATTGAGGCTTTCCTGCAAGCATAATTAATTGAAGAAAGATGGATAAACATCTGGTTATTCTGGTGACTAGCTGTACAGATCAATGTTGTTTTCTGGTGTGTACTCAGTTACACAGTGTGACTGCTGGGCATGGCTCTTTTAGCCTCAGTATCACTTGATTAAGAGGGGCAAAATAAATTAACTGGAGTGCCTGCAATTGATGGGAAAATTTGTCCATAGAGATAAGGGCGGTGTGTGTGTGTGTGTGTGTGTGTGTGTGTGTGTGTGTGTGTGTGTGTGTGTGTGTGTGTGTGTGTGTGTGTGTGTGTGTGTGTGTGTGTGTGTGTGTGTGTGTGTGTGTGTGTGTGTGTGTGTGTGTGTGTGTGTGTGTGTGTGTGTGAGAGAGAGAGAGCGATAGAGAGTAGAGAGAGAGGAGTTGGGTGTCTGTTGAGGTAAGGACATTTTCTACTTAAATATGTGGTTTACTGATATTATCTGGAGTGCCTAGACTGAAAGAAAGAGTGAATCCGAAGCACTTTCCAAACAGGTTTAGTAGACACTTGAAACAAAAGCTGTACAGAGCTATCAGCACAACCTGGAAGTTGAGACTAATTCAGTACCTATTTCAAAGTGTTAGCATAGCCACCACTGTCTAATGACCTTCCTTTGCGCTGTATGATTTTATGACCATTTTAATGGCATTTTCAAAAGACTGACATCCATGAACTCACGAAACAAATGTGCCTGTGAGTCTGCTGCCGCGAGTTGGGAGTAGTTTGAACAATGTGAGCATCTTGAGTGGCTCATGGAGGCTAAAATGCTAGAAAATTTACATTCAAAAGCATCAAATAATAATAATTATTTCCTGGATTTACAAGTGATGAACTGGATGTTGAAGAAAGCTAGCTTTAGTAACAAATACAGAAAATAAGGAAGGCAACCCAACAGGGAACATAATGTATGAAGAAACAAGATCCTTATCTCGCTGCTGTATCTCTGTCTGTGTCTATATCTTTGAGTGTGTATCTCTGAGTGTCTGTATCTCTGTCTGTGTCTGTATGTTTGTCTGTGTCTATATCTCTGTCTGTTTCTGTGTCTCTGAGTGTCTGTATCTCTGTCTGTGTCTGTATCTCTGAGTGTCTGTATCTCTGTGTCTGTATCTCTGTCTGTGTCTGTATGTTTGTGCCTATGTCTCTGTATGTTCGTATCTCTGTCTGTGTCTATAATTCAGAACCTTTATTTTTGTGCATCTAATTATGTCTTGTCTTTTGTGGCTGTTAATTCCCCCAGTTTGAAATGCAAGTTGTGTGAGAACCAAGTGTGCATTTTCAGACACACATTTCTCTGGGCAGTACTCAGTTTGATTTATTCATTCATCTTGTTAAGCAGAGAAAGTTTCTGTGGTGTTGAATATTATTGCGAAGTAAGCACTGTAAGAATACCTTCACCAGGTACCACAAGTGTCTAGAAGACTACTAGCACTGAAACTTTCTTTGAGCATTCACCTCTGATCTTCTGGAGCTCTTGACTCCTGGTGTGATGTGATGGATGTGAGTGAAGTCACTTGATTCTGGGAGTGGGCTGATATATCAGTGCCTGATCCTGCTCACCAGTGCACCCTCCATTAGCCTGATTGGAAAGGGCACAAAAACTAGGGCACCGCTGTGGCCAAGTGGCTAGCTCAGAGTTCAACTCTGGTACCATCTGTAATGTTCTCCCTGTGATCGTGTGGGTTTCCTCCAGGTGCTCCAGCTTCCTTCCGCAGTCCAAAGATGTACAGGTTAGTATGTTAATTGGTCATTGTCCCGTCATTAGGCTTGTGTAAAATAGGTGGGCTGGTTAGACTGGAAGGGCTTGTTCCACACCATATATAAAAGAAACAAATCCCAGGTGTGGATAGCTCGTTCAGAACCAGGTTTGCTATCACTCGTATATGTCCTGCAGCAGTACATTGCAATACATAATCATAAAATAGTCTATAAGTTACAGTATTAAAGAATTAAATTATATAAATAGTGCAAAAAGAGAGGGTGAAAATACAGAGGAAGTGTACATGGGTTCATTGTCCACTCAGAAATCTGTAGGCGGAGGGGAAGAAGCTGATCCTGAAATGTTGAGTGTCAGGCTCCTGTACCTCCTCCTTGATGGTAGCAATGAGAAGAGGGCATGTTCTGGGTGATCGGGGTCTTTAGTGATAGCTACTGCATTTTTGAGGTATCGCCTTTTGCTGAGGAGGCTGGTGTCGATGATGGAGCTTACTAAGCTTACAACTTGCTACAGCTTTTTCTGATCCTGTGCAGAGGCCCCTCCTAACCAGATAGAACAGACCACCGATTGTCAGTCTGACCTGATACTCGTGGACCAGCCATGCATGGATTTATTTACAGGAGTCAGAAGGCAAGGGTGCTGACATTTTCATGGGTGGTACAATCATCTATTCGGGTTTTTTATTTGTGGGAACCTTTCGTTGTACCATAATTTAGCATGCATGACAAATAGCTGAGCCCATATTGACAATTGTCTCTGCTGTTTACATGTTAGTGTGTGGGGTGTTGTGTATTTGCAGTGCTCTGTAGGTGAGGGTCAGCTCTGATTATCGAAGGTGCCCAGAATTCCCACAGCTGTATGGTTTAGATTATAGGAAACAGAAAACCAGAGGGATAATATCTTTCAGTGTGCGGAGGGTGTTAAGAAAAGGATGAGAAAGGCATCTTCAGAAAGGTCACTCAGCTGATGAGGGAGATTACAGGTTCATTGTTGGCTATTGAAGCAAGGTTTTGTGAGGGTGCTGTTTGTTTATTACTTGACGTGACCTGCTGATGTGGAAGCTGTCACCCATTGTGTCACTAATGCTGCTTTAAATTGCAAATAAAGTGCTGCTCGCTTGTAGCATGGGCAGCAGGCGTGCACCTTTTCAAGCAACTCACACAAAGTGCTAGAGGAACTCAGCAGGCCAGGCAACATGTATGGAAAAGAGTACAGTTGACGTTTCAGGCCGAGACCCTTCATCAGGACTGCACCTTTTCCCCACTTTGAGTGTTGCAGGCTTGAGTTCTTCCTCTGCATTATAGTCTGTCAAAGTTTGGATATGCCGAATTTGCACTTGGGTGCAAATGTGCCCTCTGTTAGAAGCATAAAATGAGAGTCTGTTTGCCATTAATCACCTCAGCTAATTGCTATGCTATACTATCACCCATATGGTGTGAAACTAGCTTTCCTTGTGGGAGAGAACCATTTAAAGTTTCAGGAGAGACCCAATTTTAACTCACTTTGTATAAACTTAACAATGATGCACAATACATTAACACAGAAATAGTATGCATAGGGTACCATGTTAGATGACATGCATTGTGGTAGTAAGGTCAATTGACCACATCAGCCCCAGGCCAGTTCTTGATTAGTGACAGTAATCAACACACAGAGAAATGACAATTGCTGAGGGAGGAATCATATCAGTTTCCTGTTAATAGTCCGGGGGCCTCCTTGTTAATCAGCAATTTTGAGTCTTTTCTCAGTGCAACTGGACTGACTCAGCTTGTTGTTATTCCTCTGCAGGGTTTTAAACTGGTTCAGTGAATGAGCTGGAAGTGTTAGTATTGAGATGATCAGAACAAAATGACTACCAGATTTACAAGCCAGATAAAACACTTGTAAATGTCTGAATTTCTGCTCGAAAGTGGGAGTTGGGCATAGAAAGCCATCTCTATTTAGACATTGACACAAAGCAAAAATCACAGATGTTTCCCCCAGCGCTCCTTCCTCCCATGTTCGATACCCAGGCTGTGCATTATTTGTCTCAGCTGTTGGAGAGCAGCAGCTCATCTCACTGAGCCCTGCCAGCTGTGGAGGGGCACAAAACAACCAGGGTTCTGCTGCTGGTCATTAGCTGTTCGCCCCTGGTGAGTGTGTCTGGACAGTAGAAAGAAGCACATAGCACGTGCCACACAGAGTTGGGCCATTGGGCCTGTCCTTCAGCCATTACGAAATGCTGGTGGAACACAGCAGGCCAGGCAGCATCTATAGGAAGAAGCACTGTCCACGTTTCGGGCTGAGACGTCGACAGTGCTTCTTCCTATAGATGCTGCCTGGCCTGCTGTGTTCCACCAGCATTTTGTGTGTGTTGCTTGAATTTCCAGCATCTGCAGATTTCCTCGTGAAGTGTTGGTGTTGAGTGAGTATCCTTGTGATGGCTCTGTTGGCTTTTACATGGAGAATGATCTTTGTCTGAGGTACTCCTAGCAGCAGTCACAGCAGAGGCAGATCCAAGAGCTATTAGTTGTGGAACAGCAACAACAATTTACATTTATGTAGAACTTCAGAGTGGTGAGATGTGCCAAAGTGTCTAAAGGAAGGTGATCACACAGTTATTTATCCTGAGCAGCATCATAGAATCATACAGCACAGAAACTGGCCCTTTGGCCTGTGCTGGCCATTGATCAGTGATAATGTTGGATTCTCCCCACATTCCCACCAGTTCCCACCACTTACCTACATACTGGGATAATTTACAGCGGCCAATTAACCCACCAAACTGCAGGCTTTTGGGATCTGGGAGCACCCGGAAGAAGCGCATATGGTCACAGGAGAACATGCAAACTCTATGCAGTCAACACTGAATCTGGGCATCGGGAGTTGTGACTTCCCACTGGCCACTGTGCTGTCAATGGAAGAAGGCATTAGGACAGGACACCAAAATCCCCAGCAAAGTGTAAATATTTAGGAGAGTTTTACCAGAGAAGTGTGAGGTAAAAATGCAAAGGTTTATGGATAAGAAATCTCCCCTTTGCCTAGTTAGTTAAATACATGGCTGTAGGAAGTTAAGAGATGTTTTGATATCTAACACTTGTTCTAAGTCGTCTAGCAAATTTGGCATGAATGCATATACCCTGTGCATTAACATCACTCACAGGTAGGATGGTGTAATCGAACCAAAGCTTTGTATGATCTGAATGCCTTTGTCCACTCTGTTGACTTCAGCTTGCTCTGCATATTCTGGCTAAACAACAGTGGACATAAGACATAAAGGAGTAAAACAGAGCCTGACTAGACATGAACTAGCCAGAAGCCTCATCAAGTGCTGTCCTAAATGGCCTTCATTCTAAAATCTATTCTGTTGAACAAATTAGGTTGAGTGTGCTGAAATTTATATCTAAAAGAATACTTAACTCTGGGTCTCCCCGTTTTTTTGCTGTGTATCTCACATTAGTAGCTTTCCAAGAGTGTGTGGCCTGCCTTCATATAAGAACAGTTTACCCTCATGCACCCTTGCCAAGGCCTTGCAATTACAGATTTGTGGGTATTAACTGGCAACTTACCCCCTTCCAGTTCTTAAAGAGTGTTGACGTAATTGCAGTTCTTTAAATACTGAGTCAGTAGGCACAGATAACTGAACAGAAATTGGAATCAACCTGGAAAGCCAATGGCTTGTGCAGAGACTGCAGCTAATAATTACTGGTGACATTGGTATTGTGTCCAGTGTAGCATGAAAGATGTGACAGCCTAGTGGAAGTCGTTGTTGACCATCCAGAGGAGGAGTTCCCAATCTTTTTTATGCCATGGACCCCTACCATTAACTGAGAGGTCCATAAATCCCTGGTTGGGAATCCTGGTCTAGATATTATGGGTTCCTCTCTAATAAATATCTCCAGAAATTAGTCTTTATATTGTGCCTAATTAAACCAAAGAAAGATGTGATTAACCTTGACATAAGGAGAGTGTGGAACCAAGAAGGTTGAGGAAAATTGAGGTCAATGGCCATCAAGGAGAAAACACTCTGTTGATTGGAGTCACCCTTGAAAAAGGTGTTGTGGGTTGTTGAAGGTCAATAATCCTAGATCAGGATAGCATTGTGGAACTTCCTCAGGGTAGTAACCTAAGCCCAACCATCTTCAGCCACTTATCAATGACCTTCCTTCCACCAAAAGGGCAGAAGTGGGGATGTTCTATTCACAAATGAAGAAGACCCAGTACTGAGGGAGACCTCAACAAGTTTCCATCTGCAAGACTGTAATTTTTTCCACTTTAAAGGAAAGTAGATATGGATGAAGAGTAGTTACTTTGCCTAAAGGCGAGTGCTGGGCTCTCGTGTAATCCCACTGTTGTGCTGTGACTCGCTGGGGAGAAAGAGTGATGACTTTGGAGATGGAGGATCACTGGTTTTTGGAAGACCTGGTGACTATCGCCACTGCCTCTGACCACTAATTAGGTCTTCAGGACTTTGGTCTTACGGTAGCAGCTCAGGGAATCCCGGAGTTGGGAGTACAATTCTGGTGCTGTCTGTAAGGAGTTTGTATGTTTTCCCCATGACCATGAGGGTTTCCTCCAGATGCTCCATTTTCCTCCCACAGTCCAAGGAAGTACCATTAATTGGCCATTGTAAATTGTCCTGTGATAAGGCTAGTGTGAAAAAAGCAGGGCTGCTGGGCAGTGTGGCTACTTGCTCCATGCTGTATCCATAAATAAAATTAAAATGTCAGTATCTATCTAATCACCAGAAACTCTCCCTCTTTTTAGCCGAGTGCCATCAGACATTCAACACACAATATTTGTGTGCTCAGCGTCTGGTACTAATGGTAAACTCTCTTCTGAAAGCCATAGGTATACGCAGTGCAGAAGTATTACTGCATGCATTACTATTGATAAGGAACAAGGATTTTACCTGTAGAATGTGTAATAGGGATTCTTTTCTTTCCCACTCGTGAGTTAATCAGGAATGTTATACAGAAACAGTGGAAACCAAATAATGAACTAGTTTTGATCTTGAGTTTCCACACTCCCTTCTCAAGCTCAGTGCAACCTTGCAAGCGTTGAAATGGAACGTCTAAACAAGAGGATGTCAGCCAGTGATTGTGGTGTTTGGCTGAATAGTTTTCACCATCTGTGATGGTTGTAAAATGAGAAACAATGAGACCAACATCTCGGTGCTGAAGAGGTTTACTCTTATCTATTGTTTTGAAAAGGGGCTGCTTACCTGCCTCAGGTGAGCCCTGATTTGCTGCACACCTTTACAAAGACATCTTTTGACTCTTTAATTATCACCTGCTGTCCAAGGGAAGTGGGAAGTAGTAATTTTCTCAAATGCAACCATGGTTTCCTACTGATTTCTACCTGTTGTGCCCTGCAATAGGCTTGGCAGGAGTTACTCAGCCATTATGTGGTTGTTAAATTATGCCTACCATGGCTGATCAGTACAGTGAGGGAAGACATCAGTAATTTAAGACATTGCAGCGGTTGTTTGATGCTGATTTCCACTTGTTCTCTTTTCCTCCTCCTGCAGTCGCTGCTGTGACAAGAAAAGTTGTGGCAACAGGAATGAGACGCCGTCAGACCCAGTGATAATTGACAGGTACCAACAATTGTTTGTTATTGATTATTGTGTGATAACCTGCCTCTGCAAGTGGCAGTGGTTCATTGGCTGGTTGTTATTGTGTCCTTGCACACGTGTTTGATTTTGAATGTGTATCTACTCTGTTTCCTTCATCCTGTTTTGTGTGTTGTAATTGCCCTTTTTATATGAGACCAGCTTGGAAATTTTCTGGTGTTTTGTGCATTGGGACAATTTGTGATGTTTAAGGTGCTAAATAAATAGAAATTGTTATACTTGTTATTATTAGAGATTGGATCTCTTATGAATTTGGCTTAATGATGGGATTGTTCAAGGTGACAGATTCCAGCTGTCTGGTTTTCCAATTGATTGTTATAGTTGATGTGTGATGTTAATTTGTAGATAACTACATGTATGAACAAATGTATGTCTATATTTTTCTATGAATATATCTATTTGAATATAAACTCCATAGTTTGTGATTTTGTGTTACTTGAATCAGTGGAAAGATGGAGAGTTTAAGAACTTTCAAAATAATTCCTAAATGATTTGGTGTATCTGTGCTTTATTACCGGACACTTTTCACAGCTTTTACTGCAGCTCCAGCCGCTAGGAAATGCACTGATGAGTCTGACTAGAAAATGTTCCGATTTGCCAGAAGCATGATACAATACAGTACGGAGTAATGAGGCTCTTGCTCAGTGGCTAAAGGGAGATGGTCAGGCATCTTCCTTACTGACTGCCGATGAAGTAATTTTTAATAGAGAGCACATTGTGTAATGTTGGCCAGGTTGATGCATCTTGTCAGAGTGGCTGTTGGCACTTGTGTATGTGAGTAATGGACACTTGGTTAAGGTATCAGAGGTTGGGGCTGCTCTAAGACAATGTACTTTAGTGCGCGTTGATGCCTTCAGGAGAGCAGGAGAAAACAAGGATTTAAAGAGCACCTTCATGTTGCATAATTGCAGTAACATTGAAGAGCAGAAGGCAGAATCAGACCCTGTGTGTTTGGTGCAGTATTTGTATGATATGCATTGAGCTGTGGAACATGGAGAACCCAGGCAATGATTTTGTTTCAGTGGAGCATTATTGGAAGTGCCTGTATGCACTTTAGTGACACATTAATTACTGTATCAGAAAGACTTCTTTCAGTCATTTCTTTGGTTAAACAACAGTTTGTAACAGCACAGAATGGTGATTCCCGACACTGAGGTACAGAGAAGTAATCCTCATCTCTCATTTGCAACCTTGGCTGATTTGTGATTAGCAATAATGGTGAACAAAGAGAGACAGCAAAGTACTGTGACTACAGTGGAGTGCTCTCTGAAGGGGGGTCTTGGTACCTATGGAACAAACATTGGGATCTCATTCATGTTGTGACTCAGCCGATGCATGATAGCATATGGTTGAAGTCACTGGGCAAACATACAGTGGGGTACATCCTCTCCTTCTTAGGAGAAGCTCACTACTGTAGAGTCATCTTAATACTGTGGCCCAGTTAGTAGTTGGGTAATGGTGTTAGCTGGATCCTCAGTGTCTTAGAGTCTCTGCAAGTTTTTATATCTTTGAAGTTTTTCTATTAATTACAATCCTGTAATGTGGCAAATCCCTACAAGGGAAGTCTGAGATAGATGTTGTCCAGTCCAAGCTCCCATCGGAAATGTTTTAACATCATTTTCTTGTATATCCCAATCCCATCCATTACCTCTGACAAGAGATGGAATTTCTGTAAGTTCTCATGAAAGTAGAGGACCAAATGGAACTGTACCTGGCAACAGATCTCTCTCAGTTTTCCAAATGCCAGCTGAGTTAATGGGAAGCTGAGGGAGAAGGGAATAGGGCAATATAGGACATGGAATAAGGGAGAGGAGAGGAACTGCAAGGTAACTCATTGTAGCCTGTTTCTGCAGTAAGTTTTATGGGGCCATTCTGAATTGGTCATTCATCCAACAATATCATTGCTGGCGTTTAAAACTGTGAGACTAGATCTTTGGCCTGTAGTATTTTGTGCAAGAAAGGAAACAAATTCATATGTCCTTATGACATAGAAAGACACAATACAACGTGCCATCTTCCAGAGCAATCCCAATAGTCCCAGTCCCTTCTTGTTTTCCTCTAACCTCACTTCCCCGTTAACTGTCCTTTGATTTCCCTTACCAACTTCCTATGCACTTCAGCCTTTTCACAATGAGCAATTAGCTTCCTAACCAGCACACCTTTGGGATGTGGGAAGAACCAGGAGCATCCAGAGATAACCCACGTGGTCCCAGGATGAATCTACAAATTCCACAGAGATCACATCCAAATCCATGTTCCTGGAGCTAAGAGACACTACCTGTTGCACCACCAGGCTCGTCATGGGATAGGCAGAAAGGGGTGAGGGGCAGGGAGAAACACAAATTAGTGTGTTAGACTGTGCAACTGATGATTCCCTGATGGTAACAGGGAATTCTGGCAAAATCTGAGTGGCAAGTGTTAACTGTAAACTGTTAAGTCCTAGTACATGGTTTGAGGTTTTGGGAATTGTCTTGGAGCTTACCTAATTCAAGCTTGTGATCCAGTGGGTGATTTATTGGCACAGAGTTGAAACAGCAGCAGTCTGGCAGATCTCAGTTGAGCCAGTAATGGCCAGAGATTTTATAGGTCTGGCAATATAGTGTGGGTCTTAGATCACTGTGGAGCACGAGATCTACAATGGGGAGAAAAAAACCATCTTGATTATTAACAAAAAGAAACTTGCTCTTTTCTTGACATCAGAAAAGAATGTACAGGAGTAACAGGAGGAACTTTGGCTTGAATCAAATTCACTGTTAGCTCCAAGAATACATTGCACACATCCATTATTAAACCCATTGTTCCTAACCCACCCCACCTCCTTTACATGGATTCCATGCTCCTCTTCCTCTCCTGGCAGATTCTATCAGATGTGGTCCTTTGATGTCTCCTCCTATCACTCCCGAGCATCCTTTGCTATCTCCATCCTTCCCTCCTCCATTCGCCAATCATTCCTCACCTGGATCCATCTATCGCCTGACAGCTCTTGACCCATCCCTCCCCATCATCTCTTTAAACTGGCTGCAGTCTTTCTATTTTCCTCCTTTACTCTTTCAGTCTAGATGAAGAGTCTCAGTTCTGAAACATTATCCGTCCATTTCCCTGCATAGATAATGCCTGACCCGCTGACTTCTTCCAGCAGGTATTTTTGATCCATTGTTAAAGCCAAGTTGACTGAAGCAGTCTTCATACAAGACCTAAAGATAGTCTTGTTATTTTTGTGTTAGCTTCATATCAGCCCTGGACCTGCACTATAAATAAAATGATAAAATTGCAAGAAGCAAACTTGAAGGACACTTTGAGATGAACCTAAGTTGCTGGATGCGAGAGGCACAGTTATGTCACTCTGTTGATTAGTAATTTCCTTAAAGGTTTACTGCTGATTGGTGCTACCCCACTTCAGACACCGCATTCTCAAACATCAGAATGTATTGAAAAAATATATACCTTCATTTGCTTCCACAGATTGTCATTTGTCTAAAGTATATCATCAAGGAGTTTAAAAAGTATGTGTGACGTGCCCTTCTTGACAGAGGCCGGCAGACTCAGCCCCCTGTACCAGCTGCCAGCCTCCAACCAGAACCTGCACTTTTCAATGACCTGAGCACAGTTGTATTGATGTCATAATCCTGCAGCTCTGGAGAATCTGGGTCACTCTTCATTGTGACCTTCATTAGTCAGCAGGAAGGACCTGCCCTGGGTTACAGGAGTTAATTAATTTATTACATTAAATTCAACAAAAGTCTGGCTGGGACAAACCCTTGTTTTAATATGAATAATCACATGAAGTCCATGATTGCAATTGCTGTATGTGTCACTTACATTGTGGTTATTGTTTAAGGTAAAATTCCTCAGTGAAGTGTAGGTCTTCAAGTTATGTACCAAGGTAAAGAGAGGTAGTTCCAGCACACAGCATTCTGATTTCCTCTACATATTTGGTGCAATTCTGTTATGTCTACTTAGAACACTTATCAACTGCAGATGATGGGAAACAAATGAGCAGGGGAGAAAGGAGAGTGCAAACCGTGCATTACAATACCTCCTTGATTTACAAATATTTGTCATTAACCCTTTGGTGTACCTGTCCACAATTTTATTTTCTTTTTGTGAACATTGCTTTACTCTCCACAAGCATTGTACCAGAAAGCCCATAATGCACTTTGCTCAGTTTTTCTATTCAGTGTAAATTGAAGAATTACCATATCATTATTTTGGTGACATTAGATGCGCTTTCATCAAAGGCCATTGTGGATGAAAATAAGTGGAAAAATATTTTCCCTAACACTTATTTTTGCAACAACACCATATCAATAACATGGCAGGAGTAGTAAAAAGTTTGCTGATTTTTTTTCATATCACTGGCTTCATTTTCATTGGATGGAGGTGATGCAGGAATGGAAACAATTAGCAATGAACTGAAAAAGGCTCACTCATTTAAATAAAATACAATGATGTTCAAACTGGATATAATGTGAGCTGTGCATGATATTTGCAAGGATGGTGTAATCCTTGTAATGTAGCCTAGAGAAGTTGGGAAATAGTGAATGAAATCCAGAAATTGAGTAAAAAGAGGACCTTGTTTCTGGTTTGGCAAGACTAGGTTCTGTAGTAAATAATGCATGGAAGGGATACATGGCGGGCTGCAATCATTGTCAGTAATTGCTTGTTCTGTTGAGGCAGCGCAAGGTATAAACAGAGCTTGGGGCCTTTCAGGACTTTTTGGTGGGCTACAATCATGAACATCTATTAGGCACTTGGCAAAGGCCAATAAAAATAAGGGAGATGTAAATAGAGTGGCCACATTATGAGTGGGCTTATTATGTTATCGTAGTCAGGCTTTGGTTCAACAGGCTTCAGAGTGAACAGGTAGAGGCTCTAAGTTAGATTATTTCTCTTTTTTGTGGCTTAGTACATAGTTAATGAGGTGAGACTGGGTTTAGAGTTAGTGTATACTGTTTGTTGTGAAATGTGGGAACTCTAGATGACCTCCAGTTTTCCTGGTAACTGCATCTACACAAAGTGCAGTGAGCAGCAGTTCCTCACAGACTGTGTTGAGGAACTGCAACTGCAGCTGGATGACCTTCAGTTCCTACAGGAGAATGAGGAGGTTATAGATAGGAGCTTCAGGGAGGTAGATATCCTAAGTTGCAGGAGGCAACTATCTGGATGACTGTCAGGGGAGGGAAATAAAATCGGCAGCCAGTGCAGAGTACCCCCATGGCCATTCCTATCACTAATAAATATAATGCTTTGGATACTGTTAACGGGGTGATCTAATGGGGTTAAAACATGTAAAAAGTGCAATATTATGTTAGTGATGGGGGATTTCAATATACAAGTAGACTGGGAAAATTAGGCTGGTGCTGGATCCCAAGAGAGGGAATTTGTAGAATGCCTACAAGATGGCTTCTTAGAGCAGCTTGTGGTCGAGCCCACAAAGGGAAAGGCAATTCTGGATCGAGTCAAAACACAAAAATACAACTGCAGATGCTGTGGATCAAAGAATATGTACACAATGCTGGAAGAACTCAGCAGATCAGGCAGCATCCGTGAGAAAAGAGTAGCCAACGTTTCGGGCCGAGACCCTTCATCAGGAATGGGGGGTAAGAGAGAGCTAAAACTGGGTTTTGATGAAGGGTCTCGGCCTGAAATGTTGGCTACTCTTTTCTCATGGATGCTGCCTGGCCTGCTGAGTTCTTCCAGCGTTGTGTACGTATTCCGGATTGGGTGTTGTGTAATGACCCATATTTGATTAGGGAGTTAAGAAGTTTCCTTAAGCTAAAGAAGATTTACAAGAATGATTCCAGGAATGAAAGTGTTATACACATGAGGTGTGTTTGATGTCTCTGGGCCTAAACTTGCTGGAGTTTAGAAGAATGAGGTTATCTCATTGAAACCTATCGAATATTGAAAGGCCTCGACAGAGTGGATGTGGAGAGGATGTTTCTTATAGTGGGTGAGCCTAGGACCAGATTGTATCTCATAAGAGCCACCAGCATAGGGAACACAAATGATTTATTTTCTATAGCCATGTTAACAGTTACTGAGGCCTCTTTCTCTGCTAGTGGTTTATTGACCATTTGTAGATTTTAGAAAGGGGTAAAGGAAGATCAATTTTTGTTTTATTTTCTCTTGGACATCACAGTTGTACAGCAGGCAGTGCTTTTGTCTCATGGTTCCAGAGATCTGGGTTTGAATCTGACTTGTGGAGTTTGCAAGTTCTCCCTGTGACCACATGGTTTTCCCTGGGTACTCTGGACTATCCTTACATCACATGGAAGTTCCGGTTAGTAGACTAATTGGCTGCTGTAACTTTCCTCAAGAGTAGGTGGGTGAGAAAAGATCAGTGGGGGGGGGGGGCCCAAATGTTGATGAGATGTGAGAGAGAACAGGGAAATATTTGGGAGAATAGGATTAATAGAATTGCTTTGGGAGCAAAATTTAGGCTAATTGAACCATATTCATATAGTCCCCTTTTATTTCTCATATTAAAACAATCTTTGCTAGTATTTTCCAAACCAGTAATTCTTTTCCAATCGTTCAGATCAGATGAAAAAAGATGAGGTTGTTTGTAATACTAAATGCAATAAGGTTTTCTGTTAGCTTGTATTCTGTGCTCCCTGTGCAGAAAATGCTCCCATTGTAAGGAGGTTTGACCACAGAATGGTTGGTTGAGGACAATCTGTCATCATATACTATCTTCCCCAAATGATAGGCTGGTCTGTTGCTGCAAACTCGGGTTGAGTCATTCCAGGAGGTCACTTGAAGGTTTTGACACATGATCTCTTAACTTTGATTGTTAGGGAATCTTTTTCCCAGTTTCCACTGTTTTTGTAACCACGAAATAAAGGTACTTAATGACATTGAAAGCAGTTGTTAACTTAATGTCTCAATCATTATTTCTCAGCTTTCGATATTAATCTTCAGATCCTTGAGATTGCAGGCAACCAAGGCCTTGCTCGATGGGAAATACAGTGGCTGAGGTGAGAATGATTGGCCTCAGCATTATGTATAGCTTGCTGAGTATAAAACTGAAGTCAGTGAGCATTAAGGAGATGGTTTAGGGGTGGGGGTGAGAGACACCCCATTGGTCAGATTTATATCTTTCACAAAGGAAGATGGTCGTTGGAAGTCAATCATCGCAGCCCAGGGTCTCATGCCAGGCATTCGTCAGGGCATTCACATAGACTCTGTTGCTTTCATCTGTTTCATCCCTGACCTTCCCAAGGGCAGAAGTGGGAAAGGTCATTAACCATTGCATGATGTTCTTTGACCATTGTATAAAGTTACTTCCATTCCAAACAGCAAGGCCTAAGACAAATCTAGGTGTGGGCTGATAAATGATAGGTTATGTACATGCCATAGAATTGCAAGACTATGGTCATCTCTAACTAGCAAGAGCCTAACCATGTACCCTTGCCAAGTCCTCCACCATCAATATCCTAGAGTTACTATTGAAGGTCCGTTGGTACAGCCATATAATTACTGTAACGGCAAGACCAGGTCAGAGGCTGGGTATTTTGCATTATGTGACATCCTAGAGTCTTTACACCATTTACAGCACACATCAGGAGTGCCTTGTAATACCCTTCATGTCCCTGGATGAGTTCAGCTTCAACTCTCATGAGCACCTGGACAAGGTAGCCCTGATTGACAGTTCATCTAATAGGTTACACATTCAACACGTACAAAAGCTGGATGAACTCAGCAGGTCGGCCCGAAACGTTGACTGCCCATTTCAACGGATGTTGCCCGACCTGCTGAGTTCATCCAGCTTTTGTACGTGTTGATTTGACCACAGCATCTGCAGTGTACCTTGTGCTTACTATAGGTTACACATTCATTTCCTTTACAAAAGCCACACAGTGGATGCAATCTGTACCATCCACAAAATGCTTCTCCAACAGCACCTCTCATCAAAACACTGAGCAGGGTGAGCAGTTACCCAGAACCCCATAACTATTAGGTTCCCTTCAATGTCATACACCATCTTTGGTTTGGAAGAATATTTCCATTCCTTCCCTGTCACTTTGACCCAACCTTGGAGGTACCAACCCAACAGCACTGTGGGAGGGCCATTATCAGCAAGACTGTGACAGTTCAAGAAGGTGGCTCATGAAAGTAGCAGCATCTCCCTAGGTAATTAGGGATGGACAGTAAATATAGGTGTTGGCTTGACATTGCTGATATTCCATCTCTTGACTTCCCTTTTCTGAAGTCCACAATCAATTCTTTGGTCTTACTGATGTTGAGTAGAAAGTTGTTGTTGCAAATATCAATACAGAAGTCAGAAAAGGTCAGGCTGTTTCTGTGGTTGAGTCATTGAGATTCCTGGGACTACCATTACCAGTACATTGAAGTGGGACAAGCGCATTACACTCATCACCAGGAAAGTCCAGCAGAGATTGTTCGGCCTATGCCAGTTTAGGAAACTCAACATCTCAGGGCGTATCCTGAGGAACTTTTACTCAGCCAATACTGAGGGTGCTGCAACCACATCTATCACCACCGCCTCCTCCCTCTCCAAGTTCAAGTTGCAGAGAGTGGCTGCCAGCTACTGATGTTAAAAGACCCATTCATTGCCAGAGTGAAGAAAAGAGATGAAAAAAATTACTGCTGACTCCACCCACCCTAGCAGTCACCTATTCACCAAATTGGCATTAGGGAGACACTACAAGTCCATCACCGCCAGGACTACACATCATCTCCAAAGCTTCTTTCCTGTAGCTATCCAGAGTCTGAACAAAACTCACTCTGACTGTCCCTGTACAACATCTGTTAAATGGTCTTTCCTGCTCTCCTTGTTCTGTTGCTAGTTATTAAGTCTGTTCATGTGTTCATATTTATTTATGCTGAGTATTGATGTTTGTGCATGGGACCATTCTGCTAACTGTTGATTGCTCATGGCTGTTTGTAAATAGTTGCTTATGACTGTGTTGTCTGTATTTGGTGCTTCCAGTGATCCACCATCAATTCCGGTATGTTTCACATACTGCCAATAAAGTGCTTCTGATTCTCACTCTAAAACCAGTAGAAAATCCAGTCCAGAGAAATTGAACATCATTTTTACAGTGCGTTCACAGATGGTAAAAAAACAATCATCTTTTTCTTGTGCATTTGCTTTTGGTGTAATTAATCCTGAATTCTTGCACACACTGAGAAATGTCTCCCCAGTGTAAGCACAAGTGGGACAATGACATCTCCTCTCCTTACTGAGACCATGCAAGTTGAAGATGTAACCACGGAGAGAACTGCCCTTTGAGATACTCGAACGATTTAATGAATTTTCTCCCAGTGCACTCAGGTGAACCGAGGTCTTTATTTCCTCCTTTTAATTCACATTTTAAAACCAACTGCTCCTAGATGACAAGAAAAGTTAAAATGCATCCTAAAACATCTTGCTTTCATAAATGTTACATCATGTTTGGAACTCAAATTAAATTGGAAATAGTGAGAAGGTATGGAAGACTGGATCTTTCCATTTTGGGAGCAGAAGGTTCAACAGTGAATGATTTCTGTACCAATCACAAAACTTTCAAGGCAGCTGTGGTTGTGAAGGGATTAAAAATGTTTTAAATTCTGTGGGCGTTACCTTTTGTAATAAAAGTGTGAGTCTTTAGTTTTACCCTTTTCATATTGATTATACCTGTTGTCTTATCCACATAAATTTGAGTAGGCAAGGCACTTGTTAGACCAGGGGTGTCAAACTCATTTTAGGTCACGGGCCGGATTGAGCAAAATGCAGCTTCATGCGGGCCAGATCAGTCGGACGCGTGCGAATGCAGCTTTCGTTGCCTCCGTTTTTTCAGCCTGCTCTCATGTGTCTCAGTCTCTGCTATAACTACAAAGTGTTTCACTTTACAAATTCCGTTTCTTATGAAGAAGACTGCCGAATAAACACTAAAAACCCTGAAAACCTGGTACCTGAATAAACTCAGCATTAGCCATATCATACGCCATAGGCGCTTCGATTACTGGGGCCAGCTTTAATAGTAATTAGATATTATCTCGCGGGCCAAAGATAATTCCACCGCGGGCCAGATTTGGCCCGCGGGCCTTGAGTTTGACATATATGTGTTAGACCTTACTAATGTTTTAACTTAATCTGCTATTGAAATAGACGCAAAAGGCCATGACCAATGATATTTTTATAGTTTATCTTTATTCCTTTTCTTGTTTATATGATTTGCACTTCATCTGTTACAAAGTTTATAAATTGTCAATGCCTCTCTTAGAGTCAGTGCATGGGTTGCAATGGAGTGAGAAGGAAACTGGGAAAAGGTATAAGAGAGGGAGAAGTCAGGCTTGGTAAACTTGACAGCACAGTCCATCATGAAGGGAAACATAGTCGGGAGCACTTGCAACAGACCGAGCTGCTTACAGCAATCCTGAAAGAGGTGTTCAGAATTGCATGCAGGCCACAAATTTTCTCCCCCTTTCAGATAATCTGATGCTACCTGGATAGGTCAGATGACAACACACCCAGCATACACAAGGTCCAATAAGTGACTGCTTGTTTGTTGCTTCTTGTCTCCCAGAAGGCCAGTAAGTGCAGTCAGCAGAACAGTGGGGCCAATGTGGAGGAAGGAAGTTGCTTTTCCTTCTCTTTTAGATAAGATGTCATTCATGAGAGCTACTTGTTGGACTAATCAGGTTAATTGAGAGCCCTGTACAGCAGTCAATGAGCTGATCTTTCCTTCCTGTCAGGACTGAGCAGGTGGGGGAAGGGCAAAGATGTTTTAGCTAATTGGTTTAAATTCTCACCATACTTAACCAAGATTCACAATCAGCAATATTTACACTTGATTGTTGCTTTGTTTGAATAGCAATCTCTTCAAGTGTGGGAGGATTCTATCAGCCTTTTTTGATATTAATTCTCTCCTTGTGCCCGGTCTGGAGGGACACATCTGGACTGATGCTGGATGCCATTGCAATTCTTTGCCAGTCACAGACTGGAGCAGGTTTTTCAAACATGAGGAAGGCATTGACATTGCTGGCCTGATCAGGCTGTGCGTAGTGTGCACTCATTGTTGGGGGAGGAGTCACGATGAGCAGCAGTCAGGATAAAGAGTCCCATTTTCTGACTTGTCTGGATCAAAATACACTGGCACATCAGATTCTGGACTTACTCTTCTGTGTAGTTTAGCTAGACTCTGCCTTTATTAACTGCAAAGAAACCCTTTACCCCGTTCCAATTTGTAAAACCATTTTGGGTAAACATGCATACTCCGATAGAGAATTAGATTATATAAATACATGGATTATAAGTGTTATAGGTATCACTGTGTTTTAATGGGCCCATGAATATCAACTGTGCTGCATAATTAATGTGAATCAACATTGTATGAGGATAAATTATCTGACTTCTGCTGCTTCAGAAAGCCAAGGTACTGTGCAGAAAATGCATGGCTTTCAATGCAAATTGAACTGGCAGTACTGTGACCCTGTTAATGGACTAACAGCTGTAGTAATTTTCATGATGGGCTGAGGTTGAGATTAGTTTGTTTGCAGTTTGGAATCAGAGGGCAAATGACAACAGAATCAGAATCAAAATCAGGTTTAATATCACTGGCATATGTCGTGAATTTTTTTGTTTTGCAGCAGCAGCAGAATACAGTACATAATAAAAAGAACTATAAATTACAATAGGAAATATATCTTTAAAAAATTAAATAAGTGGTGCAATAAATGAAAACATACAGGAGTGGTCATGGGTTCATTGTCCATTCAGAAATCTGATGGCAAAAAGGAAGAAGATGTTTCTACAATATTGAGTGTGTGTCTTCAGGCTCCTGTTCCTCCCTCCTGATGATAGCAATGAGAAGAGGGTATGTCCTGGGTGATGGGAGTCCTTTTTGATGGATGCCACCTTTCTGAGGCATCGCCTTTTGAAGATGTCCTGGATGTTGGGGAGACTAGTGTCCATGATAGAACATAGAGTCAGTAGGGATGTTGATGAATGCACTTACTTATACCAAGATGTAATAGGACAGCATTGTCTTACATAGAGACTAAAGCCGCACCTTTATGATAGCTCACTCCAGTAGATGATCTTGAAGTGTGAACCTTGCTGGTTTGCTGGGGAATGTAGATGCCGGAATTACTGCTGTTCTCACGGCGTCAGCCAAAGTGTCTCTTTACAAATGAAATAAGTGGATTAGAAGAGAATTGTTTGGATGAAGTGCCGCAGTGGCCAGTGAGAAAAAAAATCATTTAATGGATCTGGGCAAAAAAAGAAAAATCTAAAGATAGAAGATGGCAGCTCTACTGAGGAAATACAAAGAAGTTTGTCTGATTTTGATTTCATTTTTTGTTGCAGATAAAGGGGTTGCCTGAGTGACATAGCACAGCCAGATTAAAGCAGTGATTTGCCTCCAAGTAGTTACCTTGTACATTTAATGATTTGGAGCCAGTCTGAGGCATGAAGTACAGACCTTGAAGAGTTATGTTTTTTTTGAGGTAGCAACACCCTGCCATCTCATTGCCATTTCTTAACTTGTTCATTGAATTCAGCTTCAGGAAGCTGAGATTGGGGTCTGAACAGGCTGTTTATACATTTCAAATGCATATTTATGCTGTCATGAGGCCTTTTTGCTTCTCTGAATGTGTAATATGAAAAGTATCTGCAAAGTCATTAGTGCAAGAATCTGCTCTAACTCTGTCTGATGAAGAATATTTAAGAGGTTTTTTTTTTCCATAATTTCCTCCTCTCTTCTGAAAGGGGTGAATTTACTTTGCTAGCTATTTCCCTGTTGTATTGCTTCAGTGTTGTTACCTTATGAGATCCACATAGTAATGACTCAATACTTGATCATGAGGGCACCCATATCCTTTCCTCTCCTCTCAGTTTCCTCATGCAATAAAGAATATTGAATAAGGTTACCAACCTGTCTTTAGACATCTCAGGGCACACCACAGAAGAGATATCAAAGAAAATGTGAGGCTAAGCCACATAAAGAGGTAATGAGATAGGTGACCAAATGGGGTAGCTTTTATGAATTTGATTAAAAGTGGACTTAGTGGAAGGAACTCCTCCTCAATCCTGATGGACTGTCCAAGAAAAAGAAGTTAAAAGAAGAAAAGGAGGTGAAGCATTGGCGAAGTTAACAACCTCGTGTATTGACAACTGAAAATATCACTACTGATAATCGAGTGACGAAAAGTAGAAATGATCAATATTGGTGCAGCTTTAGTACCTTGAACAGGGATGGAGGAGATATCTAGATGCTATAGAGTAATTTAGAAGCAACAGGTCATACAGGAGTTGGACGTACTGTAAATGGTTGGGTGCAAAGTAATGTCGATGAACAGAGGGCCCTTGTGTTACAAGTCTGTAGATTCCTGAATATGTCAACATGGCTAGATAGGGTGTTGATAAGGCATTGACATGCTTGCCTTAATATGTTGGGCACAGAATATTAAAGTTGGGATGCTACTTTGCAACTTTACTAAACACTGATTAGGCTGCATTTGGAATATTGTGCTCAGTTCTGGTCGCCACACCATAGTAAGAATGTGGGTGGGCTAAAGAGAGTGCAAGGGAGATTTACTATGATGTTGTCTGGATTGGAGTACTTTAAATATGGGTTAAGGTTAGAGAGTCTAGATTTATTTTCCCTGGAGCAAGGATCACTCTATGGAATGGAAGAGAATGATAAAACAAAGTTAAAAACAGAAGAATACTGGACATTTCAGTGGATATTTAGGTTTGACACCATGTCACAGACCAGAAACTTTGACTTTTTTTGTTTTCACAGATGCTGTTTGACTTGGTAGGTTTTTCCAGCAATCTCTGTTGGCTTCACATTTCTAATACCTGCAGTTTTTTAAAATAAAACTCCTACAAAACAAGGTACTGCAGAGCTGGCTTGTTAATGCAGAGCAGAGGGGATAGGGATAGTGGCTGAGGTATGAAGTTCTCTGGGTGAAGGAACCTTAATATTTTGCAACATAGAAAAAGAGCAGCCACTTGGACAAGGAACATGGGAGAAGCCAGCATTAAATCCTTTTCTGACAGGTGGTCAGAGTCTGTCTGCCTTCTTGAATTGCTACAGTCCTTCTTGGAAGTGGAGGCTGTGGTTTGGGAAGCACTGTCAGGGCAGGCTGTACTATATACCTACAGTGGAATATGTAGTGCCTTTAGTTTTCCTTACTCAATGCCTCATCAATAATTACTCAATTTCCTTAATCAGTCATCACTTTCATTGCCTTTTGTGGAATACACTGGTGACTTGTGATACAGGTAGCACAGAGACCTGGGTTCAGTCCCGACATTGGGTGTTATCTGTGTGTGGAGTTTTCGCGTTTTCTTGTGACCGCATTGTTTCCTCAAGGTTTCTTCCCGCATCCCGGAGAAATGCAGGTCATTGGGTTCGTGGACCACAGTAAATTGCTCCTAGATGTAAGAAAGGGGTAGAACCTACAAAGTAGCTGAAGGGAATGTGTGAGAACAAAATGGATTAAGGTAAAATGGGCAGGTGATGGTTAGCACGGATGGTGGGCTGAAGGG
Organism: Hemitrygon akajei; assembly: GCF_048418815.1. Lineage (NCBI taxonomy): Eukaryota > Metazoa > Chordata > Chondrichthyes > Myliobatiformes > Dasyatidae > Hemitrygon > Hemitrygon akajei. The sequence goes on along the minus strand of NC_133138.1, from coordinate 85,982,865 downwards.
CTTGTCTCCATGATGTATGACTCCATGAATTCTAATTATTCTCTTGAATTTACCTCCAGTTTTGGGGAGATGCCGTGCTGTATAAATGCAATTCCTTTTCTAAAATAAGGGCAAAAGGAATAACAGATAGATTAATTCCATGCAGTGTGGTGAAGGAGAAGTAATAAACTGATCTGGGAGGGTTAATTCTGTGATCACTTCTGAGAGGAAGAAAGCTTACATGTTGGTTAATTTAAACAAGATTTCCTCTGTGTCATTTTGAAACTTAAATGAATGATTTAAATTGTATCAGCAATCTGACTCTTGCTGCTATTCTCAGGAAAGAGTTCCGCTGCAGGATTATTTTCTTTAGCACTTGGGGATAAGGGAAACTGTTAGTTTTCAAATTGGAACCATCTGTGCTCCCCCTTGGCAACCAAAGGGGGAACTTAAAAAATGTAGCATGTCTATGATCAAACTCCCAGCGCTCTAGTTGGTTTTAACAACAGACATGGATCTTGAATGTTTGGTCTACCATATCTCACAAGACTGAAAACTATCAAGGGCTTATAAATAAATTAAATACATTTAATTACATGGATCATTAACAGGCCATTCGGCCCATGTGTTTTACACTTATGTTTGTGCGCTATTTGATGGTTTCTCACTTTACTACATTTCTCCTTCTCCAACAGCCCTTCTCTTCCTCTTTATCTACTAATTATCTAGCTTTCCCTCAGAGCTGCGCTTGTTATTTCCCTTAGACACCTGAAAGTGAAAGCAGATTCCTTATGCAAACCACTACAGACCATAAGGCTTCTCATAAAGACATAGAATCACAGATAATACAGCATGAGGCCCACCTCATCCATGGTGGCCACAAAACTACTTCAGTTTGCCTGCATTTGCCCAATATCCCCCAAACCCTCCTATCCACGTACTTGTCCAAATGTTGTTGGTTTGCTTTTGAGTTTATTAACATCTGCATTATATATGCAGCTCATCATCTGGACTGCCTTCATGGAACTCTTAGACTCTTTCATGGGTAACAGAGTGATAACCTGATGCTTGGCCCAGTATGGCGACGGTCCTTTTTTGGAAGGTGGTTCGGATACAGCACCCATAATTTAGCCCTGCATGAAATACTCTGTGGGTCCTGGTATTTGAATATTAGCATTACAGGCATGTTAGTGTCAGGATATTTTTCTTCTCTGGACAATGTTGTTTCTTGATTATAATAATTGGAGATATGGAAAAATACAATTGCACCTGGCTGGAGATCTTATGCATGTCATTCAATATCCATCCAGCAGACCTGCTAGAATTAACTCTCAGAACCAATTAAAACTATATTTCCGCTTGAAGGTGGTGACAGTGAAGGGAGAAGTACGTAGATACCTACTGACTCATGGCCCTTCTTTTTGGGTTAGATGCACATCAAACAATACCTCCAGCCAATACCGCAGCTGCAGCTTTTTCTAGTTTATTCCTCTACCCTCTCCCCAACACCCCCTCCCCACTTTTTTATTTCACTTCCTGTCATAAAGGTCGAGGCAGGGTGACCCCTGCATCGCAGCAAGGTTGCTGAATTATTCATGCAATTGACTTTGTGTCAGCGTACACATTTGTGCAGAGGGATGTTTTATTCATTTGTCTCATTTAAAGGCCTTCCCTGCACCTGTTCTACCACTAAGTACCCAGTGATTTGCATTTGATGCTAATTTAGTTACAGTATCTGACTGATTTCCCTCTTAATTTCATTTTCCAACACTCTCTCAGAATAGTTAGTAAACAACACATTTGCCTTATTTTTTGTTATATTTATTAGCTGAATGTTAGTTACTTGTATTTCACGTTTACATGTGCACTTTCACCTTAGTAACATGTCTTTTATCCTGCAGAATGAAGCTGTCTCTATTTAAAAATAACATCAAGCCAATATACCAAGTTGACTTCATTACACAGAGCACTGAATTCCGTCTTCCTCTTCTTCTTCCTCCCCCTTTTCTCTTGTCCCTCGGGAAAGAAGATGACCTGATTGTACTCCACTTCTGCGAATCCTGAAGCAGCAGATGAAGCCAGTACAGGGCCGGAGATTCTGCCACAGGTGTGACATTTAGTCGCTGGATGAGGTGCTTGGGTGAGCTAGCTAGGATGGTGTGCACCCTTCCACTGTTGCTAGTGCTGTCCGCCTGCTGCTGGAATAGAGATTTTAGAATGATGTGACTTCCTGGATACTTCTCAATTATTACATGCTAGGGATTTCCATAAGCCAGTGAAGAAGTTTTTAGGAGATTTTGAGAAAGTTTAAAGTACATCAAGGTACATATATGTTGTTACTTTGTGATTCATTTCCTTGCAGACATTTATAATGGAATATTATGAAAAATTATGCATAAACAAGCAAAGGGTCTCGGCCCAAACCGTCGACTGTATTCTTTTCCATAGATGCTGCCTGGCCTACTGATTCCTCCAGCATTTTGTGTGTGTTGCATCAATAAGACAAAGACTGACAAAGTTTTTAGTGATATTCCAAACCTATGCAAACTTCTGAGAAAGTAGAGGCATTGTTGTTCCTTCTTCGTGATGACTCACGTGCTTGTCTCAGGACAGATTGCCTGATATGTTGATGCCAAGGAATGTAAAACTACAGACCTTCTCCACCTCTGTTCCCCTAATGACGACTGGCTTGTGGACCTCTGGCTTCTTACTCTTGTAGTCAATATCAGTTCTATGATTTTGCTGACTTAAGAGTGAAAGGTCAGATTTTCAGTCTCCCTTCCTGGTTTGTCACCACCTTTGACTCAGCCAACAGCAATAGAGTCACCATCAAAAGTGAGTAGAGCAGAGGGCTAGGCACACAGCACTGCCTAAAGAGTGACCTGGATCTGCTCCAATTTGCCTACTCTCACAACTGATCAACAGCAGATGCCACTTCATTGGATTCAGGTCACTCTTCAGGCAGGGCTGTGTGCTTAGGGTCAGCAGCTTTAGATTCCTTTCCAGCAGCCTGTCAGAGGAAGTGTCCTGAGACCAGCATGTAAGTGTCATCTTAAAAAAAAATACCACAATGCCTCTACTTCTTTAGAAGTTGGTGTAGATTAAGTATGTCACAAAATTTTTTGAGAGCGTTCTGTAATTCACAGTGAGAAGTATCTTAACTGGTTGCATTGTAACCTAGCTTGGAAACACCAGTGCTCAGGAATGGGAACACCAGTGCTCAGGAATGGGAACACCAGTGCTCAGGAATAGGAACACCAGTGCTCAGGAATGGGAACACCAGTGCTCAGGAATGGGAACTCCATTGCTCAGGAATAGGAACACCAGTGCTCAGGAATAGGAACACCAGTGCTCAGGAATGGGAACACCAGTGCTCAGGGATAGGAATACCAGTGCTCAGGAATAGGAACACCAGTGCTCAGGAATAGGAACAACAGTGCTCAGGAATGGGAACTCCAGTGCTCAGGAATGGGAACTCCAGTGCTCAGGAATAGGAACACCAGTGCTCAGGAATAGGAACACCAGTGCTCAGGAATGGGAACACCAGTGCTCAGGAATAGGAACACCAGTGCTCAGGAATAGGAACACCAGTGCTCAGGAATAGGAACACCAGTGCTCAGGAATGGGAACACCAGTGCTCAGGGATAGGAACACCAGTGCTCAGGAATAGGAACACCAGTGCTCAGGAATAGGAACACCAGTGCTCAGGAATGGGAACACCAGTGCTCAGGAATAGGAACACCAGTGCTCAGGAATGGGAACACCAGTGCTCAGGAATGGGAACACCAGTGCTCAGGAATAGGAACACCAGTGCTCAGGAATGGGAACACCAGTGCTCAGGAATGGGAACACCAGTGCTCAGGAATAGGAACACCAGTGCTCAGGAATGGGAACACCAGTGCTCAGGAATGGGAACACCATTGCTCAGGAATGGGAACACCATTGCTCAGGAATAGGAACACCGGTGCTCAGGAATAGGAACACCAGTGCTCAGGAATGGGAACTCCATTGCTCAGGAATGGGAACACCATTGCTCAGGAATGGGAACACCAGTGCTCAGGAATGGGAACACCAGTACTCAGGAATGGGAACTCCATTGCTCAGGAATGGGAACACCATTGCTCAGGAATGGGAACACCAGTGCTCAGGAATGGGAACACCAGTGCTCAGGGATAGGAACACCAGTGCTCAGGAATAGGAACACCAGTGCTCAGGAATAGGAACACCAGTGCTCAGGAATGGGAACACCAGTGCTCAGGAATAGGAACACCAGTGCTCAGGAATGGGAACACCAGTGCTCAGGAATAGGAACACCAGTGCTCAGGAATGGGAACACCAGTGCTCAGGAATAGGAACACCAGTGCTCAGGAATGGGAACACCAGTGCTCAGGAATGGGAACACCATTGCTCAGGAATGGGAACACCATTGCTCAGGAATAGGAACACCAGTGCTCAGGAATAGGAACACCAGTGCTCAGGAATGGGAACTCCATTGCTCAGGAATGGGAACACCATTGCTCAGGAATGGGAACACCAGTGCTCAGGAATGGGAACACCAGTGCTCAGGAATGGGAACTCCATTGCTCAGGAATGGGAACACCATTGCTCAGGAATGGGAACACCAGTGCTCAGGAATGGGAACACCAGTGCTCAGGAATGGGAACACCATTGCTCAGGAATGGGAACACCAGTGCTCAGGAATAGGAACACCAGTGCTCAGGAATGGGAACACCAGTGCTCAGGAATGGGAACACCAGTGCTCAGGAATGGGAACACCAGTGCTCAGGAATAGGAACACCAGTGCTCAGGAATGGGAACACCAGTGCTCAGGAATAGGAACACCAGTGCTCAGGAATGGGAACACCAGTGCTCAGGAATGGGAACACCAGTGCTCAGGAATAGGAACACCAGTGCTCAGGAATGGGAACACCAGTGCTCAGGAATAGGAACACCAGTGCTCAGGAATGGGAACACCAGTGCTCAGGAATGGGAACACCAGTGCTCAGGAATAGGAACACCAGTGCTCAGGAATGGGAACTCCATTGCTCAGGAATGGGAACACCATTGCTCAGGAATGGGAACACCAGTGCTCAGGAATAGGAACACCAGTGCTCAGGAATAGGAACACCAGTGCTCAGGAATGGGAACACCAGTGCTCAGGAATAGGAACACCAGTGCTCAGGAATGGGAACTCCAGTGCTCAGGAATAGGAACACCAGTGCTCAGGGATAGGAACACCAGTGCTCAGGAATAGGAACACCAGTGCTCAGGAATGGGAACACCAGTGCTCAGGAATAGGAACACCAGTGCTCAGGAATGGGAACACCAGTGCTCAGGAATGGGAACACCTGTGCTCTGGAATGGGAACTCCATTGCTCAGGAATGGGAACACCATTGCTCAGGAATAGGAACTCCATTGCTCAGGAATGGGAACACCATTGCTCAGGAATAGGAACTCCATTGCTCAGGAATGGGAACACCAGTGCTCAGGAATGGGAACACCATTGCTCAGGAATGGGAACACCATTGCTCAGGAATAGGAGCACCAGTGCTCAGGAATAGGAACACCAGTGCTCAGGAATGGGAACACCAGTGCTCAGGAATGGGAACACCAGTGCTCAGGAATAGGATCACCAGTGCTCAGGAATGGGAACACCAGTGCTCAGGAATGGGAACACCAGTGCTCAGGAATAGGAACACCAGTGCTCAGGAATGGGAACACCAGTGCTCAGGAATAGGAACACCAGTGCTCAGGAATAGGAACACCAGTGCTCAGGAATGGGAATACCAGTGCTCAGGAATAGGAACACCAGTGCTCAGGAATAGAACACCAGTGCTCAGGAATAGGAACACCAGTGCTCAGGAATGGGAACACCAGTGCTCAGGAATGGGAACACCAGTGCTCAGGAATAGGAACACCAGTGCTCAGGAATGGGAACACCAGTGCTCAGGAATGGGAACACCATTGCTCAGGAATGGGAACACCATTGCTCAGGAATAGGAACACCAGTGCTCAGGAATAGGAACACCAGTGCTCAGGAATAGGAACACCAGTGCTCAGGAATGGGAACACCAGTGCTCAGGAATAGGAACACCAGTGCTCAGGAATAGGAACACCAGTGCTCAGGAATGGGAACACCAGTGCTCAGGAATAGGAACACCAGTGCTCAGGAATGGGAACTCCATTGCTCAGGAATAGGAACACCAGTGCTCAGGAATGGGAACACCAGTGCTCAGGAATAGGAACACCAGTGCTCAGGAATAGGAACACCAGTGCTCAGGGATAGGAACACCAGTGCTCAGGGATAGGAACACCAGTGCTCAGGGATAGGAACACCAGTGCTCAGGAATGGGAACACCAGTGCTCAGGAATGGGAACACCAGTGCTCAGGAATAGGAACACCAGTGCTCAGGAATAGGAACACCAGTGCTCAGGAATGAAAAGGCTACAGAAAGTGTTAGATACAATTCCAGTCCATCACTAGAAAGTCTTTACTACTTTTTATTTTCAAACATAGCACTCAGTACATCAAGTGCTAGCTTAACATCTGCCTTTGGTGGTGTGTAAACTGCAGTAAGGATCATGGCAGAAAATTCTCTCAGTAAGTGGAATGGTCAGCACTTAATGATTAGATGCTCCAGGTCAGGAGAAGAAGGGTGAGACAAGACTGCTATGTTTAAGGTGCCGGGTGCTGTACCTGCGTCCTGAGAGTCAGGTTTCTCAAGTCCTTCAAGTCAAGTCAAGTCAAGTCACTTTTATTGTCAATTCGACCATAACTGCTATGTACAGTACATAGTAAAAATGAGACAACATTTTTCAGGACCGTAGTGTTACACAACACAATACAAAAACTAGACTGAACTACATAAAAAACAACACAGAGAGGAAAAAACAGCTACACTAGACTACAGACCTACCCAGGACAGCATAAAGTGCACAAAACAGTGCAGGCATTACAATAAATAATAAACAGGACAAGGTGTCAGTCCAGTCTCTGGGTATTGAGGAGTCTGATAGCTTGGGGGAAGAAACTGTTACATGGTCTTCAGGTTCATCAGGAGATCATAAGATCACAAGTTCATTTTGATGATTCAAATTCTATTTCTTGAAGAAAAATTAAAGGCTACACATTGAATTGGTATCAAGTTGATTAGGCTGATATTCATGGGAAAGTATCAATGTTCAAGTTCATATATACCTGTAGCTTCCAGACAATTATTGGAAACTTAACATGAGAGAGGAATAATTTGCAAAACCCTGTTTCCAAGTTTGTGTGAAGCAGAGAGATAATGCAATAGGAATGGACAGATTCTGCAGCTTTCATTATGTCTGGTGTGAGCTATATATTGGCGTGCGTTGTATGAGTGGGTTTATCCAGTGACTGATGGGTCCATATTGCGGAATGTTGAAATTAGTTGGTTTAAACCAGTGAAATAGGATTAATGTAGTGTGATTTAGATAGAATATTGAATGTAACTTCCTCACTAAGTTGTCTGGACAGTTGGCTGTGTTGGGTAGACCAAGTCAGTTTGCATACCCAACAGCAAACTTCTGAAAAAGACTATGTTCTGAGCTTGCTGTGGGAGGAGATTACCAGGCAGACAGCAAAATGGCAAAATGGCAAAATTCATGGAGGTGCTCAAAGTCTCTTTGAAGAAATGCAACATTATTACTGACTCCTGGGTATCTCGAGCCTATGACAGCTCATAGTGGATAAGGAGCATTCTGTACAGTATTGAAAACTTCAAGGCCATGCATCAGCACCAGAGAACTGCATAAAGAATGGACACTTCAAATACCATCACATGATTTATTGGTTACCTCCTGCCCCGTCTTGTGGCAAAGTTGGTAATTCCCACATTGGACTCTTGAGCCACCTCAGAACCCACTGAACCAGGTCGAGGCAACTCATCCTCATCCTCAAGGGTCTGCCTCAAAAGAAGATCATGCATTCCTCTAGTCAAGTCATCAAGTTTATTACATTTAACTATATACATGTATATAACCATATATTGCATATAGAAATGAGACAATGTTTCTCTGAACCAGGGTATAGAGCACAGTAGTACATATAACACACGATAACTTATGAAGGTAAGGATGAAATCCTTTGATAAATCACACATAAATAACAAACTAAAGTATATAAATTAAATATTGTAAGGTATGGAGCAGATTAACCAGTGACACTCCAAATACGATGAGGCAGGGAGTTCAGAAGCCTAATGACCTGGGGAAAGAAACTGTTTCCCATCCTGACCGTTCTTGTCTTTATGCATTGTGGTCTCCTGCCTGATGGTAGAAAGTCAAAGAGGATGCTGGCTGGATGGGCAGGATCCTTAATAATACTAAAGACCCTGGGTATGCAGCACTCCTGGTAAATGTCCCCGGTGGATGGTAGGGAGACCCTTATGATCCTTTCAGCCATTCTCATAGTCCTTTATAGGGACTTCAGGTCCGACGCTTGACTGCTCCCATATCAGATGCAACTTGTCAGCTTAAACAAGTATTAATTACTCCTTTGGTTGCCAACTGCTATTCTATGATTTCATGGCTGAAATCAAAGATCCTGGTGGAGAATTAGCTTGGAAAGGTGTCGGGTGCATGCACTGTACATTGAATCACAGAGGCATACAACGTAGCATGGAAAGAGGCTCAAATCCATACTAACCATTAAGCACCCATTTACACGAATGCTGCATTAATCCCATCAGTCCTCAGATTGTACCACTCACTGACACGTTAGGAGCAAGATACAGCAGTAATTATCCTAACAACCAGCAGATCTTAGGGATGGTGGAGAAAACCAGGCCCAATCACGGAAACAATGTGGTCACAAGGAAAACAGGCAAACGGCAGCAGATGTCAGCACTGAACATGGGTGACTGGAGCTGTGTGTGAAGGACTAGTTCTACAAGCTGCCATACAGAACATCCCAGATTATTTCACTGTACTGATGCATGGAAACATACAATAAATTCCAGAAGACAAACACCTAGATAGTGTGGTAAGAGAACAAATATTGACCAGAAATACCCCTAATCCTTGAACAATCCCTTGACCATGAATTTTTCATCTCCATCTGAGAGCCTAATGGAAAAATATATAACGTTTATTTTGACCCATAAAAGGCACGACTTTGTCGGTGTAGCAATCCCTCTGTACCGAATATTTTGCTTTGTGCATGCGCCAAACCTTTTATCTTTTGACTCAAAGCCTTGGGTGTTACAAGGGTGAAGAGAAGTATTTCAAGTCCTCAGTAAATCAGTTACTTCAGGTGATTTTTTTTAGAAAATTTGCTTATGATTGTTGAATAGGAATCTAACTTTTATTCAGTACTGATCTTTTAATATGATGCTGAGTAGTGGAGTAGGTACAATCCTTGGTAACTGTGCAATCATACTCAAAGTCCTTACAATTCCCCATAATTTTGGACAACTAGCATTCCCGCCCCCAACCTCCCTGTATGGCAATGCTGGAAAATGAGTGAATTTGTCCCTGCTAGTGATTGTAATGCATTATAAATTCATTGATTAACCAGAGCAGATGAATGTCTTAGTGAGATTTCTGTGTATGATGCTACTGACTATGAATGTGGTTGTTCTCAGCTCTGGGAATGAAGTTTGAATTACTGCAGATTGATGCAAGGTTATAGTGCCTATATGGCTGCAATGATACAGTTTATTATTGGAATATGGAACTGCTCAGGCATGTAATATGGATGAGATTAATTTTGATGGTTGCATCATTTATTATATTTATACAGTCACTTTAAGAGACACTTGGAAAGACTTTATACAAGAGAAGATTATCACAGGCATTACTAAAGCACTGTTAAATGAAACAATCTATTTCTTGTAGATGTGGCCTGTTGCGTAACTTTTTTTAATCTTAAATTGTTATCTCAATGTAACATTGACCCAAAAAGCCCAGATTTGACTGCGGTGCTATTACCTATTCATATGCTACCTTCTAACCTATTAGTGCTGCTGCTGTAATGTGTAGTGGTCAGAGAAGCAGGCCGATGTTAAGTGGTAGTCTCTTGTCAAGAGCTACAGCCTAGTCAACAGGTTAAACTTTTTAAAAACTTTTTGTTAATGTTGTCTCTGTAGAGTGCAGACTGATCCAAATCTACTGATTAGATAATGATGCATTTATAAACAGTGGCCCTTTTACCATGAAGTAGTACTTAAAGAGTGAACAAACCAGCTATTACTCTATATCGGGATATAAAAAGGTCTGATCAGAATGTATGTAGAGGCAGGGGGATCGGTGATAAGGAGGGAGCAGGGCTGAGAGATGATGCTTCTAGAAGTGAGTGCTGGAGACCTGCCTAGTGCTCTGGGACAGGTAGGTGTAAAATGATGAAAGGGGAGAGGTGTTGAGTAGGAAGATAGAGCAGGTACAATGAAATACTTGCTAGAAATGCTAGATTTAGGCAACACACAGAATATAAATTATACATAAATTTTAAAGATTGAACAAAAATGGACTGTAGAAAACAGAATGTTAGTGCAAATAGAAACAAAGACATAAAGAAAAAATTCATGAGGTGGTCCGTAGTGTTCTGATACTAAGATAGGGTAGTGACAATGGCCATTCTTATCACATATAACATGGGTGACTGCTACACGTGAGTGTGTGAAGGAGAGTGGGACATTGGGTTCCAGCCAGATCCTGAGATATTTCCAATGCTGTTGAGCTTGGTTAATAGTGTTTTTTAGCATACAAGTTGTGTCCTTGTACTGTTCAATTCTCCTCTAAACTTGCTCTGCTTCCCTCCTGTATCGAATTATTTTTGGTTCTCCTCTTCACTAATAACTTACATGCAATATACAGCTCTGAAGTTACTTACTTAAGACCAAAGGTGTAACTGAGCATTTCTTCTCCACGTAGGCCTCCCCACCCCTCTTTATCCAACCCTGTCAGCATATCCTTCAATGTTCAGCTGGCTCCTTCTTATATTTCTTCATTATATTTATTGAGATACAGTGCAGGACAAAACCCTTCCAGCCTTTTGAGCCGTGCCGCCCAACAATCCTCTGATCACCCTAATCACAGGACAATTTACAATGCCCAATTAACCTACCAACTGCCACACCTTTGGACTATGGGAGGAAACCAGAGCACCTGGAGGAAGCCCACATGATCACATGGAAAACACAGAAACTCTTGATAAGTACCTCTAGTAGCAAGCTTCACATTTTACCTACTTTGTCCACAAAGAGCAACTTTCTCTTGGATTTGTCAGTAAATATTTTATATTTATGGCCCCTAGTTTGGGGCATTTTCTGTGTAGATTTTGTTGGACACCTTTACTTCAGTCACTCTTGTGTCACTTGGCAAGGTTGGGATTGGTGGTCCATCCCTGGTTTTTTAGGAGCTAATGGGGATAGCCTTTATAAACTGGTAAATTGGTTCATTATCGTCACATGTGCCAAGGTATTGTAAAAGATAGTTCTGCATGCCATCCGTACAGATCATTTCAACACATCAGTCAATTGAGGAAGTGCAAGGGAAAATCAATAACAGAATGCAGAATACAGTGCTACAGTCAAAGGGAAAGTGCAGTGCATGTAGACAATAAGATACAAGACCATAATGAGGAAGATTGTGAGGTCAAGAGTCCATCTTATCATACCAAGGGACAATTCAATAGTCTTATAACAGCAGGAGAGAAGATGTTCTTGAGCTTACTGCTATGTACTGTATGTTCAAGCTTTTGAATCTTCTACTTGAAATGGGAGGGAGTAGAAGAAAAAATGTCCAGAGGGTGGGGGTCTTTGATCATGTTGGCTGCTAACTTGAGGCAATGAAAAGTGTGGACAGACTCCATGGAGGAGAGACAAGTCATCATGATGGGCTAAGCTGTGTCCACAACCCTCTATCCTGGTGAGAACAGAATTAGTGAATGAGTTGTGTTTTCATGATTATCCCACTGTTTCACGGCCACTTTTATTGATGCCAGCTTTTTGTTTATGTCTAGACTTTTTTTTAACTGAGTGCAATTTCAATAAATGTTAATTAAAGGTAGAATTTGAACTCATAAAAAAGAACTCAAAAGAGATCTGTCCATCCTCATCCCTCCATCCTTATCCCTCCATCCGCAACCCTCCATCCTCATCCCTCCATCCCCATCGCTCCATCCTCATCTCTCCATCCTCATCCCTCCATCACTATCTCTCCATCCTCATCCCTCATCCCATCCCTCCATCCTCGTCACTCTGTCCTCATTCCTCCATCCCATCCCTCCAACCTCAACCCTCCATCCTCATCACTCCATCCCCATCCCTCCATCCTCATCACTCCATCCACATACCTCCATCCTCAACCCTCCATCCTCACCCCTCCATCCCCATCCCTCCATCCTCATCTCTCCATCCTCCATCCTCATCCCTCCATCCTCATCCCTCCATCCCCATCCCTCCATCCTCATCTCTCCATCCTCCATCCTCATCCCTCCATCCTCATCTCTCTATCCCCAACCCTCCATCCTCATCCCTCCATCCTCATCTCTCCATCTTCATCTCTCCATCCCCATCCCTCCAACCTCAACCCTCCATCCTCATCACTCCATCCCCATCCCTCCATCCTCATCCCTCCATCCCCATCCCTCCATCCTCATCCCTCAATCCTCATCTCTCCATCCTCATCCCTCCATCCCAATCTCTCCATCCCTCCATCCTCATCATTCTCATCCCTCCATCCCCATCCCTCCATCCCATCTCTCTATCCTCATCCCTCCATCCCCATCCCTCCATCCTCATCTCTCCATCCTCATTCCTGCATCCTCATTCCTCCATCATCCCTCCATCCTCATTCCATCCCTCCATCCTCATCTCTCCATCCTCATCCCTCCATCCCTCCATTCCCATCCCTCCATCCTCAACCCATCCTCATCCCTCTATCCTCATCCCTCCATCCTCATCTCTCCATCCTCATCCCTCCATCCTCATCCCTTCATCCCTCCATTCCCATCCATCCATCCTCATCCCTCTATCCCCATCCCTCCATCTTCATCCCTCCATCCTCATCCCTCCATCTTCAACCCTCCATCCTCATCCCTCCATCCCAACATTGTGGGACAAAGGTGCCAAGGAATGTTTCACAATTCAAGTCTATTGTCAGGTGCACGAGTATGTGAGGTACAGGTACAATACAAAAGTTGCTTGTAGGAATGTGTAGGTTAAGACAACAAAGCATAAGTTATATCAGACAGTGAAGAGGGAGAATGAGACTGTGCAAGACAAGACATAGGTGTAAGAAAAACAGAGACAGTCCATTATAGTACAAGAGATGGTCCATAGTGTTCTGTTGCTGAGGGAGGTTTAGAGTTGTGCAGAAAGGTTCCCAAAACTGATGGTTATAGAAAAGGAACTGTTTCTGAACCAGGTGGTTTGGGTCTTCAGGCTTCTGTCCCTCCTGTCTGACAATAGCAGTGAGAAGAGGGCATGACCTGGATGGTAGAAATCTTTGATGATAGATCTTAACACCATGAAGCAGTGCCTCTGGTAGTTGTTGTCAGTAGCAGGGAGGACTGTTACTACAATGGTCCACTACCATTGGAAATCTGCCTCTGTGTGAATGCCTAGCACTTGGCAGTTAGGGAACTGATAAATGTGGGCTAGGTTAGATAATTAGGAATCATTGTAAAAATGTGACTGGACGGGCAGGATAGAAGGGCTGAAGTAGACTAGCCCTACCTCTGTTTCTTTTGTGTCTAAAGACGTGTGATCTGTTTTGTGTTAACTGGGGAATAATGTGGGTGGACTGCTCACGTATTGGCTTAAGTTTAACAGAGATGCCAAAGGAATTATTTCATAGAACCAGCTGCCAACTATTTTAATTTCCAGTATGTGAAGATCCCATGTACCCGTTAACACAGTATGCTAAAAGCTTGTTAGGTGGCCCTTGATTCTGTTTAATCAATAGGCTTTTAAACTGCTCAGAAGGACAAAGGGAGTTATTAACTCTATTTGCCTATCTACAAATGCCACCTAATGTGTTAAAGGTTTCCAAAACTTTCTCCTTTAGTTTTAGATTACCAACATATACAGCTTTGTTTCTGATTTTTATTCACTGTCTTCCTCCCACTTCCAAAATGATGGAAAGACCTATCATATCAAGTCTTACCATTTCCTTCCTTCTCTTCAAAGATGTGATGCCAAGTGTACCTTGTAGAAGGAGACTAAGAAAACCATCCTTGATCACAGTTGTTATCTGCGTTTCCACTCAGTGGCCGCTTTATTAAGGACAGGAGTGGAACCCAGTGTGGTCTTCTGCTGTTGTAGCCCTATCATTTCAAGGTTTGATGTGTTGTGTGTTCAGAGATGCTCTTCTGCACACCACTGTTGTAATGCATGATCATTTGAGTTACTGTCAGCTTGGAACATTCTGGCCATTCTCCTCTGACCTCTCTCATTAACAAGGTGTTTTCATACACAGACCTGCCACCCACTGGATTTTTTTTTGTGCTTTCACTCTTCTCTGTAAACTCTAGAGACGGTTGTGCATAAAAATCTCAGGAGATCAGCAGTTCCTGAGATACTCAAACTACCCTGTCTGACACCACCAATCATTCCACAGTCAAAGTCAATTGGATCACATTTCTTCCCTATTCTGATGTCTATTCTGAATAACAAATGAACCTCTTGACCATGTCGGCATGCATTGAGTTGCTGCCATATGATTGGCTGATTAGATATTTGCATTAATAAGCATATGTACAGGTGTACCGAATAGAGTGGCCACTGACTGTATGTATATGCATGTGAGTGTGTTAGTGAATCAAGCTGGGCTGTATTAATATCCATGGTTGAATGATGTGCCAATATCCACTACCCAATCCCATGCTTGAGTGAGATGCCTGAGGCTACTAACAGCTATAGAACTGTACCCAGCCTAAGGAGGGAAATCTGCCTGGGTTTGGGAAGCTCATGTAGAAATGAAAGCAGATTACATGTTTTGTTTTGCTGATCTTTCACTCAGTCTTCTATTAGTTGTGGAGGATAGAGTGAAGAATGAAACCATTACAAACCAAGCTCCATTCCCCATTTAGAGTAATCACTGAAGAAGAGTCTCATCTGAAAACATCGACTATTTCTTCATTTCCATAGATGTTGCTTGACCTGCTGAGTTCCTCCAGCATTTTGTGTGTGTTGCACTGATTAAAAACTTGGATTTGAGATTTACAATAAAAAATGCATCAGGGTTTTATTTGCTAAATAAACATTTCAAAATCCAGAAGGAGAACTTCTGGTAATAGATCAGATTTCATATCTCAGGCTTCAGAGATAACACTAAGCACTTACAGCTGTGTAAGTTACATTTAGGTTAGCTTTGATTAAATTTTCCTTTTAAATGTTGATTCACCAATGACCAGCTTCACAAAAGCAATGACGGAGAAAGGAAATGAGTGACATATTTATCAGCGTAAATGGAATTTAAAGTTCAATTTATGAAGATTTAGCAGCTTCAGGAATATTAAGTGCTCTTTTTGGGAGAGAACATCTAGTTTGCTGGTCCTCACCTTCTTCACAGTATTTCTAGAGACAAAATATCAGGGTGAATATATCTAGCAGATTCAGGACAGCTGCAGAAAACTTTTAAGTCATTTTCCTTTTTCAATCCTTCTGATCTGACACTTCACACTTGGGGCTGTAGTATAAGACATCTATCACCCTGAACTCCACCAAAGTTCAATGTACCTCTGGACTCAGGAGAAGAAAGAAATCTATTTATGCTTTCTGCCTCTATTTGCTGTTGATGAACATCTCCTGGAAAGTTTGTGCACTCTTGTGTGGGATGGTGAGATGATTTGATAGCAATGATTTGATATGATACAGTACCTCCAATGACGTCAAACCCAAAGTTCACAGACAAAGTTACTGAGAAATGACTTCATGTTAATTTGAACAGAAAACAAACAAGTTAAAAAAAATCTCCTGCTGTGGTATGGTAAGGAAAGACCCAGCAAACTGTACAGGTTGAAAATCAACACAGACCTATTGGTGTTGCTGGTCAGAGTGCCGCAGTGTTAATGTTGTATCGTTTTTACCCATGGGGCCAGAAACAGGCAATCTCACCAAGAGGTGTTCACAGGCACACATTCTGTATGATCTGTTGTAGCAAGCTGTGAGCTAAGGGTGGCACAATACAACCAGCTTTTTCAAAGTTGTTTTTAGCCAGCAACACGCGCTGCCAGTTTTCTCAAAAGAAAGAAAACACGTATTTTGACAAAAGCCTGCTTTATAAACAATATTTTGACAGCAAATGCAGAAATGGGCCGAGGTAGGAGCTGTAGAGAACCTTTTCCTGTCACTGGATTGTCAGTAGCAAGTCAGACCATCTGTCAGAGAAGGCCCATATGCAGGGACTAGCCTTCGCTCTGTGTTTTCTTACCTCTAACCAGCACAGGAGAGATGGCTCAGGGGAGCTGCGAGACTTTGATTGACAGCTTCAATGTCAGGAAGTGAAATGTGTGAAAAAGTTTAACCTACATTTGGCAAGATCCCAACAACCCCCTCCCCTCATCCTTTTCCACTACACTGGCATAAAAACCAGACTTAAGTGACCTTCTCACTACACAAGTATTTCACCTTGAAAATGATTAAAACCAGTGTCTCCTGTATTATCCGACTGACACCAGTGTGCCACACACAAAACGCTGGAGGAACTTCAACATTATGGTTAATAGGTTCACATTTCCCTCTTAAAAAAGTCAATTTAATCTGCAAGGGAGTGACAGAAAGAAGTAGATTGGTTCGAGGGAAAGGAGTTTTCTTCCCTGTAACTTGGAAAAAAAGATTTGAGACAAAAAGGGAATTGTAATTCAAGATACATGACCCTTGCCCTCTTCGGATTGCCACCAACCATCATCTTAGTGCTTAGAGTTTCTACTGTAATTTGTTCTCATTTGTCTTTCCACTTTGCATCCGATGTTGCCGACTCTTCTACCCCTTGGAGTTGCATGGAGATCCATTTCCCTCGCAGTCTGCCACATGACTGCCGTCACCACAGTGCAGTCCACTGCTCCCGCTCCTGTCATTCACATGCCTGGTATGGGCTGTTGGTCTGGATGGCAGCACTTACATTGCTCTGGGGATCCTGAAATATCCTAAATTACCTCAGTGTCTTTTCCTACCTACAGACCTCTCCAGCCTGGCCTTTCTGTCATTGAATACAATCCCTACTATAGGGCAGTATGTTCCACTATGCAGATTCCAAGGTTTGAACCACCACTGAGGATCACTAATGGCCACCTGGATATAAATCTGAAGCTTCACCTTGGAAGCATGCCAATGTCAGCCAATGCCTTGGTGGAGAATAAATGGTGAAGAAATGAAAAACTTATTGAAATGCCTAGCAGGACTTCATTGTGGAGAGTACAGGCATTCCATGGTCCAATTCACTTGAAGTCTGGAGGTCAGCAAAGGGTTTTCTGGCCCTCAGCACACCTACTTCATTCACATCACCCTCTCTAGGCACCCCAGAAAAAAAGCTTACAGTCAACTAGTTACAGCCATGAGCCTGGTCTGCAAGCCTCTCTGAAAAAGCTCATCAAATATGATCTCTCCTGAGTTTACTTTGGCTGACCGCCACAATTTTTCCTCTAGAAAGGCTGTCCGATTTTTCCTGTACTGAAGCGCCTTAGGATGTTTCGTTATGTGTAAAATTGCTGCATAATTCCATGTTGCTACAGTTGCCTTACCGAGGTCAGATACATACAGTGTACAATGCATTCAAAGCAGTGCCTTATATTCACATGTCTCAATACAAGAGAAAAGAAAGTATTTAGAGTCTGAAAATTAATCTTTTTTTAATGGTTTACTAAGCAAGAATGTTACAGTATAATGGCCTTAACTTGAGCTGAAGGGGATAAGGTTGTAGAAAATGGTTCAGAATCACAGACAGACCAAGAGGTAGAAGAATAAGAAAGCAGTGTTGTGCTTCTTATCACTGGTGTCATTGTAGGTAGCTGTGAATTAAACCTTAGTTTGACATCAGCTGCAATAAATCTCAGACCCTCTGATGAGTTCAGTGTGGGCAATGGTGCAAGGAGAAGGAGAAGGGGGTGGAGGAAGGCAGTGTTTGTGTTGTTCTTAGTGACACGTTGCAAAGATCCCCCCCCCCCCCACCACCCCCCAACTCCTGAACGGAAGGCTCTGGCTCCAGCTTGTCGCCACTGAAAGCAGGAACATTGCTTGCACATGTGGTGAGAAAGATCAGTGCTTTTTTTTAACCAAGGGGAGTTGAACCAGCCACTGTAGTTACTGCAGGATCTAGGGAGTGTAACCTTATGGTGGAGTGGGAGGGAAGAGAATACAAGAAAAGGAAGGGAATGAGAAAAGACAACTTCACGTAAACCGGTGCAGTATAGGAATGCTGCTAAGTATTTAGGAACTGCATTTCAAGTCAAGTTAAGTTTATTGTCAGTTAACTATACATACGTATACTGTCAAATGAGACAACATTTCTCCAACCCAGGGTGTAAAACTCAGTAATACACATAACACAAAATAACTTATGAAAGTAAGGATAAAATCTACAGATGAATTAAAGTGCATAAGTTAAATATTGTAAGGTATAGAACAGACTAACCAGTGACATTTTGAATGCAAGTAATGCGGCAGGGCCTGGAACATAGTTTGCTGCATTCCTATGTGACACTCTGCATCTGTTCTGTTATACAGTGATCCAAAGTCAATGTTGTGACACATGCACCAATACCTTGGAATACTGAATTTTTTAACATGGTAGGCCATGCATAATATCTTTCGGAAATGCACCATAAATATTATTATTAGAGCTAAAGAGGATGCAGCACTCATATATCACTCTATTATTAATAACAGCGTCCAAATAAAATGCAGACCTTGTCAGTTTTAACCGATGACTGCAGACATCCTAGTTTAAAACTAAACATTCACTTCAAGAGCCGTTCAGCTTTAATTCCCAGTCTGGTTAACTCCTCCCTTATGTGGGTGGTGTTCCTTTATCCCCATTGCTCCTCCCCATCCTACTTTCGTACTTCCTACAAGTCACCCTCCCCATCGCTCCTCCACCATTCCCCAGCCTTCTGCCAGTCAGCCAGCCTGCAAGACAGGGCTCTCTGGAATTATTCTTGTTCCAAGGAATCAAAATAAAAATCCTCCCAAATGCTGCTTAAAGCAGCTCAGGAGAACTATAGCTGGTGTTATGAAATTGTGGACGAAATTTCTTTCAACCCTTTAATTGTACAAAAAAAATGGCTGGTTGGGGAAAACATGAGGAACAGTGAGGTCATGTGATGAAATCTCCAGCTTTACTTAACAACAATCCTCCTACATCCGAAAGACTTGAGGATTATGTAGGTGTGTGCTAGAACTTGTGCAATTTGTATGTAGGCGTGTGCTAGAACTTGTGCAATTTGAAAGGAATGTGGGGAAAATGAAAAGTGGGATTAATACTAAATGGATAGTTGCTAGCATGGATTCAGTGGGCTGGGGAGCCTGTTTCTGTACTGATTCTCTGTATGATTAATATTACGGACAGCTCTCAGATCTAAGGCCATTGTTCCATTTCAATAACTGAAACATTGTGAGTCTTCGCTTGAACAAAGGTGTGGAGAATGTTATCCAGTAGGAATAAGCAGGTTTGGTAAAATGGAAATACACAACAGGGAGAAGATAGCTGGAGGAAATAGCGGAGGTACTTAATGAACACTTTGCTTCAGTATTCACTACAGAAAAGGATCTTGGCAATTGTAGGGATGACTTGCAGTGGACTAAAAGCTTGAGAATGTAGATATTAAGAAAGAGGATGTGCTGGAGCTTTTGGAAAGCATCAAGTTGGATAAGTCACCAGGACCAGACGGGACTTCCAGGCTACTGTGGGAAGCGAGGGAAGAGATTGCTGAGCCTCTGGCGATGATCTTTGCATCATCAATGGGGACAGGAGAGGTCCCAGAGGATTGGAGGGTTGCGGATGTTGTTCCCTAATTCAAGAAAGGGAGTAGAGATAGCCCAGGAAATTACAGACCAGTGAGTCTTACTTCAGTGGTTGGGAAGTTGATGGAGAAGATCTTGAGAGGCAGGATTTATGAACATTTGGAGAGGCATAATATGATTAGGAATAGTCAGCATGGCTTTGTCAAAGGCAGGTTATGCCTTACGAGCCTGATTGAATTTTTTGAGGATGTGACTAAACACATTGATGAAGGAAGAGCCATAGATGTAGTGTATATGGATTTTAGCAAGGAATTTGATAAGGTACCCCATGCAAGGCTTATTGAGAAAGTAAGGAGGCATGGGATCCAAGGGGACATTGCTTTGTAGATGCAGAACTGGCTTTCCCACAGAAGGCAAAGAGTGGTTGTAGACGGGTCATATTCTGTATGGAGGCTGGTGACCAGTGGTGTGCCTCAGGGATCTGTTCTGGGACCCCTTCTCTTTGTGATTTTTATAAATGACCTGTTTGAGGATGTGGAGGGTTGGGTTAGTAAATTTGCTGATGACACAAAGGTTGGAGTTGTTGTGGATAGTGCGGAGAGCTGTCAGAGGTTACAGTGGAACATTGATAGGATGCAAAACTGGGCTGAGAAATGGCAGATGGAGTTCAACCCAGATAAGTGTGAGGTGGTTCATTTTGGTAGGTCAAATATGATGGCAGAATATAGTGTTAATGGTAAGACTCTTGGCAGTGTGGAGGATCAGAGGGATCTTGGGGTCCGAGTCCATAGGACACTCAAAGCAGCTGCGCAGGTTGATTCTGTGGTTAAGAAGGCATATGGTGCATTGGCCTTCATCAATTGTGGGATTGAGTTTAAGAGCCGAGAAGTAATGTTGCAACTATATAGGACTCTGGTCAGACCCCACTTGAAGTACTGTGCTCAATTCTGGTTGCCTCACTACAGGAAGGATGTGGAAACCATAGAAAGGGTGCAGAGAAGATTTACAAGGATGTTACCTGGATTGGAGAGCATGCGTTCTGAGAATAGGTTGAGTGAACTCGGTCCTTTCTCCTTGGAGCAACGGAGGATGAGAGGTGACTTGATAGAGGTGTACAAGATGATGAGAGGCATTGAGCGTGTGGATAGTCAGAGGTTTTTTCCCAGGGCTGAAATGGCTAGCATGAGAGGGCATAGTTTTAAGGTGCTTGGGAGTAGGTACAGAGGATGTCAGGGGTAAGTTTTTTACGCAGAGAGTAGTGAGTGCGTGGAATGGGCTGCCAGTGGCGGTGGTGGAGGCGGATACAATAGGGTCTTTTAAGAGACTCCTGGATAGCTATTTGGAACCTAGAGAAATAGTGGGCTATGGGTAAAGCCTAGGTAATTCTAAGGTAGGGACATGTTTGGCACAGCTTTGTGGTCCAAAGGGCCTGTATTGTGCTGTAGGTTTTCTATGTTTCTATGTCTTTAAGATTGACAAAATATATTTGGTCAGGATTCCATGTATTGGTGGTACTTGCTGACTCATTCTTATGGCTCTCCTTCCACTCGAGTGCGACTCATTGATTGCAATCCCCTCATTGCTAACCCCAATCTCCTGTACCTAGCATCCACAGGCATATATCTCTAGCCTGAATTAGACTGAGAAGCGATTCATTCTTCCAACTTCTTGCACGTTGCCTGGCTTCCACCGTTTTGCCTTTTTGAACCCTCTGCATATCCCCACACTCTCACTTTTGTTTTTTTTCCAAAAGCCCAAAATCTTCGATGCCGATAATCTACCAACCCACTTAAAATTAGTCATCTTGGCACAGACCAAGAATTAAATCTCAACCAGCCATCCCATCTTAACTTAAATTGGCCTGGACTTCCTAGTCCTAAAGCCAACCATGGATAAGTACATGTGGCTGCTGAGTGAATAATCCTGCAAGTGCTGAAAAACTGAAATAAATGCAGAAAATGCTGGAAACACTCAGCAAGTCAAACAGCATCTGTGGAAAGAGAGAAGTGTTTCAGGTTGACGAAATTTCATACAGAATTTTATCAGACCAGATGGAACTTTTACTCTTGTGTCATCTCCAACCATGGTGCCTGAAGCACAATACAGCAGTTTTATCTCAGGGTACGAAAGACTAGCCTTATACTTTGCATGCTTTAATAATTCACTAATTATTTACCAGCTGTAATCATCTAAGCTAGCCCAATTGGTTAGCTCACCGCCAACTTCATTCCAGCTCGTGTGACGTATCAGTTACATGGTGAATCAGCAGCAGTAATGAGAATGCTTGAAAGCCACTACTTTTCCTTTATAATTACACCAACCCAGCTCTTGAGGCAAACTCTTAGACAATCATATGGTAATTACATTAGGCTCAGACACAACAGCTAAAAGGGCAGATTGTGTTGATCAAGCACTACATCCCTTTGTTCTGTGCTCCTTGTTCCTTGGAGTTAAGTAAGGTGGATGGGGTGGGGGTTGGGGAGAGAGATGATTTAACACTTTAAACCATGTGAAGGATGGAGGTGGAAACGCTGGAGCATAGAACTTTAAAATGTTAAATCACTTCAAAAAATCATCTGTTATGTTCAACAGAATCAACACGAGTGTCATTACATTAATAATTAGCATTAAAATTTTGGCTGCAAATAAAATTTCACAGAATGTAATAAAAAGCTATTTATTTTAGGATATAGCTAAGATTACTCGAGCTATTGCTGTTACAGAACCATAGCTGGTTCCCTTATTCCAATGGCTTAGTGAACTGCACGAGCTCGATTCCCTGCCTTGTCTGCTGTAAGGTATGTGCACAGCCAGTTCTGTACTCAGGTTGAAAAATAGTCATGGTGAATAGACATACAGGTGAGTGTGGCTTCATCGTGACAATAGAGCAGGCCATAGACTAACATGTTGGAATGGGAATGGGTCTGGGACTGGGAAGTGGAATTAAAATGGGTGGCCACTGGGAGATCCCACTTTTTCTGGCGGATGGGTCGTAGGTGCTTGGTGAAGTGGTCTCCAAACTATGTTGGGTCTCACTGATATACAAGAGGCCACACCAGGAGCAGCGGATACAGTAGATGACCCCAACAGACTCACAGGTAAAATGTTGCCTCACCTGGAAGGACTGTTTGGGACCCTGAATGGTAGTGAGGGAGGAGGTGTAGGGGCAGGTGTGGCACTTGTTCCACTTGCAAGGATACAAGCCAGGAGGGAGATCAGTGGGGAGGGATGAATGGACAAAGGAGTTGCATAGGGAGTGATCCCTGCAGTAAGTAGAAAGTAGGGGGGGAGGGAAAGATATGTTTGGTGGATGGATCCCATTGGAGATGGTGGAAGTTACAGAGAATTTTGTGCTGGAAGCAGAGGGTGGTAGGTGAGGACAAGAGGTACCCTCTCCCTGGTGGTGGGTTTTGGGATGCTTAGGGTGGCATTACCCAATGTATCTTTTTGATAGCCAGAAGCATGTACCTCAGTTGTCTGGTACGTGCATAATTTACTGAAAAGTTGGTCTTGTTGCTGCCTCTGTTGATGTCTTGTCCATTTGTCCCTCAATCATCAGGCTCTTGAACCAAAGGGGATAACTTCACTCAACTTCACTTGCATCATCATTGAAATACTCCCACAACCTATGGACTCACTTTCAAGGACTCTTCATCTCATAAGTGTGATATTTATTGCTTATTTATTTATTATTAATTTTGTTTTGTATTTGCAGTTTGTTGTCTTTTGCACACTGGTTGAATGCCCAAGTTGGTGCAGTCTTTCTTTGATTTTGTTATGATTATTATTTTATTATGGATTTATTGAGTATGTCCACAAGAAAATGAATCCCAGGGTTGTATATGGTGACATATATGTACTCTGATAGTATATTTACTTTCAATTTCTATCTTGTATCTGATCACCATACTGATGCAGTAGAACAAAGCCTTCAGTCCAGTCAGAAGGGGGATTAGACTGGGGAGAAGGGATGGCTGCAGGTTAGGAATGGCACTGGTTTTAGAAACAATGCAGCTTTTGTGTTGTTGCAACCCTGGTGACTGTTGTGAGTACGTGATGGAGCTTCAGATTTTTCGACAAGGACAGAGGGCATTTTTGTACTTTTACTGTTTTATTATGCCATCTGTTCCATACAAAGTGAATTTCCATCAATACAATAAACCCAGAAAATACAGTAACTACTGGAGGATCGGTATAAAGCTCCTGTGCACAGTATGTTGCTGGGCTTAGTTGTGGGTTCGGTGAAAGAGGTGAAAAATTATATTCAGACTGTCTTCCACTCTTGCAAATGTGACTTAAAATCCTGCACAAAAGCAAATTGTGCAGGTTAATTCAATGACACCAAGACAGCCTCAGCCCTGTTGGATGAAAGACGGAAGCAGTTCAGAGGTCTCCAGGCTGCCTTCATGAGAGCACTAATCAATCAGTAGTCAGGATGGTGTCAGTCTCTCAAGTGGGATATGAATGGGATCCAGTATCTACAATGTTTGCTGCCTTATTTCCCCACCTTATTCTAAACAAAACAAACATGACTGTCAAACGGGGTATCGATGTCACATACATCTGGGGTAATTTGGTTCCCACGTATCTTGCAGCTCATGAGACCATGCACAAATTTTGGAATGTGCTGTTTCCAGAAAGATCTATAGAAAAATATAGGTATATTCTTAAAGTTTTGTCCCAAATAGGTGCATAACCTTTTGCCATCTAAGGTGAATACTGAGGCAAAAATCAACTCCTGCTATGTTTAGATTTCCCTCCTTTTCCTGATGCTCAGTTATCATTCCCTTCCCAACATTACTTTCTGTTCTGAGCAGGAGGACCAGCTGCCAGTGCCAGCTGATTCATTTTGGAGAAGAATGCTTCATGGAAAAAAGCTTCCTTAAAGCACTATCTCATCTCTAATCTGGGAAAGTCTTCAATGGTGTCATTGGGGGAAAGGGCGTGGAATTGTTGGGGTCTGTGGAAGGAAAACATTTCCTGCAATGCTTCCTTGCTCCTGATACTTACCAATAGTTTAAAAAAGAAATACAAAATTAACTTTCCTGTGTCCAAAACCACACACCCATCTCTGGAATTAAAGTCACCCGAGTTCATTGTTTTCACTTGAACTTCAAATACGGAGATTCTCTTTGTCTTTGACAGGAAGTTGCTGGTAGCCCAGTGTAGAGTTCCGAAAGGAAAGCGTTGTGTGCTCAGCATTGATGTACCTAGCTTGTTGACAGTGAGTGTTGCTCCTGTTATCCAATGTGCAAGGCAGCCGCTCGATGATCGGACGGGAGAAACTGCCTCTCTCTGAGGAAAATGCAGGAAAAGTTGACTTTCCATTAAAATGCACAGTGTTCAAGGAAGGAAACTTGTGCAAAATGCAATAGAGAGGTGACAATGACGCAACAGGATTTTTCCCCCAGTTATTCCACTGAATTGTACTTTAAAAAAAACTAGTTTCTTCCTTTTTAAAGCACAAAAAACAGTTGACGTCATCACACAGAAATAAATTCCACTGTTTCCAAGCACTCAGATTCAAAGATATTTCATGCACTCATCATAGGGAATAACTTTGTAATGATAAAAAATAGTGTCTAAGTAATTCTCTCTGTCAGTTCCTCTCACAGGTACTGACTATAACTATGCACTTGTCTCCAGACAGTTGATGTCTGGGTCCTGTCCATGGGGGAGCTTTAACATGACACCTCAGAGGCCTTCATTGCAAATCTGGGGCAAGGTGTTCTCCCTGGTTCCCATGTCAAGAGCAGCTAAGCCCCCATGTTTCTGATCAGCTACTTGTGCAGAATGGTAAAGGAGAAATCTGCTCCCTCCTGCTGTTTAACTACCAACCTGGTCTATCCCTTTAAGGCTATGACTTGAAAAGGGTAAGGCAGGTAATTGAAACTGCTTATGACCATTGGAGGTGAAGCTGGGGTCATTCATAAGGGGCTAGTAATTATCCCCTTTCAGTCAATGACTGGATTTACCAAGGAAGTGAACCTTGTGTTGCCTGCTATCCAAAAGAAACACACTGATGTTCTGTGTCCCTGGGATTTGGTGATCTAGTGTCAGTGCCATTGTGAGTTAGTCTCTGAAACATAATGTGTCTGTCACATTCTCCATTTCTGACTCATTTTCTCTCAATTTTCATTATTTTTGGAGAAAATGTTCCAACTGTTTAATAATTTCTCTTGGAGAGTGATATATGAATAACTCTGTCCCTGTGTGTTAGAATGGGATGCATACGGTCCGATCTACCCAGCAGATATGGATAGGGATGAGATAGGAGGAATTTTCAGTTATGGGCAGAAAACCTTTATTAGTAACAGATCATGAAAGGAAGTGGGATATGCTGTTCCTGCTGTGGAAAGATGGTTCTGCTCTAGTGACCCACGTCCCATCCTGATCTCAGGTGCTGTCCATGTGGAGTTTGACTCCATAGGTTTTCCCCAGAGGTTACAGTTCCCTCCCAGATGGCAGGTTGGTTTTTCAGATTGTCCATTGTGTGTAGGTTCTGGGGAGATGATGGGAATGTAGAGAGAAAAGTGTAAATGAGTGGTTGATAATATGGTTTCCAGGAGACACCAGGCCTGTTCCTTTACTGTATGGCCCCATGATTTCACTTATCACCTTTCACATTTTCTGAACACCACAAAATTATCCCCAATAAATGAGGTGCTTTTGAAGTATGACTGATGGCCATACTACAGGTATCCTCCACATGGCAAATGTGATGTGATAATGATAAAAATGAATGGAAACACTCATGAACTCAGTCAGTATCTGTGGAGAGAGAAAGAGAAAGAGATGCTTTGTCAGAATTGGGAAGTGATATCTGTAAAACTGGCTGTAGGAAGAATGTGGGCAGGACACTTGGGGAAGCCCCTAGCTTTTAAACAGTGCTACAACAGCTTGTGTTCACTTGGCAGGGCAGTGAAGGGTACCCTTGCCCAGTAAACCACTGTCTATACAGATCATAGGGCCATAGAATAATGGAGCATTGACACAGGCCCTTCAGCCCAACTTGTCTATGCTGACAAGGATTCCCATGTAAGCTAGTCCTATTTGTTTATGTTTGACCCATATCACTCTTAACATTTCCTGACAAAATACTGTACCTGCCCAACCACTTTCTCAGGCAACTTGAACCCCACACCCTGTGTGAAAAAGTTTTTCCTCAAGTCCCTTTAAACTTTTCCCTTCTCACCTTGGCCTAAGCCCTTTAATATAGGATGGAAGAGCAAACCTAAATTAATCACTCAGGTATCTGGACTAGGGCTCATATATGTAATCTCCAGCATTGCAGGTGAGTGAGCTACCTTTGAATGAACTTTTGTCTAGTTGGCTATGAAATAAATTGCCAACTTTTATCCAAGTGCAGAGAGCATTTACTTCAAAGGTTTATATTGCAACTTGGGATGGATGAAGTGCCAACTTCAACATTGACAGTGCACAGTTCAAATGCAGAGCAAGTAAACTCTGGAGATGAGGTCCTGTCATGGTGCTGAGATGGCAACTCAGCCCTAGCAAACATTTGGCTGAACTAAGAAAATCCCAGGTACTTTTTCTGGTGGAACATGGCCAAGCCTTTACACTGTAATTGCTTATATTCTTGCAGTCCTAGAGACATACATGGCAGAAACAGCCTTCAGCTTATCCTGGCCATCTCTACTGATATTTGACAATGATATTTTCCAACCATCCATGGTTCAAGTGTTCTGTAATGCTGTGAGAGTCTCTGCCTCCATCATCCCCTCATAATTTCAGTTGCAGTGGAGCTGAAATGCAACCCATTTTACTGTGTATTTAAGGAGTCCCTGTACTTAGCTTCATGGAGACCCACAATGGAACTGCTGGAACAACTCCTCTGTGTTCTGAACCAGCACCTTAATGCAGTAGGTGACACCGTGTTGATGATATATTGATCTAATGATGAGGTGCTGGGAGGGGGTCAGGGTGAATGGAATTTTGCACCCAATGCCACATTATACCAACCATATCAGTGAGAAATCAATGGCGGGACTGAATGACTCCAAAACTACCTATTAGCAGAAGCTTGGCCAATCGTTTTGTCTTATACATTGTAGAAAGCATTATTCCTCTACGTATTTGTAAACTCCTCCATCCTAAATGATTTTTCCCTTCCCTGAAAGCATTGTCCCTCACTTCAAAGTAAATTTATTATCAAAGTACATATATGTCACTGTATACAACCCTGAGATGCATTTTCTTGCAGGCATTCACAGTAAATACAAGAAACACAGTAGAATCAATGAAAGACCGCACCCAACAGGTTGGACAAGCACTAATGTGCAAAAAATGACTGTGCAAGTACAGAAAGAAAGAAAGAAAGAAAGAAAGAAAGAAAGAAAGAAAGAAAGAAAGAAAGAAAGAAAGAAAGAAAGAAAGGGTAAAACCCATAAATATCACAAGCGTGAGGTGAAGAGTCCTTGAAACTGAGTCCAAACAGTTCAGTGATGGGGTGAGTGTAATTATCCCATCTGGATCAGGAGTTTGATGGTTGCTGGGTAATAACTGTTACTGAACCTGGTGGAGTGGGACTTGAGGCTCCTGTACCTCCTTCCTGAGGGCAACAGTGAGAAGAGAACATGGACTGAATAGTGGGGGTCCTTTAATGATGATGGATGGCTTTCCATTAAAGTTAGTGGAGCTAACTGCTGATCCTAGTTCCCTTTAACTCAGCTTCCCATTCAGCAGTGGCTTAATGGATCATTTCCCAATTCGTCTCCCCCTTCCTGCCTTCCTCCGCTCCTCTCCACCTCAGGAACACTGCACACAACTGTAAAGCCCCTGGCTGATTTTTTCTTATGTAAGAAACAATTTTGCTACTGTCCGAATTTGTGGATCTCATTAACTGACTGAGCAGTAAAGCAGGAATACTTTTTTTTTGTTTTAAATAGCACACAATACCTACCCAGTCCTTGTGCGAAAAATATATGAAATTCTTGGCACTCTGATTGAGTTTTATGGGGTGATGTCACTGAAGGCATGGTACAGGCTTTTAATATACGTATTCATCACAAGGCAGCATGCTAGTGATTTAGTTATTGCCTTGTGTATATCATATTAAAGCTGATTCTTAGGATAGCTTGGGAGAGCCCTCTGGCATTGATGAAATACAGAACTCACTGGACAGTGGTCATTAAATCAATCAGACAAAAACTCCCAGTGGTGTGCAGATGATCCTGGGGAATGTTAAATCCCATCAAAGCTTTTCCCACTTTGTTTTCCATCTGAATTGGTATTTGAATCTCCTTTATTAGGCAGTGGCTAATATCTCTAATTAACCGAGAGACAAAAGCTCTGGTTACGGGTGTGTGTGTGTGTGTGTGTGTGTGTGTGTGTGTGTGTGTGTGTGTGTGTGTGTGTGTGTGTGTGTGTGTGTGTGTGTGTGTGTGTGTGTGTGTGTGTGTGTGTGTGTGTGTGTGTGTGTGTGTGTGTGTGTGTGTGTGTGTGTGTACTTTTTTTCCATGTGGCACCTGGGAAATATCCCTAGGAGAACAGCATCTGAAGTATGCCTGTTAATTTATTAGGGAAAACTTATATTTATGTACACACCTCACAAAGGAGATTAAGCACTTTAAATAATTGGATGGCCAAGAGCAGTAACACGCTGGCTGCACGGCACGGAAAACAAGAGCAGAAAAGGAGGCTGTTGTCAGAGTTTAAGGTGTGAGACCTTCTACAGAGGAATAATTTACAGTAGTTTTACACAATACTGCACCAGCAGAGGCATCAACACCACAAGATACAACAATACAACAAGCAGTTGTATGAAATGCTGGTGGGTCCAGACCTGGAGTATTGTGTTCAGATTTGGTTACTCTGCTATAGAAAATATGTTATTCGGTTGGAAAGAATGCAAAAAAAAGACTTACAAAGGTATTGCCAGGACTATATGAACAGGATTATAGGGAGAGGTTTGACAGGCAAGGACTATTTTCCTTAAAGTGTAGGGACTGAGGTGTCTATCCATGGCCTCCTCTACTGTCAAGATGAAGTCGCACGCAGGTTGGAGGAGGAACACCTTATATACCGTCTGGGTAGCCTCCAACCTGATGGCATGAACATTGACTTCTCTAACTTCTGTTAATGCCCCTCCTCCCCTTTTTACCCCATCCCTGATATATTTAGCTTTTTCCCCCTCTTTTTTTTCTCTCGCTCTGCCCATCACTCTGCCTGTTCTCCATCTCCCTCTGGTGCTCCCCTCCCCTTTCTTTCTCCCTAGGCCTCCCGTCCCATGATCCTTTCCCTTCTCTAGCTTTGTATCTCTTTTGCCAATCACCTTTCCAGCTCTCAGCTTCACCCCACCCTCTCCGGTCTTCTCCTATCATTTTGCATTTCCCCCTCCCCATCCTACTTTCAAATCTCTTACTACCTTTCCTTTTAGTTAGTCCTGATGAAGGGTCTTGGCCCAAAACGTCGACAGTGCTTCTCCCTATAGATGCTGTCTGGCCTGCTGCATTCCACCAGCATTTTGTGTGTGTTGCGGGGACTGAGGGGTAACTTTTAAGAGTGTACAAAACCATGGGGGGCATAAATAGGGTGCATATGCATAGTCTTTTTCCCAGGGTTAGAGTCATAGAGAAGTACAGCACAGAATCAGGTCCTTTGGCCCATCTAATAATGGCTAAACCATTTAAACTGCCTACTCCTACCGACCTGAACCAGGACCATTGGGAGTCAAGAACTATAGTGCATAGGTTTAGAATGAGATGAGAGAGGTTTACTTGGAACTTGAAGGGCACTTTTTTACACAGAGGGTGGTACATATATGGAGTTGCCAGAGGAAATGGTTGGGAATGGTATGCTAACATCATTTAAAAGACACTTGGACAGGTACATGGATAGAAAAGGTTATATGCCAAACAAGGGCAAATAGGGTCAGACTGGTTGGGATTCTTGGCTGGCATGCTCCATTTGGACTGGAGAGCCATGCTTCAGGACTGTATGACTCTAATACTGAGGGGTTTAAAGGAGTCTGCAACCCAAAGAGGTCAGGTAGACAGGCACACAATACTGCAAGCAAAACTGCGGAGAAGGGAGAATGTAGTCTGAGTCTCAGGCTGGACATCATTTTCCCTTTCCTGGGTCAATGATGTGAATATTGAAACTCTTGTCTGAACTGAACGGCATTTGCCAGGGCACCAGTAGAAGCAGCAGGCTGACTTCAAGTTGAGGATTAGTTTTAGAAGAATGAAATGATTGGGCACCCTGGACAGCATGAGCAGTATTAACAACATGACTACTTCACCACAACTTGCCAGCAAGATCAATATTGTAACATTAGTGCAAATAGACCTGGATGCATATGTTAAAAGAACAAAGATGGACAGGAGAACACTGAGGGTCCAGTGTAGAAGATACCAGTGTACACTGGATGAATGTCCTCTTCTTGAAGTACATTCCAAACTTCCAACATAGCACCTTTTATCTTCTGGTGGACAAGTGGTTTGGGCTTGGTGGTGTGTAGATGAGCTGACTGGTGACCTGTAACATTCAGCGATCTGTATGAGAATCAGCCTGGTAATGCAAATTCAAATCCATCAAGACTGTCTTAATGCATTGTAGTTATTGTGATGAACATCCAGGACCAGATTTTTCACTGAGTAAACAAACTTGATTTGAATGTGTTTTCCTTCAAAACTAATGCTGAATTGAACCTTTAACTTGACTCAAGTTTCCTTGGTTCCATTTACCTCAGCCTGATGTAGCTGATACAGTTGGAAGTACAGATTGCTTGCTGCTTCCTTGGCTAGGGAAGTGGGTTGGGAAGTGCTTGTGTGTGGATATTTGGAGAAAACAGCATTAAGCTTGGTACTTCCAGTAGATAAAAGATTACATCTTGGTCTATTGGACCCTTGGAATTATAAAAGTAGGAGTGATGATGGGAATCCGGCACATGACACAGATGTAAACACATGTAAAACATACACACAAACATGCACACATATGTGAGTACACACACACACACACACACACACACACACACACACACACACACACACACACACACACACACACACACACACACACACACACACACACACACACACACACCCCCCCCCCCCCACCAAATGTGGAGGCCACGTAGAAATTGCTTGCCATTTATAGCAAAACTAAGTTCCCAAATTGTTTGGTAGTTTTAAAAGCAAAGCATAACATGCAATAGTGATAAGACTTGAACAAATAATTCTAACATTTAGAGAGAATTCAAGACTTTCTCACAAAGAAGTTAATTTTAGTTAGTGTTGTGACTAACACACAGGGAGTCATTGGGCCAGTGAAGAAACTCATCCAATCTGATCTGAAGCTTGGCTAGAACTGTGGTCTCAGTTCCGTTCAGCTGGATGGTGACAAAGTTCAACCAGGGCTCAGGTTTTGAGTACTATTTATTCTCTCTAGACTAAGTGCATTTGAAAACTTGGTGGATTGGTGGTGTAGTCTCCTGTCATTTGGTGAATGAGTTCCCAACCCAAGAAAGGCCACTCAGTGAGTCACACATAACCTGAAGTTGTATCAAGGTGTGATCCAATGTCTTCAGGTGAGGTGAAGAGAGGAATGGAGTCCTTTAGGAATTTTGTTTATTCATTCATTTCCAGGAGGACATGTGATGATGGAAGTTAGGAGAAGGATGTGAGCATGGATGAAGATTGATGGTTGGTGAGACTGGAGCTTGGGCTAATGAAAGACCTGTAAGGGTATCAGTGGCTGTGGGGTGGTTGAGACTCTGAGGCATAGGAATAAGGGATAAATAAGGCTCTTCTGTAAGGCATGTGTGGAGTGCTCAATGTTATCTGATTTCAAGTTCATACATTTCCAAACTTGTAGCACTGAATTAAACAGCACAGCGCAATCTGATTTTGGACCAATGACATAAAGAGCCTCTGAAATTGTGAAAACAAATTAATGTTTTTCCCCAATGCTAATAAAACTTATCTGTTTAAACTTCAATTTTATATCGCTCAATATATATTTTAATTACCTAATGTACTCAGCAAATTTCTGTGGAGGATAATATATTAATTTCAGTAAATCTGCAATATTAGAACAGAATTTGCATATGCTTTTCGCTTGTTAAATGCAAACTTTGCATTGCATTGAAATAATTATAGGTACAAAATAATTCAATCAATATTTCCTTAATAAGTATGCAAATAAATTTACATATTTTGCTTTGAGTATTTGGTCCATTTTCACCCTGGGTTATGTTGTGCACCGAATGGATTTTTCTTGTTTGAAGATGAGTAAAAGCTGGAGGTCACTCAAGTTCCGAATTGCTCAGATTTCAGAGGGTAATTGATTGGTCCTTGCAGAATAACAATGGAAACATATGGTCTTCAAAACCACATTCATTTATCGTTCATTATACATACAAATGGCCCAGGTAACAGAATATTCTCTTTGGTGTCCAGTTTTGGGAATGCTACTGCACTGAGTACAATAGTTAATGATTGCATTCAATCATTCCAGGTGATCTGCACAGGTTAAGTCAATGGCAGGGATTTGATGAAGTCCCACGTGGGAGGCTGATCCAAAGGGTTAAGGCATATGGGATTGAAGGTGAATTGGCTAATTGGATCCAAAACTGGCTTGGGGATAAGAGGCAGAGGATGGTAGCAGAAGGATGTTTTACTGACTGGATGTTTGACCAGTGGTATACCACAGGGATTGGTACTGGGACCATTGGCATTTCTGATATATACAAATATATCATTTGTTCATTATGTGCCATGTCATATGATGTAGGTGATCATGGTCTTTCCATGACCATGATTGTTCTTGGTAAATTTTTCTACAGAAGTGGTTGTGGTTTGCCATTGCCTCCTTCTGGGCAGTGTCTTTACAAAACGGGTGG
The DNA here is from genome assembly GCF_048418815.1 of Hemitrygon akajei. Lineage (NCBI taxonomy): Eukaryota > Metazoa > Chordata > Chondrichthyes > Myliobatiformes > Dasyatidae > Hemitrygon > Hemitrygon akajei. The sequence goes on along the minus strand of NC_133138.1, from coordinate 85,949,090 downwards.
CCCCAGCCACTGTCAATACTCTTCAGAGATTGTCTGCCTGGCGTCTGTGGTTGTTTAACCAGGACTTATGATGTGCACCATCTACTCCCATTGCTTCTTAGAAAGATTAGTGGTGTTGTGTCTAAGGCTACAGTAGGATATAGATCAATGCAGTAGTTGAGTAGAGCATTGGGAAATGGAATTTAATCCTGATAATTGTGAGATGCTGCATTTTGAACATTAAATAAGGATGATTCATATACCCCTATGGGCACTAAGGAGTATACAGGGGACTTTGAAGTTCAAGACCATCGTGAAGAAATCATATGGCACTCTTCCCTTGATAGTTTGGGGCATTGATTCAAAAGTTGTAACTTTATGTTGCAACTTTACAAACACTGGTTAGACTGCACTAGGAGTACTGTGTGCAGTTCTGAATGACATCCGACAAGAAGGATATGATTGCATTGGAAAACGTGTAAAGGAGATTTACTATGATTTTGCCTGGTTTGGAGGGCTTTAGTTGTGCAGATAGATTAGATAACCTGGCTTGTTGTCCCTGGACTGAAGGATGAAGACTGTATGAAATTATCAGAGGTATAGATAGAGTAGATAGCCAGAATGTTTTCCCCAGTATAATGGTATCAAAACCAAAAGGTTATAAGCTTAAGGGAAGAGGAAAGCATGTAAATGGGATCTAAAGGGAAAGTCTTTTACTCTGAGAGTGCTGTCTGGACCACTTTGCCAGAGGAGGTGTTGGAATCCAATACAATCACTACATATTAGACACATTTAAACAGGCAAGGATTGAATGATGTGGACGATGGGATTAGTGCAAATGGGCATAAATGTTGGCATGGAGATGGTGGACTAGAAGACCTGTTCCTGTGACTCCATGAACCAGTGGATGGAATTTAAATCAATACACGGTCATGAGGCTATGTAGAAGCAAGAATAGCAATCACCTATTCACATTTCCCATTTTTATTATCATTTTTCAATGATGTCATTATGCCCATCAAATACACACTGGCTCGCAGAGCAATCCCATCAACCCCATTCTTCTATTTATTTCCCTGTAACCTATTTCTTGTCTCTTACACATACTCAGCAACTGCCCTCTGATTCTCTTGGTTACCAGCCCACACAGAAGGTAACTTACAGTGGGTAATTAACCAACTGAACACACGTCTTTGAATTGGTGGAGGATACCGGAGCACCCAATAGAATCCCACGCTATGCAACAGTGGCCCAGGTTGGGTTTGGAGCTGTAAGTCGGCTGCACCACTCTGCTGCCCAATGTTAATTGTTAGAGCAAAAAAAAGTGGTCCAGAGGGCTTTGGTAAATGTTGCAGACACAACATGCTGGAGAACTCAGCAAGTCAGGCAGCATTGATGGAGTTGTAGTTTCGGGCCAAGACCCTTCTTCAGTACTGGGAATGACTTTAAAAAGTTATTTGCAGACACAGCTGGAAACATGGACAGGTTTTTCTCAACTTATTCTGGAATAGCTTTCATTTAATTGAGTAAATTGATTGATGGTCAGTGTGGGCTCAATGGGCTGAAGGGCCTGTTTCTGGGCTGTCACTTTATCGACTGGCTTTATGAGAAATTCTGTAAAACAAAAATGTTGAGTGAAATTTCATTGCAGCGTGTTCTTATATCTATGGAGAGATTGTTGCTGGTTACAGCAAGAAAAAAATTATAATCAAAGGCAAAATGCCAATGGCGTCTTAGGAAAAATTTGTAAATGGAATGATTATAAATAGAGGCTTATTTATAAAACATTGGGTTGAATAGTTGGGGATGGTGATACTGCACTTGCATATCCCTATAAATGTGAAAACATTGAATACTCCATAAACACAAGGTATTTAGTCTTCACTGTAACAGCGACAATCAAAATGATTGCAGAGGGCCGGCAGGAGAATTATGGGATTTATTTGTAAACTTAATAGGGTGATCATATGAAGCAAATTGATTGGAGCTGAACTTAACTCTTGAGAAGATGAGGATAAAAAGGCATTTGATAAAGGATTCAAAAACCAAGTGTGAGGACCAAAGCATAACATTCCAAAAACCAGAAAAAAAGTGAAACTAACCAACATTTTACTTTATAAGGGCAGTTGTAAAGCAGAACAAAAATGTGTATTTGAAGGAAGGACAGAACTTAAAATAGGATTGGAGGAATTCCTATTCAGACCACATACATAATAATCAATTCTATGATAAAGTGATGGGTGGTTTGGAAGGATTAGTGTAAAGAAAGTTGGACTTCTCCAGCCTGGAATATCACCACATTTGTATTTAAACTTGAAACATTACTGAATGATATTCGCTGTTCAAATCACGTCTTCTTACATTGATGACACAGAACCACATTGAAGAGGCATTGGGGGTGAAATTCAATCTCAACAGGGATGTAAAACTGGCATAAATGGATTGGCTGCTTGTTAAACGTCCTGCCTGATCAGGAAGGATAATGCATGTAGTGTTTGTCTCAGGTTTATGATCGTCGTGGTGATAAATGCCTTGACGTATCCCTTTATCAGGCAGCCCTTCCCAATTAAAACACACTGGATGTTGTCAGGCCTGCTTCCCTCTCCCCGGAATGAGAGCTTATTGATCCAGGAGAGAAGCTCAGGCCATCCCAGACTGACCACAAAAATTACCAGTTTAAAAGAGGAAAGTAAAAGCCAAGCCATTATTTTTATTTCTAGCATACTGTTCAATATTTGAAGGTAATGGAGGTTGTCAAAATGTCAAATGCTGGCAAGGGTTAATAAGGTTAAACAGACAGTGCTGGTAGTATCCATAGCAACAGAAGGCTGCTTTAAAACTTGGGGCTAATAAATATAGATTTCTGTGTAAAAGCTGAGAGTCAGGTGTGTACTACTTTGAATCCACAGTGTTATTGCTGTAATGTTGTGTGGAAATGGATGGTTGCCGTGAGGTTGCATGGCTATTACATGTAATTGATTACTCAGTCAGGCTTGTGCATTGCCACCAGGCCTGCTTCATCTCCATATGCCTGGTGTTGAATCTGAGGAACCAGCTGGTCATCGCATTAGATAACTGAGACAACAGAAACAGAGAGCTTCCTCTGGCAATCAAGGGTGGAGGGTGGCAGTGTACTTAAGTAAGAGCGAAAGAAGATAATTTTTAGCTCAAATAATCTGTACTCATTATTCAGCAACTGCGGCTTAAATTCATTCATTTCAACTTTTATAGAGGGTAGTAACAAATGGGCACACGTGCAGTGTTACTGTAAACAACTTTGCAGAAAATGCCATTATGCAAATAATTAATATAGTAGTATTTGCCAACAGTAGTTGTTCTTTGAGCAGAGTCATTTAAAGCACTGGTAGGTGGGGAGCAAAATTCATCCAGTAGCACTTACATCCACAGTGATGAAGTGTTTTGAGAGGTTGATTGTGAAACATATCAACTCCTGCCTGAGAAGCAACTTGGATTTGCTTTAATTTGCCACAGCAGATGCCATCTCACTGGCTCTTCACTCAACCTGGAACATCAGGACAGCAAAGATGTATACATCAGGATGCTCTTTATCACTACAGCTCAGCATTCAATACCATCATCCCCTGAAAACTAATCAATAAGCTCCAAGACCTTGATCTCCATACCTCCTTGTGTAATGGGATCCTCAATTTCCTCACTTGCAGACCCCAGTCAGTTCAGATTGGCAACAACATCTCTACGATCTCCATCAACACAGGTGCAACACGGGGCTGTGTGCTGTGTGCTTATGACTGTGTTGCTAAGCACAGTTCCAATGCCATATTCAATTTTGCTGACTACACTGTTGTAGGCTGAATCAAAGGTGGTGATGAATCAGCATATCAGAGGGAGATTGAAAATCTGGCTGAGTGGTACCATAACAACAACTTCTCACTCAATGTCAGCAAAACCAAGGAGCTGATTATTGACTTTAGGAGAAGGAGACCAGATGTCTATGAGCCAGTTCTCATTGGAGGATATGATGTGGAGAGGATTCAGCAACTTTGAATTCCTTAGTGTTATTATTTCAGAGGACCTGTCCTGGACCCAGCACATAAGTGCAATTACAAAGAAAGCACGGCAGTGCCTCTACTTCCTTAGGAGTTTGTGAAGGTTCGAGATGACATCTAAAACTTTGACAAGTTTCTACAGATGTGCAGGAGAGTATATGACTGGTTACACCACAGCTTGGTATGGAAACATCAAGGCCTTTGACTGGAAAATCCTACAAAAGGTAATGGATATGCTCCAGTCCCTTATAGGTAAAGCCTTTCCCCACCATTGAGCACATCTACATGAAATGCTGTCGCAAGAAAGCAGCATCCATTATCAGGGACCTCAAACAGTCAGGACATGCTCTCTTCTGACTGCTGCTCTCTGCTGACTGCTGACTGAGCCTCAGGACTCATGCCACCAGGTTCAGGAACAGTTATTATCCCTCAACCATCAGGCTCTTGAACTAAAGGGGATAACTTCACTTAACTATACTTGTCCCATCACTGAAATGTTCCCATAACCTATGGACTCACTTTCAAGAACTCTTCACGGGTGCAGACACACACAGCCCTGAGACACCAAGCAAGGTTATTTGATTCCACACAATTGGTTTATAAATTGTTACAAAATGTCTCTCTGCTGCTTCCCATTCCCTACCCTCTCCCTTCCCCTTTTCCCAACAGTGATTCCTATCTATCTGCTCCCTTCCCACTCTCAGTCCACAAGAGAGATCCATACCAGAATCAGGTTTATCATCACTCACATATGTCATGAAATTTGTTTTTTTCTAGTAGCAGCAGTACAGTGCAATACATAAAATTACTACAGTACTGTGCGTAAGTCTTAGGCACCTGAGCTATATATATGTGTCTAAGACTTTAGTACGGTACTATAGAATTATAGAGAGAAAGAGACCCTTCAGCCCATTGAATCTATGCTGACCATCAACCATTTCTTGGAGCCTGTGAAACATAAATCCAATAAAGAGTGATATTGATATGTTCAGACAAACAAACAAACTTTGAATTGAATGAGGAAACATTCACCATCCAGTACGTGATTAATCCCTCAATGAATCAATGCTGGCTATAGAGGTGGAGATAAATTGAAGAGAATGAACAGCTTTGTTAGTTCATTCACCCAAGAGTGAGTTTACCTAGGCTGCAGTGGAGGTGCTAGAATTCCAGAAAATTTCACTTGATATGGCAGAACCACCACAAAACAAGAAAATAATGCAGGTACTGGAAATCTGAAATAATAGTAGGAAATACTAGAATCACCCAGTAGTTCAAGAGGTGTCTGTGGAGTGAGGGGTTAATGTTTCAGGTCCAGTACCTGATGTCAGAAACTCCATGTTTCATCACACCACAAAACAACCTTGTCTCTGTTGACAGAGATCAAAGAAATAATTTTCTCTTATTATGGTATCTTTTATAACCTATAGAAATCCCAAAGAAGTTCTGAAGTTGAAATAGTTCAGAAATGTATTTGTTGTGGTGTGAGAAATGTGGCAGGTGAATGTGTTTGAAGCAAGCTCCCACAAACAGCAATGGCTGCACCATTGTTATGGGCATTGGTAAAGGGATAAATATTGATATAACACAGGGAAAATTCAACAGCTTTATAGACTACTGGAGGATTTTTTTTAATCCATTACTATGATTTTAAATTCACATCAGCAGGAGTTGGGTAACTGCCAGCCTTAGGTTTCAGACTGGGATTTGGGCGTCTCTGGGTGTGCTGGGGAGAGATAAAGATGGTTTTGTTAGGAGGGAGAATGGTTATAAAAGCAAATAGCTTCTGATTGGAGCACCGGGGACCAATAGGTGAGGAAGTCATAAAAAAAAATCCTACTTAAGGCACAAAAAAATCTTCGTAAAGCCTGGCCTAGCTATGTTCACAAATTTCTAGAGAGTCACTTGGACCCAGTATTTGACTTACTGAGACTGCGTAGTTTTGGTCATCTTTTTAGCAAAGGCATCATTAAGCTGGATGAATGCAGAGAAGATTTATGTGGATTTTCCCAGGACTCAAGGCCTGAGTTATAGAAAGGGAATGGACAGGCTAGGACGTTGTTCCCTGGAATGTAGGAGATTGAGGGGTGGCCTCATGGAGGTGTATAAAATGATGAGGGGGATAGATAGGGTGAATCCTGGTTTATTTCTCAGGATAAAGAACTAGTAAATAGAGGGCATAGGTTTAAGGTGAAGGGGAAGACTTAAAAGGGATTTAAAAGGCATCTTCCTCATGCAAGGAGTATGTATATGGAACAAACTGCCAGAGGAAGTGGTCAGGACAGGATCAATAACAAGATTTAAAAGACATTTGGATAAGGTCATGGACAGGTGGAGTTTAGAGGGCTATGGGGTAAATGAGGGCAAATGGTTCCAGATTGGTGAGCACTAGGGTTGGCATGGATGGGTTGAGCCTGTTTAATTGAGGTATTACTCTATGAGGGTTCTCTCGACTGAAGCATAGCATATACTTACTGCACCAGTCACCTGAAGCTGTAGCTGATTTGCTGAAAATGATATTAACAGATCCGGAGTTAATGTGTCCCACAAATCACATTTGGAAGATGTGTGACTGACTAATCAATTTATTGCTCATGCTCTGTGTAAACGAAGATGCCAACTGATGGAGTATTTGCAACTAATGCAATAAACCCCAACTAAAGAATGTATTTATTATTTAGCAAATACCTGGACTCCTTCAGATTTCTCCCCAAGTCTGAACTGCCCTGGTGTTCTGGGCCTCCCACACCCACAATCAGACATTGAGGAGCGATTATGCCTCAGCTGTGGCTAGGCCTCATTATCACAGAGGCACCACCCTTAGACTGAATGGACAGGACTTATTCTGGGGGAAAGAATTATTTCCTTTCAAAGGCTGTGGAACTTTGTGAAAGTTTTCCAACATCCAATATTTAGTGATGCTTAAAATATTTTAATTGCTTAGATCATCTGTAATAAAAATGAAATGTTTTAAATGGAACCACATCAAGCACATTGAAACACTGAATAAAGGGGAAAATAAATATCTAGATGTAGCTTTAGCTTCCTAATCTCTACCTGAAAGAGACTCTGATTGTTCATCCAGACTGACGGGTGTAAGATCACCAGGCATAATGTTGTTGAATCCCTGTCCATAGTAAATCCAACAAAGGTGTGTGTGGGGAGTCCTGCTGAAGGGCCTGGGCCCAAAACATCGACTGTACTCTTTTCCATAGATGCTGCCTGGCCTGCTGAGTTCCTCCAGCGTTTTGTGTGTGATGCATAGGAGTGGGGTGACAAGAATCTTGTGAGCCTGGAACATACTTACCTTTGAATGACTAAATGGTAATATTCTCCTCAGAACCACTGATCACACATGGTCTGATTCAGTCCATTATTGCAGCTGCCTGTTATTTGGCTCATTTGCAAACTACAATGTTCAGTGTAGGACCTAGTTACAGAGACCATGCGATCCCAGTTTGACTCACTGTTCTACACTTTGAGCTGATTAATGATGGTGATTAACACCTAATGGTTGTGGTCATAAAACTCAGCCATGTGTTGTGCTGCTTGTCCTTTTCTTTAAGCTTACCCGGGCAGATGTTGGACAGGGCAGGATCTGTCTTGGTTGTGATGTTTCCTGCGTTGGAGAGCTTTCTACCAATCTGGCCAGTTTGCCAGTATTCACTTAGATGAGGTGCAATAATAACTTTAGTACTTGTTGATCTTCATTCCAAGATGAGCCCTGACATGGTGGTGCAGTAGCTGATGCCACTGTCTCACAGCTCCAGCAACATGGGTTAAGGTGCTGTCTGTGTGGAGTTTACCCTTTCAGCCTGTGATTGCATGGTACTCCGGTTTCTTCACACATCCTAAAGGTGTGTGGATTGGTAGTTTAGTTGGCCTTTTATGACAGGAACCAAAAGGAAGTGATGCGGGGGCCAGCAGAGTAATCTTTAACTTTAAACACACCCAGCCACGAGATGGATGACTTCAATGTGCTTCATGGTGTTTGCTGAGGCCAGAACAACAGGAGATCTGTATGTTTCACTTCAAGTAATATTCTGGTATCTTTAAACTCTCACTTGCAAGTGAATTTTACTTCACGTCATCCAAAAACTAGCATTAGATGCTCCTAGGTGCTACTGAGGAAGCACCTATAATATAAATGCATGTTTCAGAGTAGGAGTTGGGGATTTTTATAACATAAAGCACTCATAGTCTTTGAATGGCTAATACCTGCTTTAGTAGTAAAACAGTTTACAATATCACACTGTTGACCTTTCATTTGTTTTCCTTTTGGTTTTCCGCAGGTTTACAAGAAACTATTTAATGGAAGTTGACTTACTGTAATTAATACCAAAGATTCTGAAATTCCTTGGAAGGGATTTGTGATATAATCTTAACAGTTTTATGACATTCTGAATTTACAATATGGACAAAGGCCAACTTGGCAGTGCAGTGAAGGTGCTAAGTTTATTAATGAAAGAAAGTTCCGTGTAAATCATTGGGAATGCTTGTAAGTAGATTGGTTCTGGTATGTTTCTAAGGTGGCCTAAACTCAACTCTGCAATATATTTTCAGGAGCAGATTCCTCCAGTTTCTCCTTCCCTCCCCCACCATCCCTGAACCAATCAACACAAACCACAGCTTTGAAGCCCTGCTGTCATCAGCCTCAGGAAGGTCTTCGCAGGATCAAAAACAAATTGAGCAGTGCAAGGCTTCCGGGCAGTAACTAAAGAAAATATACAATCAGAGGATGTGGGCCAGCAAGCAGCAAGGCTGTCACAGCAGTAGACTTGGACCCTCTCTTCCGTTTTCTGTACTGCACCCTACATCTGGTCAGATTCCAGCAATTATTGTTGAGATGTTCTAAAAGTGGAGGCTGCAGGGTGATCCATAAAACTGGCAGGAAAGACCCCTGGCTGCCTTCTTCCTTACAAAAACATGTATTATATTGTATTACTGAAAGTTTCTAAAATGGGACTTTGGCACGAGTCTTTGTTGTTTTCCCTTGCATCTTGCCTTACGAGCAGCCGTGAGCTTAATCTGACCAGCTCCTGTTGTCTCGGTGGAGGCCAGTGTTGTAAGAGAATGTGCGTGTTTCAGTTCATGTCTGTGACATCCATCTGTGCCATCTGACAACAGAAAGAACAAGCACTAACTTTTCAAGTTTGTATTTGCTGAGGATGGCATGTACCTCTCTTCCAAACAGTTTGTAAGGAGGAGCTCCTATCATGCAGATTGCCAAATACCATGCCCTGGCAATTCCTCTGCCTGAAGGAATTCCTTCTCCTCGTTGTAATGTCAGAGTCCCACTCACTTCTCAATCATATTCATAGTAGCTTTAAAGAAAGGCTTGAATTTGTATAGGGTTGTTCCCAAGCCCAAAATGCCCAAATAGCTTTACAGGATATTAGGGATGCTATTGTAATGGAGGGTTCTCAATGGTGAAGGTTTCAAATCCAGGCTCTCCTGTCCAGAGAAGGTCACACTATGAATGCCATACATAGACACAGAGGTTATAAAATATCCACACTTCAAAATAAACTTGGAATCTCTTTGGCTTTTGCAGCAATGTTAAATGGGTGTTTCGATTTACATGTGCAAAATGCTTCTGTGCAAGTAGAGTTCACACAATGAATCTGGTGTTAACAGGCCTGATGAGATATTGACCTCACACTGGATGAATACTGACCTTACACCTGGATAGAACTGAACCCACACTTGCTGAGTACTAATCCCACGTTTGCTAAGTGCTAACCCTACACCAGCTGAAGACTGACTACCCTCCTGCCTTTCAACCATTCACATTCTCCAATGGTGTTACCTCATCTGGCTTAACTAGATGGGTCTTATTCAACATTGTGGGCACTTTTACAAAAGATAAGATTCATCACTCCCATCCTTTACGTCAGTTTAAGTGTGGCCAGCTTACTGAATCAGCATGGTCTCTGCCTCCTTGGTTGTTGGGCTTAGGAACTTACCCGACACTGGACTCAGGAACTTACCCGACACTGGACTCGGGAACTTACCCGACATTGGACTCGGGAACTTAACTGACACTGGACTCGGTAACTTACCCGACATTGGACTCAGCCTCTCAACAGATGTTGGACAGCACCTCACCTGGTGTTAGTCCCAGGATCACAGTGGTGAATTTCCTGGCCAGCTGACATTACATAGTTCTGCCTTGAGTAACAGCAGCAGTCTACAAAAGTGACTGGACCATTATAGAGAAGAGTGATGAGGATGGTTTGATGGAGAATGCCAGGCAGTGTCTGGATAATATTTTAAGGGGCAAATGTGTGTGTAGAAGTCTGGGGGCAGGGAAAGCTGTAGTGGGAGGGAGCATATGTAACTGTGTAAAGAGATCACATTAGATGAAGATAGATCTGACATCATGAGTCACAGTCAAGCCTGGCTGACAACAAAATAAGTTTCCTGTCTACAGGAGTTATCTTTCACCTTAAGCTCCCACTTAAAATCTTTTAACCTTTCGTTGAGTAGCTCAGTGTCAATCCTGTCATGGCAGGTGGGTGTTCCGAGGGCAGAATGCACAGAGCTTCAGTCCAGTTACAGATAAAACCCTCCAGTGTGGCAGTGTGGCATTCCAGAAGACTAAATACTTTTTGTGTGTGTATGTGAATGCTGAAGTGATCAGATTGTTACTGTATCAGATACAGTCACTTTTAGGATTTGATAAATGAATTTCCTAATCTTTTTGGATTACTTCCTTTTGTTTGGGGATTCTGGTGAGATGTCAGTGGTTCAAAGAATGTGGGAGGCTGGGCATGCTTGCTTGCTTGCAAAGAGCTGCATCAAGACAAGGCAGATGAGAGCCAGCAGGCCTCTGTGAGACTGAATCTGTGCACACTTTTACTTTCTATGAATCGACCTTTCATTGGTGTTATATCTTTTGCAGACACTGACTTTTTATGTTATTCCTGTGCAGTGAAATGTAATGTTAGGCTCACAGCTACATCATTACTCAGGAGACCACAAAAGGATTTTAGGTAGTAAGCTGTCAAGCTATTTGTGCAAAGATTCATTCCTGCAGTTTGCTTCTAGCTTTCTGAACTTATGTTACCCAGGGTGAAGAGAGGCACTGGTATGTGGTCATCTTGGCCACGTTTCTGGTTCCTGTTTGCCCCCAGATTACTGTGTTCACAGAGGGCATTGCTGTTGGGATTCTCAAAGACAGACTGACACAGCCCGACTGCAGTTATTCAATGCCAACGCTGGCGGAAGGATCTCCTAGCACCAGAATCCTTTGAAATAAGTGAGGTGAATGGGAGTCCAAATTCAGATCTGGGGCCTCAGCTGAAGTGGAAATTGAGGAGATTCAAGATAAGGCAGCTGATCTGCTGGATGGTCAAATATCACCTGATGCTCAGGCTGCTCAGTAGAGCTCAAAACACAAAAATACAACTGCAGATGCTGTGGATCAGAGAATACGTACACAACACTGGAAGAACTCAGCAGGTCAGGCAGCATCCGTGAGAAGAGTAGCCAAAGTTTCCGGCTGAGACCCTTCATCAGGAATGGGGTGGAAGAGAGGGCCGAAGCCCAGTAATGGAGATTGGGGAGGGGGTAGGGCCTAGAGGCGCCAGGTAATCAGAGGAAAGATAAAGGGGGGAGGGGAGGGGATAAGCATGAAGGAACTGTAGAGATAAAGAAGCAGAAAATTGAAAGGGGAGAGAGGTAGAGAGGGACCTGGGATAGGGGAAGGGGGAGGGGGAGGGAATTACTGGAAATCGGAGAATTCAATGTTCATACCACCTGGCTGGAGGCTACCCAGACGGTAGATGAGGTGTTGCCCCTCCAACCTGAGTTTGGCCTCATCATGGCAGTAGAGGCTCTGTAGAGCTCTGTAGAGCTCTTGGGTTAGAGTTCACTCAGTCTATGTATAGAATGGGTGAATCTCACAGCATTGATGTCCCAAAGAGTTGGAAGATTGGAGTGCGGAGGCAAAAAGAGTGGAGATATGGGCCTCATAGCATGGAGTACAGTTTTGTTCACCATGTTATAGGAGAGACATTGTCAAGCTGGGGAGGGTGCCGAAGAGATTTGTGAAAATGCTGTCTGACCTAGAGGGCCTGAGTTATAGAGAAAGGTTGGTCACACTGGGTTTTTATGTCTTGGAACTTAGAAGAATGAGAGGTGACCTCATAAAAGTTTATAAATTCATTATTGGTATGTATAAGGTGGATGATTTCTGTCTAAAATTAGAGAGCACAGATACAAGATAAGAAGGGGAGATTTCAGAGACCTGAGAGGTAGCCTCTTTACATGGAGGGTAGTGAGTGAGTACCTGGAATAAGCTGTCAGAGGAACTGATTGAGGCTGGTACATTGGTAACAATTAAGAGGGATTTGGACACATTCATGGAGGGGAAGGAATTAGAGGGTTATGGGTCAAATGCAGGCAGCTGAGACTAGCACTTCTTGTGTCTGAAGTTATATTTTTTGTGATACACAGGTATGGACAAGGATGAGTCTCTCACTGTGAATGTTTGTAGGACTTTATTGAAAGATTGTCTATTTGAGAAAGTTGAGTTTGTCATTTTGCATTACAGCAAAACATAAAGTCAGTTCACAAACATTTCCCATTATAGAGTTGCCTGTCTGTCTCACTTTGAACCCAGACATGATAATCTATCTGTTCCTCAGCAGGAAAACAGTGGAAGGTCAGTGTGTACTACAGGGTTCCTCTGGACTGATGGAATCCCAACTCCAGGAGGCCACTGGCATGTTACATAACATAACAGTGGTGACAAAGTATTTTTAAAACAATCCCAAGATGACTAGCTATCTGTGGAAGTGCAGTGAGACGTTCCAATTTTTTAAAAAAGCTTTGCAGCACATGTTCTTAAGAAGGGAAGACATGATAGAGATTTTATAAAAAGCAGAAAATGGTCAAATTCACAGGTTCATAAACAGTGAGTACCACATGATAATACTCATAAAAGAGTACAAATGACTGGCTACATCAGAAATATTGATGCATCTGATTACACAACAGATAAAACTATATTGTATACAGTACGGATTGAGCAGTATTTTAAAGCAAATGGAGTAGCCAATGAGAAGTGAATGACAATTTTGCTGAGTGCATTCGATTTAATGGCATTAAGCTTGCTTAGGAGTGTGATTGCCCAAACAAAACCAGCAGAAATGAGATTTGCTGATACCATAAAAGTGACGCAGGAACATTTAGAACCAAAACCACTGATGATTGCAGAATGCTTTAAATTTCATAAGTGGAGTCAAAAGGAAGAAAGTCCCTTTCATTTTATGTGACTGAATTGAAGAGATTGTGGAATCTTACAGAAAACATTCAAAAATAGCTCCTAACTGAAGCACAACTTACATTTAAAAGAGCAGTTGAAATAGCTGTATCAATGGAAATAGCAGGCAGAGACGCAATTGAGTTGTTAGTCAGGAATGAAAGTGAGTGTCAACAAAATTGATGGAGGCCTGCCTAACAGAACAATTGTGTTACCATTGTGGCAGGGACTCTTACACACCAGACAAACGCAGGTTTAAAGGTGACACTTGCAGAAAAAGCAACAAAGTGGGTCATATATAAAGAACATGTCGGGCAGACAAAAATAAATGCACTGCACAGAGAAGAGAAAAAGATAAAAAATAATCAAGTTGCAGTTTCAATAAGCTCATTAATCTGCATGAAAAATCCATTAATGATGAGAGTGACAAAGGACTGGCTAGCCCTGAGATTTTCAATGTGCAAACTAACAGTAGACAAGCAAAATGGCTTACACCAGAAGTGAACAGCAAATTAATTAAAATGGAATTGGACGCTGGCTCAGCTGCTTCAGTCATTCCACAAAATGAGTTTGAACGGCATCTCAAAGATAGAGAACTGAAGCATGCAGATAGCCAATGAAGAACTTATACTGGAGATAATTCCTGTGGGAATGACATTTGTAACAGTGAAATACAACAACCAACAAGCCACATTGAGCTTGTGTGTGGTAAAAACAGAAGGACCAGCATTGTGGGGCTGTGATTGGCTGAGACAACTGCCACTTGATTGGAGATCTATCTATCATTTGCATACCACATCCTCTGCAATAGAGTCAACTGAAAGCGAATTAAGGAAGGTATGAATGATGCTACAACTGTTTCCATGCTGTACACCATGGACAATTGCCCAAAGAGGGCAAACAGGTGTTGGTGCAAACCTCTGTATGTCTGGTTAGAAAGCATATTGCGCCAAGAAAGGACCATGCTGCTCAGAAGAAACATGAAAGTGAGGAAAGTAGTGGTCCAATTAAAGCAGTTTTCATAGGCCACATATCTGAGAAAGCTTCTGATATGTTAATTGGATAGTTACTTGTGTCTGCTGTGTGCCGTAGTGCTCTGTGACTCTGTCGCCAAAGCCCAACTGGATGAATGGAAGGCCGAAAAGAAAGGAGACAACAGAGATATGAAAACTGAGAATTTGTCGGATGATGTTGTGGACGAGGAAACCAAGAGGAGGGATCAGATCATAAAGGGAGCAATTGAAGGATTAATAAGAGAATACTCCAGTGAACTAAATGCACTTTCCCAAGATCAAGATGCGCAAACTAGAAGAAGAAAGTTGTCCAGAGCTGTCAGAACCAATTCATGCAGTTTCACAATCAACTCATACAACCCCCACAGAGGAGGGCCCAGAATCTGAGAGTGTTTTCACAGCCACAAATCTCACCTGCCAAGCAGAGTGACCTTTGTCAGGAAAAATGTTATCCCACAAGAGTAAGATATCCTCTACAGTAATTAAATCTTTAGGCCTGAATAGGGCAATTTAAAATTTACTCTGTAGTGGATGTCTGTATAATAGTTGTATTATATAGTATACTGTGTATATAGTCGAGACGCATTTTTCCTATAAATTCCAACTCAATAGAAAAAGGGAGGTGTGTTGTGTACTTTATATTTCAGTAATATTTGAGAAATTTTGTAAATACATTGTTTGATTAAACATTCTTGGTTTGTTTAAATGGTTGATTATGGGTCATATGTAAGAGAGGTGAATTTCATGCACCAAAATGCTTCCCCAATGTATGTGCATGCCTTGCTTAAAGTGAAAAATGGGGTTAGACTCGCATTCCAGGCTCTTCTTGTTTTCTTTTTAAATAGTTTAATGTTTTGAAGTTACAAAACATAACAGGTTGGAGGGTGTCTCAGTGTGAAGAGCCAGGGAAATAGTAGGTAGTCCTGGCGTCCTTTCCTCTGGATCGTGCTGGTTACTGAAACTGAAGCAGTTAAC